>NW_028270151.1:2572500-2871287 GCF_037043375.1 Chiloscyllium plagiosum | reverse complement strand
CCCACTCCACTCCACTCCACCCACCCCCACTCCACTCCACTCCCACCCACTCCACCCCACTCCACCCCCCCACTCCACTCCACTCCACCCCACCCCACTCCACTCCACTCCACTCCACTCCACCCCACTCCACTCCACCCCACTCCACTCCACCCCACTCCACTCCACCCCACCCACTCCACTCCACCCCACTCCACTCCCACTCCACCCCACTCCACTCCACTCCACCTCCACTCCACTCCACTCCACCCCACTCCCACTCCACCCCACTCCACTCCACTCCACCCCACCCCACTCCACCCCACTCCACTCACTCCACTCCACTCCACCCCACTCCACCCCACACCACCCCACTCCACCCCACTCCACTCCACTCCACCCCACTCCACTCCACCCCACCCCACTCCACCCCACTCCACTCCACTCCACCCACCCCACCCCACCCCACCCCACTCCACCCCACTCCACTCCACTCCACTCCACTCCACCCCACTCCACCCACACCTACCCCACTCCACCTCACTCCACTCCACCCCACTCCACTCCACTCCCACTCCACCCCACTCCACTCCACCCACTCCACTCCACCTTATTCCACCCCACTCTCACTCCACTCCACTCCACTCCCACTCCACTCCACTCCACCCCACTCCACCCCACCCCACTCCACTCCACTCCACCCCCACCCCACCCCACTCCAAACTCCACCCCCACTCCACTCCACTCCACCCCACTCCACTCCACTCCACCCCACTCCACTCCACTCCACTCCCACCCACTCCACCCCACTCCCACTCCCACTCCACTCCACTCCACCCACCCACCCACTTCCACTCCACCCACCTCCACTCCACTCCACTCCACCCCACTCCACTCCACTCCACCCCACTCCACTCCACTTCCCTCACTCCACCCCACTCCACCCCACTCCACTCCACCCACTCCACTCCACCCCACTCCACCCACTCCACTCCACTCCACCCCACTCCACTCCACTCCACTCCACCCCACTCCACTCCACCCCACTCCACTCCACCCCACTCCACCCCACCCCACCCACTCCACTCCACTCCACTCCACTCCCCACCCCACTCCACTCCACCCCACTCCACCCCACCTCCACCCCACTCCACCCCACCCACTCCACCCCACCCCACTCCACTCCACTCCACTCCACTCCACCCCACTCCACTCCACCCCACTCACTCCACCCCACTCCACCCCACCCACCCCACTCCACTCCACTCCCACTCCACTCCACTCCACCCCTACCCACTCCACCCACTCCACTCCACTCCACTCCACCCCACTCCACTCCACCCCACTCCACTCCACTCCACTCCACTCCACTCCACTCCACCCCACCCCACTCCACCCCACTCCACTCCACTCCACTCCACCCCACTCCACTCCACCCCACCCCACTCCACTCCACTCCACCCCACTCCACCCCCCCACTCCACTCCACTCCACCCCACTCCACCCCACTCCACTCCACCCCACTCCACTCCACCCCACTCCACTCCACTCCACCCCACTCCACTCCACCCCACCCCACTCCACTCCACTCCACCCCACTCCACCCCACCCCACTCCACTCCACTCTACTCCACTCCACTCCACCCCACTCCACTCCACTCCACTCCACTCCACCCCACTCCACCCCATCCCACTCCACCCAATCCCACTCCACTCCACCCCACTCCACCCCATCCCACTCCACTCCACTCCACTCCACTCCACTCCACTCCACCCCACTCCACTCCACTCCACTCCACTCCACCCCACCCCACTCCACTCCACCCCACTCCACTCCACCCCACTCCACCCCACTCCACTCCACTCCACCCCACCCCACTCCACTCCACCCCACTCCACCCCACTCCACCCCACTCCACTCCACTCCACCCCACCCCACTCCACCCCACCCCACTCCACTCCACTCCACTCCACTCCACTCCACTCCACCCCACTCCACTCCACTCCACCCCACTCCACTCCACTCCACCCCACTCCACCCCACTCCACTCCACTCCACTCCACTCCACTCCACCCCACTCCACTCCACTCTACTCCACTCCACTCCACCCCACTCCACTCCACTCCACCTCACCCCACTCCACTTCGCTTCACCCAATTCCACCCCACTCCACTCCACCCCACCCCACTCCACTCCACCCCACTCCACCCCACTCCACTCCACTCCACCCCACTCCACCCCACTCCACCCCACTCCACCCCACTCCACTCCACTCCACTCCACTCCACTCCACTCCACCCCACTCCACCCCACTCCACTCCACTCCACCCCACTCCACTCCACTCCACCCCACTCCACTCCACCCCACTCCACCCCACTCCACCCCACTCCACCCAACTCCACCCCACTCCACTCCACCCCACTCCACTCCACTCCACCCCACTCCACTCCACTCCACCCCACCCCACTCCACTCCACCCCACTCCACTCCACTCCACTCCACTCCACCCCACTCCACTCCACTCCACCCCACCCCACTCCACTCCACTCCACTCCACCCCACTCCACTCCACTCCACTCCACTCCACTCCACTCCACTCCACTCCACCCCACTCCACTCCACTCCACTCCACCCCACCCCACTCCACCCCACCCCACTCCACTCCACCCCACTCCACCCCACTCCACCCCACTCCACTCCACTCCACCCCACCCCACTCCACTCCACCCCGCTCCACTCCACTCCACTCCACTCCACTCCACCCCACTCCACTCCACTCCACCCCACTCCACTCCACTCCACCCCACTCCACTCCACCCCACTCCACTCCACTCCACCCCACTCCACTCCACTCCACCCCGCTCCACCCCACTCCACCCCACTCCACGACACCCCACTCCACCCCACTCCACCCCACTCCACTCCACTCCACCTCACCCCACTCCACTTCGCTTCACCCCATTCCACCCCACTCCACTCCACCCCACTCCACTCCACTCCACTCCACTTCACCCCACTCCACCCCACTCCACCTCACCCCACTCCACTTCGCTTCACCCCATTCCACCCCACTCCACTCCACCCCACTCCACTCCACCCCACTCCACTCCACTCCACTCCACCCCACTCCACTCCACTCCACTCCACCCCACCCCACTCCACCCCACTCCACCCCACTCCACCCCACTCCACCCCACTCCACTCAACTCCACCCCACTCCACTCCACCCCACTCCACTCCACCCCACCCCACTCCACTCCACTCCACTCCACCCCACTCCACTCCACCCCACTGCACTCCACCCCACTCCACTCCACTCTTACCACTCCACCCCACTCCTACCCACCCCACTCCACCACACCCCACTCCACTCCACTCCACCCCACTCCACTCCACTCCACCCCACTCCACCCCACTCCACCCCACTCCACTCCACCCCACTCCACTCCACCCCACCCCACTCCACTCCACTCCACTCCACTCCACCCCACTCCACCCCACTCCACTCCACCCCACTCCACCACACCCCACTCCACCCCACTCCACCCCACTCCACTCCACTCCACTCCACCCCACTCCACTCCACCCCACTCCACTCCACCCCACTCCACTCCACCCCACTCCACTCCACTCCACTCCACCTCACCCCACTCCACTTCGCTTCACCCCATTCCACCCCACCCCACTCCACCCCACTCCACCCCACTCCACTCCACTCCACCCCACTCCTACCCACCCCACTCCACTCCACTCCACTCCACTCCCCCCCACCCCACCCCCCCTCTCTCTTCCATTTCACAATTGTTTCAGGTCTGTGTGAATGTCTCTCTGGGTGACAGTTTGAGAATCGCTGCTTCGAAGTTATGTGTTTCTCAGTGAGTAAGAGAATCATTATGTATCTGTACGCTCCCTGTCTCAATACGTGCCCTCAGCTGAAATTAGTCTTGTACCTAATTTTTTTGCATAGAATGTCTGGCTTTCTTGCTAAATTTACAGACAAACGCAACTTCATCTTGATATAATGTTAGGATCACCTTCAGTTTGGGTGTATGGGCATAATATCTCTTTCATCAGTGGCCCAGAAACAGGAATTCAAATTCTAACAAGTGTGTTTGGAATTTAAATTCAGTAAATTCATCATAAATCTGGAAGAAAAAAAAGCTGGTCTTAGTGAAAAGATTCTCATAAAATCCATTTGGGTCTTTCAGGAAAGTAAATCTATGAACTTCATCTGGTCTGTCCTGTACGTGAGTCCAGACTCTGCTCAGTGTAATTGAATTTAACTGTGGCCTAACAAACCATACGGTTGCCCAGAGATGGGTAATTAATGTTGGCCATAGAAGGACAGCCGTATCTTGTGAATGACTCTAAAGAAAATGTCATGATGGTTCCTGTTGCTGGCTGGTGCTCACGGTCTGGGTCAGGTGTGAAAATGCTCATATCATCAAACCACAAACCACAGTGAGGCCCTATTTTTAGCAGGCGACAAGACAACATGGAGAAATTGCATGCAATCCTTCTTCATTAATGTGGTTGAGCCATTACAAATTGAATTGGGATGTTCCCAGGAACATCCTAGTGTTACAGAAACACTTGTTAAAAGCCAGACAGAATTATAAAAGACCAAAAAGCCACACACTGGACAGGAAAATGAAACTGAACAAGTGTACATAAAACAGAAATATAATGAACACACAGTGGTTGCTTTCATTTGTGAATGGGGCCCATTTTAGACACCTGTTGTAATAAGATTTTTCCAGTTATTTCTGTAACACTCCAACTCCATTTTGGGATGTTCAGCCAGCTCCAAGCATGAAGTGAATAAGCCTGTGGCATGTGAAAGCCAGCCCTAACTCAGAGTGTGACATTTACACTCACCAGAGGTTCACTTCAGAAGCTCGCTCTCTGGAGGATTGAATGTTCCTTTAATGACATCATTGGAATTCTACTGTGCTGTAATCAGAGCCAGGCGAGTGTGATCTAGGGCAAGCGTTCAGCCCAGCAGGCAGCTCAGCGAGATTACACAAGGTAGAGGCAAGCCTTAGGGGCCTCCGACTTAATCTAAGTGCTGCATGGAAAACATTACTCACTGTGAATGTTAGACATTTGCAATCTCAAATCCTTCATTGCAATATTCTTTTGCAAATAATCTTTTGTTTTTAACTGAGGTGATTTTCTTTGGAGGGTCTCCAACTTCTCTGCTGTGACCCATGGAAATCCTGGGAAATGGGCCATTGGGAAAATTAGCTAATTCAGTCCAAAATGCCCCCATTTGACCGGAGGCTGGGGCAGTGCTGGCTTTATTGGTTCAGATGTCGAATTCAGCTGCAACGCAGACATGTACACCACTGTCTACATGGAAGTGTTAGGCTGTGCCTTGGTTATAGGCTCCAGCAGGGACTGAGCTGAAAATGTGTTGCTGAAAAAGCGCAGCAGGTCAGGTAGCATCCAAGGAACAGGAGAATCGACATTTCGGGCATAAGCCCTTCTTCAGGATGCTGCCTGACCTGCTGCGCTTTTCCAGCCACACATTTTCAGCTCTGATCTCCAGCATCTGCAGCCCTCACTTTCACCTCCAGCAGGGACTGGGCCATCCCAGAGACACCATCGATTCATCAGGGATTTGCTTGTCTTCAGAAGTGGGTGACTGAGCAGTTTAGGACAATACTGTCTGGAGTTAGAATGAGAGGAGATCTAATTGAGGCATAAAGATATCAAAGAGCGTTGACAAAGTAGATGTAGAGAGCAATCTGGAACAGGAGGTCACAGTTTTAGGATAAGGTGTCACAGATTTAAAAATGATTTCCCTCAAAGGATCATGTTCCTGTGGAATTCACTCCCCCAGAGTGCGGTGGATGCTGCGACGCTGGGTACATTTAAGGTGGAGACAGACAGATTTTTAATAAGTACTTGGTTACAGCGGGAGGAGCCCATTCAGCCCCTCAAGCCTGTTCCATCATTCAATACCATCCCAACTGATCTGCTGTCAGCCTTGATTCCATATTTCTGCCCGCTCCATGTTCTAATGAGCAGACTGCAGCATTACACAGCACCCCCCCCCACCCTCCACCCCCGACTATGTAATCATCAGCTGATGACAAGCCCTTGGACTCTGTCCACAGTGCAATGACAGTCTCTGAATTAATGCACTGACCTTTGCAAAGTGGTCTTTAAAAGGCATTTTTATCTTCTTATTGTTGTCAGCTGCAGCTCCTCCCCTCCCTCACTGCCGTGGCTTTCACCCCTACCCCAGCATCTGTACTGGCCCATTCCCCCTGCTCTGCCCCATGCCCCATCTCCCCAACCCTCTGCCAGTTCACCAACATCAGTGGCACTGAGAGCTCAGAATGGAGACCAGAGTGGGAGCCATTGCCAAGGGGTGCCCAATGAACGCTTTTACACTCCATTGGATTTCGAGCACAGGCTCCACACCAGTTGGGAACATCACTGGAAATGCTGGGGGTATGTTTGGGGCAACACACCTGAGCAAATTTATTACACTCCAAGAGCAGGACCTTCCCACAGTCTTTCAGATTCTGAAGGTGAGGCCAAATGAGGCTGAAATGCTGCAGTTGTCCAGGACTGAACTGAGGTGGGAAAGTGTGGTGTTCAAAAAGCATGGCCCATCAGGCAGCATCTGAGGAGCAGGAGAGTCGATGTTTCGGGCATAAGCCCTTCATCGGGAATGTAGGGGTTGGGGAGGGGAAGCAGTGAAGGGGGATGAGAGATAAATAGGAGGGTGGGGGTGGGGCTGGGAGGAAGGTAGCCAGGAATGTGATAGGTAGATGCGGGTGGGGAGTGATGGTGATAGGTCAGAGAGGAGGGTGGAGCGGATATATGGGAAGGAAGATGACAGGTAGGACAGCGCAAGAGGTCAGTGCCAAGTTGGAGGTTTGAATCTGGGTTGAGGTGGGGGGAGGGGGGATGAGGAAACTGGTGAAATCAACATTGATACAGTGTGGTTGGTAGGTCCCTGCACATCCACACATATCATCTACTGTGACTGATGCTCTCTATGTGGTCTCCTCTACATTGGGGAGATAGAACGCCAACTTGTGGAATGTTTCAGAGAACATCTCTGGGACACATGCACCAACCAACCCCCCTACTGTCCTGTGGCTGAACACTTTAACTCCCCCTCCCACTCCACCAAGGACATGCAAGTCCTGGGCCTCCTCCACCACCACATCCAAGCCACCAGACGCCTGGAGGAAGAACGCCTCATCTTCCACCTTGAGACCCCTCTCAACCACACGGCGTTAACTTCAATTTCACCAGTTTCCTCATTTCCTCCACCCACACCTTATCCCAGATCCAACCCTCCACATTGGCACCGCTCTCTTGAACTTTCCATCTTCCTTCCCACCGATCCACTCCACCCTCCACTCTGACCAATCATCCTCAACCCCCCACCACCTGTATCTACCTATTGCACTCTCATTACCTTCCCCCCACCCCCACCTCCACCCCCATACCCCCCTCCTATTTATCTCTCATCCCTCTTCCCCCCCCCCTCCCCAGCTACATTTCTGATGAAAGGCTTATTCCTGAAACTTCGACTCTCCTGCTCCTCGGATGCTGCCTGACCTGCTGTGCTTTTCCAGCACCTGACACTGGGGTGGCATGGTGGCTCAGTGGTTAGCACTGCTGCCTCACAGCACCAGGGTCCCAGGTTCAATTTCAGCCTCGGGCCACTGTCTGTGTGGAGTTTGCACACAGACCCCGTGTCTGCATGGGTTTCCTTCGGGTGCTCCGGTTTCCTCCCACTGCCCAAAGATGTGCGAGTTAGGTGAATTGGCCATGCTAAATTGCCCATAGTGTTAGGGGCGAAAGTGAGGTCTGCAGATGCTGGAGATCAAAGTTGAAACTTTATTGCTGGAACAGCACAGCAGGGTGCTGCCTGACCTGCTGTGCTGTTCCAGCAATAAAGTTTCAACATAGTGTTAGGGGCATCAGTCAGAGGGAAATGGGTCTGAATGGATTACTCTTTGGAGGACTGGTTGGGCCGAAGGGCATGTTTCGCGCTGTAGAGAATCTAATCTAATCACTTTCAAATCTGACTCTCCAGAATCTGCAGTCCTCACTTTCTCTCAGGATGAATCTGGGGGGAGCCGCATTCCTTGAGATGGGCGCCCTAATTTTCTGAATCTGAGTTCAGTGAAGGAAGTCAGACAGACGCCTGACCTCATCCGAGATTCAACAGCCCCCAAGAGTCGGGAGCCCCACTAGTGGGCACACCTGAGGCAGGCCAAGCCCTATGGGGGAGGCTGTCTGAACATGGAGATACCACCAAAAGGGTTAGGGTTAGCATTAATGTTCAGGGGGCTGCAGGCTTCTGTTTCAAGGTGATGGCCCTCTTAACCCACCCTTGCCCCTACCATCAGGATTGATGGCCTCTGTTCATGTCCAGGGGCAGATGGGGGAATGCTGGAGAGCTGGTGATGTCGTGTCTAACTGGGGCACCTAAACCTGCTCAGAGACAGCGGTTCCATCTCCTGGCAGCTGCTGGGTAACCTGCCCAGTCCCAGGGGAGGCAATGTCCTGGGGAGACAATCCAATCTCACTTGCAGCTATATTTCCAGCCTGAGCACCCTCTCCCCTACCCACACGCCAAATCCTACCTCACCCTCACTCCCACCCTCCTGCTCAACCACTATCCCACCCTCACCCCTACCTTCAACCTCACTCTCACCCTCACCCTCACCCCACCCTCACCACCACCCTCACCCCGTTCCACAGAGAGGGCACAGCAGACATGTGGGGACTGTGTAAGGGGCAGTTGTTGTGAGTGATGCACAAATTTGTTCCTCTGAGACAGGTAAGAAGGGGTAAGATTAAGGAACCTTGAATGATGAGAACAGAGGAGCTTCTCGTCAAAAGGAAGAAGGCAGCTTACGTAAGGTGGAGGAAACAAGGATCTAGCACAGCTTTAGAGGATTACAGGCTTGCTAGAAAGGAGCTCAGAAATGGACTGAGGAGAGCCAGGAGGGGGCACGAAAAAGGCTTGGCAGGAAGGATTAGGGAGAACCCAAAGGCATTTTACTCATACGTGAGGAATAAGAGAATGATCAGGGAGAAGGTAGGGCCGATCAGGGATAGTGGGGGGAACTTGTGCGTGGAGTCTGAGCAGAAAGGGGAAGCCCTAAATGAGTTTTTGGCTTTGGTTTTCATTAAAGAAAGGGAACTTGTTGTGAATGAGAACTTTGAGGAGCTGGGAAACAGGCTTGACCAGATCAAGATTGATGAAGTTGGTGTGCTGGAAATTTTGGTAAACATTAAGATTGATAAGTCCCCAGGGCCAGACCAGATTTATCCTAGGCTGCTCTGGGAAGTGAGAAAGGAGGTTGCTAAGCAGCTGGCGAGGATATTTACCTCCTCACTCTCCACGGGAGTCGTACCGGAGGATTGGAAGGAGGCAAATGTTTCAAGAAGGGTAATAGGGAAATCCCTGAGGAGAAAGTGAGGAAATCCCTGTCAATTACAGACCAGTCAGTCTTACGTCTGTGGTCAGCAAAGCTTTGGAAAGAATTCTGAGGGATAGGTTTTATGACTATTTGGAAACGTATAGCGTGATTAAAGGCCGTCAGCATGGCTTTGTGAGGGGCAGGTCATGCCTCACAAATCTTATTGAGTTCTTTGAGGAGGTGATGAGACAGGTCGACAAA
The DNA here is from genome assembly GCF_037043375.1 of Chiloscyllium plagiosum. Taxonomy (NCBI): domain Eukaryota; kingdom Metazoa; phylum Chordata; class Chondrichthyes; order Orectolobiformes; family Hemiscylliidae; genus Chiloscyllium; species Chiloscyllium plagiosum. The sequence continues at coordinate 2,861,641 of NW_028270151.1, read as the reverse complement.
GGTCGAGCAGTGGATGTAGTGTATATGGACATCAGCAAGGCATTTGATAAGGTTACCTGTGGTAGGCTCATTCCTAAAGTCAGGAAGTATGGGATACAGGGAGATTTGGCTACCTGGATTCAGAATTGGCTGGCTGACAGAAGGCAGAGAGTGGTTGTAGATGGAAAGCCTGGAGGTCAGTGTTGAGTGGGGTCCCACAGGGCTCTGTTCTTGGGCCTCTGCTCTTTGTAGTTTTTCTAAATGACTTGGATGAGGAGGTTGAGGGGTGGGTTAGTAATTTTGCAAATGACACAAAGGTTGGAGGTGTCGTCGATAGTATAGAGGGCTACTGCAGGCTGCAGCGCGACATAGGCAGGATGCAGAGCTGGGCTGAGAAATGGCAGATGGAGTTCAACCTGGATAAATGCGAAGTGATGCATTTTGGAAGGTCGAACCCGAATGCTGAATATAGGATTAAAGACAGGATTCCTGGCAGTGTGGAGGAACAGAGGGATCTGGGTGTGCAAGTACAGAGATCCCTCAAAGTTGCCACCCAAGTGGATAGGGTTGTTAAGAAAGCTTATGGTGTTTTGGCTTTCATTAACAGGGGGATCGAGTTTAAGAGCCGCGAGGTTTTGCTGCAGTTCTGCAAGTCCCTGGTGAGACCACACTTGGAATATTGTGCCCAGTTCTGGTCGCCTTACTACAGGAAAGATACAGAGGCTTTGGAGAGGGTGCAAAGAAGGTTTACCAGGATGCTGCCTGCACTTGAGGGCTTGTCTTATGAAGAAAGGTTGAATAAGCTCAGACCTTTCTCTCTGGAGAGAAGGAGGAAGAGAGGAGCCCTGATCGTGGTGTACAAGATAATGAGTGGAATAGATAGAGTCAATAGCCAGAGACTTTTCCCTAGGGCAAGATTGACTGGCACGAAGTGTCATAGTTTGAAGATATTGGGAGGAAGATATAGAGGAGACGTCAGAGGTAGGTTCTTTACGCAGAGAGTTGTGAATGCATGGAATGCGTTGCCAGCTGTGGTGGTGGAAGCAGAGTCATTGGGGACATTTAAGTGACTGCTGGACATGCACATGGATAGCAGTGAGTTGAGGGGTGCGTAGGTGAAGTTACTTTATTTCAAATTAGGACTAAACCTGGGCACAACATCGTGGGCCAAAGGGCCTGTTCTGTGCTGTACGTTTCTATGTTCTATGGTCTCATTGTGACTTCAAATCGTTCAAGAGATCAAGAGAACTACTCTCCACCTGCTGGACTCATCCCTCCCACAGAGAAACTGAATTGAATTGAATTGAATTGAATTGATTGTCACGTGTACCGAGGCACAGTGAAGAGCTTTGTCTTGTGAGCAATACAGGCAGATCACAGAGTTAAACAGCATAGATAGTAAATAATAGGGAAACAGTGGCAAAACAGGCGAATGTTAAGAATTTGTGAGTCCATTCAGTATTCTAACAACAGTAGGGTAGAAACTGTTTCAAAACCGTCTGGTGTGTGTGTTCAGGTTTCTGTACCTTCTCCCCGATGGTAGAGGTTGTAGAAAAACATTGCCAGGTTGGCCTTTGTGGTTGTCCAGGCTGAGTTCACCACTCTCTGTAACCATCTCCGATCTTGAATGGTACAGTTGCCATACCAGGTAGTGATACATCCAGTCAGAATGCTCTCGATGGCGCACCTATAAAAGTTGGCAAGGGTATTCACCGTCATGCCAAATTTCCTCAGCTGCCTGAGGAAGAAGAGATGTTGTCGGGCCTTTGTAACCAGTGCATCCACATGAAGTGTCCAAGAAAACTTGTTGTGGATGACCACTCGCAGGAGATTGACACTCTCCACTCGTTCCACCCCAGTGCTGTTAATGTGTAGGGGGGCATGAGTAACATCCCGCCGAAAGTCAATAATGAGTTCCTTGGTTTTGCCGGCATTGAGAGCTAGGTTGTTCTCAGTGCACCATTTTTCCAGGGCTTTCACTTCCCGTCTGTAAACTGTTTCTTCTCCATCTGAGATTCGATCGACTATGGTGGTATCATCAGTGAATTTTTAAATGGCATTAATCTGGTATTTGGTGCCGCAGTGATGGGTATACAGTGAGTACAGTAGGGGGCTGATAATGCACCCCTGGGATCTCTAGTGTTGAGTGTTAGTGAGGATGAAATATTGCCCTCAGTTTTCACTGACTGTGGCCTGTAGGTCAGGAAACTGAGGATCCAGTTGCAGAGAGTGGGGCTTAGTCCGAGATCACTAAGTTTAGTAATCAGTCTCAAGGGAAAATAATGTTGAAGGCTGAACTGCAGTCAATGAGTAGGATTCTTATGTAGCTGTTTTTGGTGTCAAGGTGTTCTAGGGAGGAGTGAAGGGCAAGTGATATGGCATCTGACGTGGATCTGTTGGTCCAATAGGCAAATTGGAGGGGGTCAAGAGTAGTGGGGAGGCTGGAGTTGATTAATGCCATGACCAGCATTAATGCCCACCGAAGTCAGGGCCACTGGGCGGTAGTGATTGAGAGATGCTGCATGAGCCACCTTAGACACAGGGATGATATTAGCCCTCTTGAAACAGGCAGGGACAGTGGCCTGCTGCAGGGAGAGGTTGAAGATGTCCGAGAAGACCTCTGCCAGTTGATCTGCGCTTGCTCTGAGAGCACGGCCTGATACTCCGTCTGGTCCCATCACTTTCCTTGGATTCACACAAAGGAAAACTGATCTGGCCTCTGATGCAGTGACTGTTGGGATAGGTTCGTCAGGGCTTGTCGGAATAGGTGTTACCTCTCCGCCGAAATACTGCTCAAAGCGAGCATAGAAGGTGTTGAGACGATCTGGGAGGGATGTGTCATCGTCTGCTATCTTGCACTGTCTCTTTTTAGAACCTGTGATGTCATTCAGTCCTTGCCATAGTCGCCGCGTGTCTGTCTGGGTCTCTAGTTTGGATCGGTATTGGTCCTTGTCTTAATGGCTCTGCGGAGGCCATACTTGGATTCCTTATAGTTAAGTGGGTCTCCTGATCTGAAGGCTTCACACCTGGTGTTTCGCAGGTTCTGTATGTCCTAGTTTATCCAGGGTTTCCTGTTGGGGAACACCGGGACTGACTCCCTCAGTATGCAGCCCTCCACACACTTGCTGATAAAGTCTGTGACGGTGATGATGTACCTGCCCAAGGTGCCTGTGGCCTGTTTGAACACGGCCCACTCAGCCGATTCCAGACAGCCCCAGAGTTGATCCTCTGCCTCCTCCGACCAGCACTGGACCTGTATCCGTGAGGGGGTCTGTTGTGGGAGAGGAAACATGACATTGTGGTCGGCGTTCCCAAAATGAGGGTGGGGGATGGAGTGGTAGGCATCTTTCACAGTGGGTGTAGCGGTGGTGTAAAATGTTCGGGCCCCTGGTGGGGCAGGTAATGTTCTGGTGGTACTTGGGCAACACCTTCCTTAGATTGGCTTGATTGAAGTCACCAGTTACAATAAACAGGACCTCGGGGTGTTCTGTCTCCAGGGTGTTAGTAGTGGGGTACGGCACATCCAGAGCTTCCTCAACCTTTGCTTGGGGTGGGATGTACACAGCTGCCTGTGGTTGTTGAAGGACAATTCTCTCAGCTTGCAGACATTTCAGCAGGAGCTGGTCTGAGCTGTGTGTCCTTCACCCAATCATCTTCAGTGACCTTCTCTTCATCATAAGGCCAGGGTGAAATTTTTGCCAATAGTTGCAGAATGTTCAATTCAGCCATGGACAAGAATGAAGTCAGTGCCAATGTGGAAAGACCCAGACATCATTCAGCCTTCAACTGGCAATGTTCCTGACAGAGAAATAGCAAACATTAACTATCTACAGGAGAACATAGGAACAGGAGAGGCCATTCAGGCCATCCAGCCTGTTCCACCATTCAATGAGATCAAGGCTGACTTGTTGTCTAACTCCATATACCTGCCTTTGGCCCATATCCTTCAATACCTTTACTTACCAAAATATTATCTATCTTAGACTTAAAGTTAGCAACTGATCCAGCATCCACTGCTGTTTGTGAAAGAGAGTTCCAAACCTCTCCCACCCTTTGTGTGTGGAAGTGCTTCCTGACATTTCTCCTGAACAGTCTGACTCTAATTCTCACACTATGTCCCTAGTCCTAGAATCCCCAAGTACAGTGCAACTTCGATTATCCAAATATCAATTATCCAAATTTTGCATTATCCAAACAAGATCTCAAGGTCCCGTAAAAATGGCATTGGACAGCTCAGCATTCTGTTATCGGTTAAATAGCATGATGGCATGCATTGCTGAATAACCGAGAAATGTTTGATAACTGGCACTCATAAATTGCGGCTTGTTTATGATAAGGTCAGTTATCCAAATGATCAATTATCCAAACAAAATACTCCCCGCCTGTCTTGTTCAGATAAGTTCTACTGTAGTGGGAATAGTTTATCTGTATCTAGCCTGTCTTTTCCTGATAACATTTTGTAGACTTCAATCAGGTCACCTCTAAACCTTCTAAATTTGAGAGAAAACAGGCCTAATTTGTGTAAAGTCTCGCCATAACAACTCCTGAAGTCCAGGTGTATTCTTGTAAACCAACATTGCACTTCCTCTGAGACCAATCTATTCCTCCGAAGGTGCGGTGCCCAGATCTGCTCACAGTGCTCCAAGTGGGGTCTAATCTCTAACAAGAAGTTAACCTTTGATGTCAGTGTAACTAGGCACATGGACATCAAACAGCTTACTTTACCGTTCCATTAAAATATCAATGTGTATCTGCTGATTCTCCATTGCTCATTTTGTGCTACCACCAAGAGACTAACTTCACCCCAATTGTGCCTCATCAAACCTTACAATAAGTGTCTGAGACCCTCCGTTTTCAATGTATTGAAATGAATTACCCACATCAAAAGCAGTGAGTGTTTCTCTTGACTGTTTTATTGGGAGAGTGGAGAGAGATGATGGTCCAGTCTTTAGTACGTGATGATGTCATCTGTGGAGTGAAATGATTCTGAACTGGATATTAACAACTGCTCCTTGAGTAGGATTGATTACTGCAGGAATCTCTCAAGATCTCCAACATAACTTCAATGGAAGGCCAATGGAAGTGATGAGAAAATGTGAGGAATTCTACTTCCTGGAGGTTAAGGCCTACTATCTTTCAGTTCACACAGATGAGTTTATCTTCATGGAAGTGTAGCCTGGAGCTAATCATCTCCAAAAGGTGGTCATCCCCAGTGATACAGCTCATGACAGTGTAAGTGACACACAGCCACTGATCTTGGGTGGGATGGTTTGTAAAAAAGATTCCCATGTCCTAGACTTGCCTTTGATCCTATGTTTCTGACATTGATCACTGTCTCTGGATCAAGAACAAATGGTGATTAAATATTTGATTAAATATTGCACAAATGTTTCAATTTGGAATAAGATTATTTTATGATTCCAGTATATCTTCTGTAGACAGGATGCAACATATTAACCATAAGCATTGTACCACACGATGCTAATTACACACAGGTTTCAATATTTTGAAGCTGGAGTACAGTATAATCTAATTACGGTTTGACACTATTACAGTAATTATACAGGATGATCATGCTAATTGGTACACACTCTATTAAAGGCGAGGAATGGCGTAGTACTCATCCGTGTATAAAATAAATATAAAATAATTCCAGCTAAGTTTAAACTAAATGATATCTAAGAGTGAGGTATGGGAGAATGCCATTTACAGATCCAGAATGCCAAATAAATATCCCAGCACAAAAGTAAGTATTTTTCTCACAGAATACTTAGTGTCAACTAGAGATTTTTGGTCTTGGAATAATAGGCTTGACTGAATGGCATTATCTATCGAAGAGCCTGGCCATGAATGTGTTTGGTAACACTGCACCCTCTTATTGATGGTCTGGTGGATATTTGTTGTGCTGCATTTAGTTCTGGTTTAGGTAACATGTTATTTCCTAAAGGCTAGCCCATTGGATTTGCAAACGGTTTGATGGGAATCCAAATAGATTTCAGGTTTGGTTGACTTTATTCATTAGGAGAAAGTGAGGACTGCAGATGCTGGAGATCAGAGCTGAAAAATATGTTGCTGGAAAAGCGCAGCAGGTCAGGCAGCATCCAAGGAGCAGGAGAATCGACGTTTCAGACATGAGCCCTTCTTCAGGAATGAGGAGGGTGTGCCAAGCAGGCTAAGATAAAAGGTAGGGAGGAGGGACTTTGGGGAGGGGCATTAGGAATGTGATAGGTGGAAGGAGGTAAAGGTGAGGGTGATAGGCCGGAGAGGGGGTGGGGGCGGAGAGGTCAGGATTCATTTCCTCTCTCAGAGATTTTGGAACTCCTTGCTACAGAGAGCTGTGGGGCAGAATCCTTGTGCTGTGATAGAGAGATTTGTGATCACTCAGGGAATCAAGGGATACAAGGGCAGGAAAATGGATGTGAGCAATGCCAGCCAGGCTTGAGGGGCTGAATGGCCTCCTCCTGTTGCTATTTCTTATGGGCTTTGACTAAATGATGAGATTTTGGTGTAAGCACAAACTCTGGAATCTGACTTTACATCTCCTTTCCAGCAATTATCAGATTTTATAAAATTATGAGGAAAATAGATTATGGTAGCTGTCTTTTCCCTCGGATGGGGGATTTCAAGACCAGGGATATATTTGTAAGATGGGAGGAGAAAGATTTAAAAAAGACATAGAGGGTGTTTCATGTGTGGGATGAACTTCCTGAGGAGGTGGTGGATGTGAGTACAGTTATAATGTTTAAAAAAAGACACTTACAGAAGTACATGGTTGGGAAAGGTTTGGAGGGATGTGGGCCTGGAGCAGGCAGCTGGGCCTAGTTTAGTTTGGGATTATGTTCAGCGTGGACTGGACGGAAGGGTCTGTTTCTGCGCTCTATGACCCTATAACCCTATTTGCTTGTTTGTCCCCCTATGTGAATTTGCTTACCCATGTGATATTTACTGCACATGTTTTAGCAGAAAAAGTTTATATCCTGGAGCAAATGTGTGAAATGCCCAAGCACCACTTGGGAAAATCACTGATTCTCTGGAATGGCACAAATTTACTTGATCAGGTTTAGTTTTCATACTGTGTTATTTTTAAAGAATCGTTCAGAGGATGTGGGCATTGCTGGCTAGGCCAGCCTTTATTGCCCATCCCTAATTGCCCAGAGGGCAGTGAAGAGTTAATCCCATTGCTGTGGGTCTGGAGTCACATGTAGGCCAGACCCAGTAAGGATGGTAGTTTCCTTCCCTAAAGGACATTACTGAACCAAAAGGGGTTTTGACAATTGACAATGGATTCATGGTCATCATTTAACTTTGCTTTTGTTTGCTATGTTTCTAAGGTGGTGTGATTAGACAGTCTTTGTGGAGAGGTGTCTGATTGGAGCTGTGGTATCAGACATTATCATTACTCCTCTCCACGGTCCTAAGACAATGCTTTGTCTGCAACTGTCAGATCCAAAGAGAGAGGAATAATTGTATTCCTGTACAAGCCTCCTGTGCATGAGCCCTGAAGCAGACTAGAGGACGCTGGGAGTTACTGATTTGTGTGAGAGTGTGGTTGCAAAACTGACCTCTTCCCTCTGACTGTCTGCAAAGACAGACACATCTCTCTGAATGCATGATTTCCAATAAAACAGCGTCAGCCACCAAAGCAGTTCTATCATCTCAGAAAATACTGCTCCCAAATATACACGGTGGCACAGTGGTTAGCACTGCTGCCTCACAGCGCCAGAGACCTGGGTTCAATTCCTGCCTCAGGCGACTGACTGTGTGGAATTTGCACATTCTCCCCGTGTCTGCGTGGGTTTCCTCCGGGTGCTCCGGTTTCCTCCCACAGTCCAAAGATGTGCAGGTCAGGTGAATTGGCCATGCTAAATTGCCCGTAGTGTTAGGTAAGGGGTAAATGTAGGGGTAGGGGTATGGGTGGGTTGCGCTTCGGCGGGTCGGTGTGGACTTGTTGGGCTGAAGGGCCTGTTTCCACACTGTAATGTAATCTAATCTAATCAAATCTAAAACTGTTCTGGCTGAGTACCGCCATAGCCTTGGGGAGACTCTAGTGAAACAGCTGTAAACCTGCTGGAATCCAGATCCTCTTGCTCTAGGCATTAGACAGGAACTTCCATTGGGCCTTGACTGGACGTGCAGACAGGGCTCAGGCATGGCAACAATGATTACTTTCCAGAACTGAGGACAGTCTGCAGTGGTTTTCAGGTGCTGATATTTACTGTTGGGGCTCCTAAAGTACTTGGTGTGGAGATGGCTCATGTCCAGTAACGCAGCTGAACACTGTTCCTGGCAGCTGTCTGTCTGTCCCCACAGATTCTAATGGACCAGTGGAGACAAACATGGTCAAACCAGTCAGATTGTGCCTGAACCAATGACCAAATCTCTGATTGGTTCATAGGAACAAGAATAAAGTGCACTAAATAAAAGCTCACAGAAACATCGAACAGTACAGCACAGGAACAGGCCCTTTGACCCACAATGTTGTGCTGAACATAGAACATAGAACAATACAGCACAGAACAGGCCCTTCGGCCCACGATGTTGTGCTGAACTTCTAACCTAGATTAAGTACCCATCCATGTACCTATCCAAATGCCGCTTAAAGGTCACCAATGATTCCGACTCTACCACTCCCACGGGCAGCGCATTCCATGCCCCCACCACTCTCTGGGTAAAGAACCCACCCCTGACATCTCCCCTATACCTTCCTCCCTTCACCTTAAATTTATGTCCCCTTGTAACACTCTGTTGTACCCGGGGAAAAAGTTTCTGACTGTCTACTCTATCTATTCCTCTGATCATCTTATAAACCTCTATCAAGTCACCCCTCATCCTTCGCCGTTCCAACGAGAAAAGGCCGAGAACTCTCAACCTATCCTCGTACGACTTCCTCTCCATTCCAGGCAACATCCTGGTAAATCTTCTCTGCACCCTCTCCAAAGCTTCCACATCTTTCCTAAAGTGAGGCGACCAGAACTGCACACAGTACTCCAACTGTGGCCTAACCAAAGTCCTGTACAGCTGCAACATCACTTCACGACTCTTGAATTCAATCCCTCTGCTAATGAACGATAATACTCCATAGGCCTTCTTACAAACTCTATCCACCTGAGTGGCAACCTTCAAAGATCTATGTACATAGACCCCAAGATCCCTCTGTTCCTCCACCTGACTAAGAACCCTACCATTAACCCTGTATTCCGCATTCTTATTTGTTCTTCCAAAATGGACAACCTCACATTTGGCAGGGTTGAACTCCATCTGCCACTCCTCAGCCCAGCTCTGCATCATATCTAAGTCCCTCTGCAGCCGACAACAGCCCTCCTCACTGTCCACAACTCCACCTATCTTCGTATCATCTGCAAATTTACTGACCCACCCTTCGACTCCCTCATCTAAGTCATTAATAAAAATTACAAACAGCAGAGGACCCAGAACTGATCCCTGCGGAACTCCACTTGTAACTGGGCTCCAGGCTGAATATTTACCATCTACCACCACTCTCTGCCTTCGACGGTTAGCCAGTTTTCTATCCAATTGGCCAAATTTCCCTCTATCCCATGCCTCCTGACTTTCCGCATAAGCCTACCATGGGGAACCTTATCAAATGCCTTACTAAAATCCATGTACACTACATCCACTGCTCTACCCTCACCCACATGCTTGGTCACCTCCTCGAAGAATTCAATAAGACTTGTAAGGCAAGACCTACCCTTCACAAATCCGTGCTGGCTGTCCCTAATCAAGAAGTGTCTTTCCAGATACTCATAAATCCTATCCCTCAGTACCGTTTCCATTACTTTGCCTACCACAGAAGTAAGACTAACAGGCCTGTAATTCCCAGGGTTATCCCTATTCCCTTTTTTGAACAGGGGCACAACATTCGCCACTCTCCAGTCCCCTGGCACCACCCCCGTTGCCAATGAAGACGAGAAGATCATTGCCAACGGTACTGCGATTTCCTCTCTTGCTTCCCACATAATCCTAGGATATATCCCGTCAGGCCCGGGGGACTTGTCTATCCTCAAGTTGTTCAAAATGTCCAACACATCTTCCTTCCTAACAGGTATCTCTTCTAGCTTACCAGTCCATTTCACACTCTCCTCTTCTACAATACAGTCCCTCTCGTTCGTAAATACTGAAGAGAAGTACTTGTTCAAGACCTCTCCTATCTCTTCCGACTCAATACACAGTCTCCCACTACTGTCCTTGATCGGACCTACCCTCATTCTCGTCATTCTCATGTTTCTCACATTACCATAAAATGCCTTGGGGTTATCCTTGATCCTATCCGCCAACGATTTTTCATGCCCTCTCTTAGCTCTCCTAATCCCTTTCTTCAGGTCCCTTCTGGCTATCCTGTATCCCTCCACTGCTCTGTCTGAATCCTGTTTCCTCAACCTTATGTAAGCCTCCTTCTTCCTCTTTACCAGACATTCAACCTCTCTCGTCAACCAAGGCTCCCTCACACGACCATTTCTTTCCTGCCTGATAGGTACATACATATCATAGACACGTCGTATCTGCTCTTTGAAAAAGTTCCACATTTCCACCACATCCTTCCCTGACAGCCTATGCTCCCAACGTATGCTCCTCAAATCCTGCCTTACAGCATCGTAATTTCCCTTCCCCCAATTATAAAATCTACCTTGTTGTGCGCACCTATCTCTCTCCATAACCAAGGTGAAAGTCACAGAATTGTGGTCACCATCACCAAAATGTTCACCCACTAACAAGCCCACCACTTGTCCCGGTTCATTACCGAGTACCAAATCCAATATGGCCTCCCCTCTGGTTGGACAATCTACATACTGCGTTAGAAAAGCTTCCTGGACACACTGCACAAACACTGCCCCGTCCAATCTACTTGATCTAAAGAGCTTCCAATCAATATTTGGGAAGTTGAAGTCGCCCATGACTACGACCCTGTGGCTTCTGCACCTTTCCAAAATCTGTTTCCCAATCTGTTTCTCCACATCTCTGCTGCTATTGGGGGGCCTATAGTAAACACCCAACAAGGTGACTGCACCTTTCCTATTTCTGACTTCAGCCCATACTACCTCCAGAGGCAGATCCCCCTCAAACTTCCTTTCTGCAGCCGTTATACCATTTCTAATTAGCAATGCCACCCCCCCTCCTTTTTTCCCACCCTCCCTAATCTTACTGAAACACCTGTAACCAGGAACCTCCAACAGCCATTCCTGTCCCTCATCTATCCACGTTTCCGTGATGGCCACAACATCGTAGTCCCAGGTACCGATCCACGCCTTAAGTTCACCCACCTTATTTCTGATACGCCTTGCGTTGAAGTATACGCACTTGAGCCCATCTCTGTGTCCGCAAGTAGTCCCTGTCAGTGCTACCTTCTCCACAGCCTCCCTACTGTCTTGGGCATCCTGACATACAGCTAGCTTACTTGCTGGACTACGAGTCCGGATCCCATCCCCCTGCCAAATTAGTTTAAACCCCCCCGAAGAGTGCTAGCAAACCTATCCCCCAGGATATTGGTGCCCTTCTGGTTCAGGTGCAAACCGTCCTGTTTGTACAGGTCCCACCTTCCCCAGAATGCAGTCCAATTGTCCAAATATCTGAAGCCCTCCCTCCTACACCAGCCTTGCAGCCACGTGTTCAACTGCACTCTCTCCCTATTCTTTGCCTCACTGTCACGTGGCACCGGCAACAACCCAGAGATGACGACTCTGTCCGTCCTAGCTTTTAGCTTCCAGCCTAACTCCTTGAGCTCTTGAATGACCTCCCCACCCCTCTTCCTACCTATGTCGTTGGTGCCAATGTGTACCACGACTTCTGGCTGCACACCCTCCCCCTTAAGGATTCTGAAGACACGGTCTGAGACGTCTCGGACCCTAGCACCCGGGAGGCAACAAACCATCCGTGAGTCTCGCCCATGTCCACAGAACATGACGGCAAATTAAATTAATCCCTTCTGCCTGCCCTTGGTCCATTTCCCTCCATTCCTTGCATAATGGCGGGTGGACAAAAACCTATTGACCTCATTAGTCCCTCATGGTCTCCTGTGTAACGTGGGAATTGATGCCCAGGATGAGCCCTGTCTGTAAGTGATCATTTCAGCTAACACAGCCCCCAGTCCCTATGACAATAACCCACCCCTCCAAAGTTCCTCAGGTGGAAGAGACTGTTAAGAACAGAGATGTCTTCAGTTTCACAAATTCACCAAATTGTTACATTGTAGAAAGAGGCCATTTGGGGCATCATTCATACACTGTTTCTATTATCTGACTCATATCCACATCCCAATCTCTGCTATTTCATTCAAGTGAGTGCTATTCTTGGAGGAGCCTCTACAATGAATATCAGCTGCCGATATAGGATAAGGCCAAATTGTAACAAATTCAGTATAACGATGCACAAAGATGCATCATTCTGTACAAAGATATACTTTCTTCATTCACTTGTGAGACATTGTCCATCCCTAGTTGCCCTAGTGAAGGTGGGGGAGAGCTGCCTTCTTGACCCGGTGCCATCCACCTGTTGTGGGTTGACCCACAGTGCCATCAGGGAAGGAATTCAAGATTTTGACCCAGTGAGACTGAAGAAATGGTGATATATTTCCAAGTCAGGATGTAGAGAGGGGAAATTGCAGGAAGTGGTGTTCCCATGTATCTACTGCCCATGGCCTTTTAGATTGGACGGGGCAGTGTTTGTGCAGTGTGTCCAGGAAGCTTTTCTAACTCAGTGTGTAGATTGTCCGACCAGAGGGGAGGCCATATTGGATTTGGTACTCGGTAATGAACCGGGACAAGTGATGGGCTTGTTAGTGGGTGAACATTTTGGTGATGGTGACCACAATTCTGTGACTTTCACCTTGGTTATGGAGAGAGATAGGTGCGTGCAACAGGGTAGGTTTTACAATTGGGGAAAGGTTAATAACGATGCTGTAAGACAGGATCTGAGGAGCATAAGTTGGGAGCATAGGCTGTCGGGGAAGGATGTCGTGGAAATGTGGAACTTTTTCAAGGAACAGATACGACGTGTCCTTGATATGTATGTACCTGTCAGGCAGGAAAGAAATGGTCGTGTGAGGGAACCTTGGTTGACGAGGGAGGTTGAATGTCTTGTAAAGAGGAAGAAGGAGGCTTACATAAGATTGAGGAAACAGGGTTCAGACAGAGCAGTGGAGGGATACAGGATAGCCAGAAGGGAGCTGAAGAAAGAGATTAGGAGAGCCAAGAGAGGGCATGAAAAATCTCTGGCGGATAGGATCAAGGATAACCCAAAGGCATTTTATGCGTACGTGAGAAACATGAGAATGACGAGAACGAGGGTAGGTCCGATCAAGGACAGTAGTGGGAGACTGTGTATTGAGTCGGAAGAGATAGGAGAGGTCTTGAATGAGTACTTTTCTTCAGTATTTACGAATGAGAGGAACCGTATTGTTGAAGAGGAGAGTGTGAAATGGACTGGTAAGCCAGAGGAGATACATGTTAGGAAGGAAGATGTGTTGGGCATTTTGAACAACTTTAGGATAGACAAGTCCCCCGGGCCTGACGGGATATATCCTAGGATTATGTGGGAAGCAAGAGAGGAAATTGCAGAGCCATTGGCAATGATCTTTTCATCTTCACTGTCAACGGGGGTGGTACCAGGGGACTGGAGAGTGGCGAATGTTGTGCCCCTGTTCAAAAAAGGGAATAGGGATAACCCCGGGAATTACAGGCCAGTTAGTCTTACTTCGGTGGTAGGTAAAGTAATGGAAAGGGTACTGAGGGATAGGATTTATGAGTATCTGGAAAGGCACTGCTTGATTAGGGACAGCCAGCACGGATTTGTGAAGGGTAGGTCTTGCCTTACAAGTCTGATTGAATTCTTTGAGGAGGTGACCAAGCATGTGGATGAGGGTAGAGCAGTGGATGTAGTATACATGGATTTTAGTAAGGCATTTGATAAGGTTCCTCATGGTAGGCTTATGCGGAAAGTCAGGAGGCATGGGATAGAGGGAAATTTGGCCAATTGGATAGAAAACTGGCTAACCGGTCGAAGTCAGAGAGTGGTGGTAGATGGTAAATATTCAGCCTGGAGCCCAGTTACAAGTGGAGTTCCGCAGGGATCAGTTCTGGGTCCTCTGCTGTTCGTAATTTTTATTAATGACTTGGATGAGGGAGTCGAAGGGTGGGTCAGTAAATTTGCAGATGATACGAAGATTGGTGGAGTTGTGGATAGTGAGGAGGGCTCTTGTCGGCTGCAAAGGGACTTGGATATGATGCAGAGCTGGGCTGAGGAGTGGCAGATGGAGTTCAACCCTGCCAAGTGTGAGGTTGTCCATTTTGGAAAGACAAATAAGAATGCGGAATACAGGGTTAACGGTAGGGTTCTTAGTGAGGTGGAGGAACAGAGGGATCTTGGGGTCTATGTTCATAGGTCTTTGAAAGTTGCCACTTAGGTGGATAGAGCTTGTAAGAAGGCCTATGGTGTATTAGCGTTCATTAGCAGAGGGATTGAATTCAAGAGTCGTGAAGTGATGTTGCAGCTGTACAGGACTTTGGTTAGGCCACATTTGGAGTACTGTGTGCAGTTCTGGTCACCTCACTTTAGGAAAGATGTGGAAGCTTTGGAGAGGGTGCAGAGAAGATTTACCAGGATGTTGCCTGGAATGGAGAATTGGTCGTACGAGGATATGTTGAGAGTGCTAGGCCTTTTCTCGTTGGAACGGCGAAGGATGAGGGGTGACTTGATAGAGGTTTATAAGATGATCAGAGGAATAGATAGAGTAGACAGTCAGAAACTTTTTCCCCGCTACAACAGAGTGTTACAAGGGGACATAAATTTAAGGTGAAGGGTGGAAGGTATAGGGGAGATGTCAGGGGTGGGTTCTTTACCCAGAGAGTGGTGGGGGCATGGAATGCGCTGCCTGTGGGAGTGGTAGAGTCAGAATCTTTGGTGACCTTTAAGCGGCAATTGGATAGGTACATGGATGGGTGCTTAAGCTAGGACAAATGTTCGGCACAACATCGTGGGCCGAAGGGCCTGTTCTGTGCTGTATTGTTCTATGTTCTATGTTCTATCATAGAAGTCAAGGGTTTACAATTGTATGATAAATTATACCTTTAGTTTTCTAGCTACTACTCTGTTTAAAATAATAAAGGATAACAACAGTCTCGAGTATGTTTCAAAGCTGCACCATATGACAGTGTTAAAATAACATCATGTCCTACATCAGCAAAGAGGTTTACAAATGGGGTTTCAATCCTAAAATGTGATAATGTGTCAATTTTGTGAAATGAGAGATAACATAAACGTTGTTGCATCAGGTAGATTATCCAGTTGGAGGCTGAACCCTCTTTGTTGTTTAGCAGTTGTGAACATCTATTGTAAAGAAACTCCAAACTCCTGGTGGTAAGGATTGAGAAAACTAATTGAAGACCTACTGGACATCCAAATAATCAGCAGCATCAATATCAGAGAGGGCAGATAGCCAACCAGGTTATAGAATGGCATTGAGTGACCAGAAGACAGAGCCAATTTCTGTTTAATTAAAAGCCAAGGTACAAGGAATTTTTAAGAGCCCCTTTACTTTGAAATATGAAGAAATATGAAGTTACCCATTTAATCAAAAGCAAAGGATGCAGACCAGTGGCTGTGGGTTACTAATCTTTACCTGCAACTATGATTTTTTATGGTAAGGATGAATGTTTCCTTCCCTGAAGCCTATTTGTGAATCACATAGAGTTTTATGACGTCAACATGATCATCATTACATTCTTAATTCCATATGTTTATTGAATTCAAATTCTGCCATGGCTGGATTGGGACTCATGTCCCTTCTTACCTGGGTCTCTGGATTAACAGTCGAAGAGAGTGTTGCTGGAAAAGCACAGCAGGTCAGGCAGCATCCAAGGAGCAGGAGAATTGACATTTCAGGCAAGAGCCCTTCGTCAGGAATGAGGCTGTGAGCCCTTTGAAGAGCTTATGCTCAAAACGTCGATTCTCCTGCTCCTCGGATGCTGCCTGACCTGCTGTGCTTTTCCAGCAACACACTCTTCGACTCTGATCTCCAGAATCTGCAGCCCTCACTTTTGCCTCTCTGGATTAATAGTCTAGCAATAATACCACAAGGGCTAGTGCCTCCCTGTGGAGTTTGTGCAATTATCAAATGATGAACACATACCTGGGGTGGAAAAAGTGACCTTGGGGGTTTTGCAAAACGGTAATTAATACCAAGCTGCTGGAATTAACAGGTAAGCTGGGGTTGGAGTTGTCTCCTTCCATGAGGAAGGGATAGATGATTACAGCGTTAGCTCAGCATTTGGGTTTGCTGGAAATGTGGTCAGAATCTTTAGAGATGCCTCAAGCTCAATTGAAAATGAAATAACTTGAGTTAGAGGCAAAAGACAACGAAAGGGCAACGGAAATGAAACTGTTTGAATTAAGATTAAAAGCAGAGGAAAGAGAAAAGGAAAGAGAGAGTTTGAACTTCAGAAATTGGCACTTAGACAGGAGTTGAAAAATTCACTTTCTGAAGTAGTGAGAACTCATGTGGAAGAGCAGAGGGTTAAACAGCAAGGTTAGCAGCTGGAAATGCTGATGGTTATGAGTTGGTCCATAAATCAAAGTTTGGCTTCTAAAATCAATTCAATCCGTGAGGGATAGAAACTGGGGAAAAGAGAAATCCTCACGTGGAAAGGGAAAGGTAGATCTTGGTGAAGATCATTAGGATAATTTACCACACAATAAAAAGGAAACCCTTGAAGGGGACAGAGAAGTTAAAAAGCTCTGGTGTTTTCACTGCAGTAAAGTAGGCGATATGAAACCACAGTATTGGTGGGTTAGGAAAAACACTGGGAAGCCAGATGTCAGAAAACAGGATAAGTCAGCTGGAGTGATAATGGGAAGCACATTGGAAGTTAGAAAGCTGCACCAGAAAGTACAAGCTAGTTGGAGTTTGGTTAGGAGGAAGTGCCAAATCTTCATAAACTATATAATTGCGAAGGTAAAGTTTACTCACATCGGCCAGGAGCAGCAGATAAAGAGGTTATAAAATTAGGAGATACAGGGTCCTCTGAGTCTGTGATGTTGAAAGATGAAGAGATATGTACTTCTGAAGGACTATTGCCAGAAAAGTAACAGGAATTCAAGGTGAGACAAGAAGTGTTCAATTATGCAAAGTGAGGTTAGAGTGTCCAGTGAAGAGTGGAGAAGTCGTGGAAGGAGTAATGGACAAACTGTCAGCTCCAGGAATACCATTTGCCCTAGCTAATGATATAACTGGTTCACAGGTAGGAGTGCTGCCTACTGTGGTTGAAAAGCCATTGGAAACTCAGACAACTGAACTATTACAGGACACACATCCAGGAATTTTTCCTGACTGTGTGATAATGAGGTCACAAAGTCACCAGCTGAAACAGGAGAGATCAAAGATTACAGATAAGAAAGTTGAAGTGGAATTAGCAGAGACCGTGTTTGATCAGATGGTTGAGACAGAGCAGTGGTAGATAGGTGACAAAGCAGATATCTTTAGCTCAGATAAATTAACTGAGTTATAGCAGAAAGGTGAAAATTTAAAGTGATTGTATCAAAAGGCATACACAGAAAAAGAATCCAAATGTATCCCTGAATATTATTATCTTAAAAAATCTAGTCTCAATGGAGAAATGGAGACCATCACATATTCAGGCAGATGAGAAATGGGCAGAGGTTCATCAAATCATTTTGCCAGTGAGGTATAGGAAGGAGGTGTTGCAAGTAACGCATAAGCTAACAGTAGGGGGTCATTTTGGAGTGAGGAAAATACAAAGCTAAAATACAAAAACATTTTTACTGGCCTGGACTGCACAAGGACGTAGTTGAATTTTGCCAGACATGTCGTACATATCAGGAAATTGGAAAACCACAGGCTGTAATAAAACCTGCACCTTTAATAACTATTCCAGCATTTGAGGAACCTTTCACAAGAGTCTTGATTGATTGCACAGGTCCCCTACCTCAAACAAAAAGTGGGGATCAGTATTTGTTAACAATAATGGAAATATCAACTAGATTTCCAGAGGCTGTTCCATTATACAATATCACAGCAAAAAGGATTATACAGGAATTACTCCAAATTTTCATTAGATACAGACTACCTGCAAAGATACAATCAGATCAAGGGTCAAACATCATATTAAAATTATTCAAAGTTATGGACAGCTTAGGAATAAAACAATTCCAATCCACTGTGTTCCATCCAGAATCGCAGGGAGGGGTAGAAAGATGGCATCAGACAATAAAGACCATGTTGGGGGCTTTTAATCAGGATTACCCAGATGATTGGGATAAGGCAATTCTGTCTGTACTCTTTGCGCTCAGAGCTGCACCAAATGAATTGACCCAAATTCAGTCGATTTGAATTAGTTTTTGGGCATGAAGTGAGAGGACCACTAAAATTGATGAAGGAGAAATTGGTAAGTCAGAATTCAGAGATCACAGAATTCAGAGATTTGGACTATTTGTCAAATTTTAGGGAACAATTAAATAGAGTGGGAGAACTGGCTAGACAGCATTTAAAAATATCAAAATAACAATGAAACAGGAAGCAGACAAGAAATCAAAAACTTGCCATTTTGCTATCGGAGATAAGCTGTTAGTGATACTTCCAGTAACAGGTGAACCTTTAAAAGCAAGGTTTACTGGACCTTATCAAGTTGAAAGGAAATTGAGTGAGGTGAACTATTTGATAAGAACCCCAGACAGGAAAAAATCTCACAGAGTGTGTCATGTGAATATACTAAAAAGGTCTTTTGATAGGGAAGGAAAGCAAGAGGAGAAGGTGTTATTGGTTACAACACAGAGGGAAGCATCAAGTTCAGAGGGTTCTGGCTTGGATATTCCTC
Organism: Chiloscyllium plagiosum; assembly: GCF_037043375.1. Taxonomy (NCBI): domain Eukaryota; kingdom Metazoa; phylum Chordata; class Chondrichthyes; order Orectolobiformes; family Hemiscylliidae; genus Chiloscyllium; species Chiloscyllium plagiosum. The sequence continues at coordinate 2,842,820 of NW_028270151.1, read as the reverse complement.
AAATTAAATTGGACAATGATAAGTTGTCAAAAATTGGGATAAATTATCTAGTTACCTTCCTGAGGAAAATTGAAATGACCTGAAAGAGTTATTACTGTCACATGGGGAGAGAAATGGAAATAAACTGGGAAGTACTAACCTCATCATGCATGACGTAGACCCAAGAGATGCTGTTACAAATAAGCAACATCCTGATAAGCATAACCCTCTAAAGTTGGCACAGGTTCAGAACGAGACTGAATGCATACACCAAGATGACATAATTGAAGTAAGTTACAGTGACTGGAGCTCACCCTTCGTAATGGTGCCAAAACCAAAAACAGTTATGAGTGGACTGTCATAAGCTAATGCAGTTATAAAGACTGATCCACATCCGATTCTGTGTTTGGAAGACTGTGTTGAGAAGGTGGGACAGGCAAACTTATATTTCTAAGTTGGACTTGCTCAGAGGATACTTGCAGGTACCTTTGTCAGAAAGAGCAAAGGCCATTTCAGCTTTCGTAACCCAAATGGACTGTATCAGTTTAAAGTCATGCCAATGCTCCAGCCACATTTCAGAGCCTGACTAATAAGGTCATTGCCTCATTACTCAAATGTGACCTGGTGATATTTAGTAACTCATGGAAGGAACATTTATCAGGCTTGTTTGATCGGCTTCGGAAGGCAGGCTTGGTGGTAACACTTGCGCCCACACCTCCCCCCTCACTTCTCTCCAAGGCCCCAAAGGAAACTTCCATATCCGCCACAGATTCACCTGCACCTCCACCCACATTATCTACTGCATCCGCTGCAGCCGGTGTGGCCTCCTCTATATTGGGGAGACAGGCCGCCTACTTGCGGAACGATTCAGAGAACACCTCTGGGCCACCCGGACGAACCAACCCAACCACCCTGTAGCACAGCATTTCAACTCCCCCTCCCACTCCACCGAGGATATGCAGGTCATTGGACTCATCCACCGCCAAACCACAACAACCCGACGGTCGGAGGAGGAGCGTCTTATCTTCCGACTGGGAACCCTCCAACCACAGGGGATGAACTTGGACTTCACCAGTTTCTTCATCCCCCCTCCCCCCACCTTGTCTCAGCCGAATCCCTCCAGCCCGGCACCGCCTTCCTGACCTGCTTCTTGACCTCTCCGCCTCCACCCTACTCCGACCTATCACCCTCACCTTGACCTCTTTCCACCTATCACATTTCCAACGCCCCTCCTCCAAGTCCCTCCTCCCTACCTTTTATCTTCTCCTGCTGAACACTCTCTGCTCATTCCTGAAGAAGGGCCTGTGCCCGAAACGTCGAATCTTCTGTTCCCTAGATGCTGCCTGACCTGCTGTGCTGTTCCAGCAATAAAGTTTCAGGCTTGGTGGTAAACCCAGCTAAAAGTCAATTTGCCAAAGTCCAGTCACCTTCCTGGGCCATGTTACTGGACATGGGCAAATGGCCCCACGAGATGCAAAAACAAAGTAATTGGGGTGTTTCCCACACTATTGACAAAACAATGTACTACACTTCCTGGGATTGAATGGTTTTTATCAAAACTTTGTGCCAAATGTGAGCAGTGTGGCTGCTCCACTCCCTGAATTGCTAAAGAAAGGCAAGAGGTTTCAGTGGACAGTGGACTGTCAGAAAGCATTTGAAAGGTGTGTTAACCACTGCCTTGGTATTAGCCAGACCTAATTACACAAAGCCATTCAAGGTGGCTATCAATGCAAGTGCTGTGGATGTCAGCACTGTGCTCGTACAGGAAGACAACGAGAAGATAGAAAGACCTATCAAGTGTTTCTCCAGGAAATTGAACATTCATCAGCAGAAATATTCGACAGTTGAGAAGGAGACTTGACAACTTCCAATGTTTATGTTACCAGTAACGTATCTGGGACAATCACATAAACTGACCATAACCCATTGAGGTTTGCGGAGAAAATTAAGGACAAAAATTGCAGACTGTTTAGATGGTCCTTGTTGTTAAAGCCATTCACTTTGACAATTGTGCACGTGGCAGAGCTAGAAAGTGTGTTTGCTGCCGCATTGTTGAGACTCGCATGAGAAATGGAGGCGTTCAGTGGCAGGAGTACCACAGACTGAAACAGAATGTAGCCCAATGTAGCCCATTTGAATGCTTATAGTCAATGTAGTGTATATGTGTGTTATAGAGTACTAACAGTTTAGGATTAAGGGGTTTTAAAATGAAGCCATCTTTGGGTATTGATGGTTCATTTTCTAAGGGTGGAGGTGTAATGATGCTGCTCCTTTAAGAAGGTTATGCTGTCCCTAGGTTTTTTTTTAGGAGGTCATAAAAACACAGGTTCTGAAAAGTCTGGGCTTGGATGGGTTTTAGGGCCAGTTTGATTCCAGCTAACAGATACTGCCTCATAAAAACGGCTTGCAAGGATTTTTAATAAAAACACTTGTACATTGAAAGGGGAGTGACCAGTTCTCCCAGCTCAGCTTTTCTCTGGTTTGGGTTAGTTTTGGCAGTCTGGTTATTCACTGAGAGCAGTCAGGCAGTGATGTTGCTGGCCCCAAAGAAGCAGCTCAATTGTGCAAGTATTGGGAACAGCATCATTAAGTTGGGATGATCTGTTGAGTTTTCGGAGAGGTTAGGTTATTCAGCACTCTGTTCTCTTTTGTTTGTGTTTCATTCGGTAATCTTGTAAATGAATTCTGTTTTGTTTAAAACTAAGTGGTTTGACCAATTGTATCTGTCCTGGTTTGTACGCATTGCACCTGCATAAAACAACTAGCAAAGGTAGGATCTGGGCTACTTTCTGAAATGCTTTGAGGGGGGTGTTCTGGCCTGGTCCATAACAGACCATGTGCACAGCCTGTTGATCAGAGCCTGTGCCATGAGGCCCAATATTTCAGGGAGCTTGCACAATGCTGCCTCTGGGCCTGAAACCAGGTGAGACTGATTCCTACCTTGAAAGGAATTATTTTCTGAATTGTGTGGTGTATGGACATAGGTGGAAGGTTCATTTCCAGATGTTTTGTCACTCTACTAGGTAACATCTTCAGTGGGCCTCAGGCAAAGTACTGCTGATAATTCCTGCTTTCTATTTATATGCTTGGGTTTCTTTGGATTGGTACTGTCATTTCCTGTGGTGATGTCATTTCCTGTGGTGAAGTCACTTGTTCTTTTTCTCAGGGGGTGGTAGATGGGGTCTAACTCGATGTGTTTGTTGATAGAGTTCTGGTTGGAATGCCATGCTTCTAGGAATTCTCATGCATGTCTTTATTTGGCTTGTCCTAGGATGGATGTGTTGTCCCAGTCGAAGTGGTGTCCTTCCTCATCTGTATGTGAGGATACTAGTGAGAGTGGGTTATGTCTTTTTGTGGCTAGCTGATGTTCATGTATCCTGGTGGCTAGTTTTGTTACAGTCCTTGCACGGTATTTTGTAAATTATACTAGTTTTGCTTGTTGTATTGGGTCTTTCAAGTTCATTAGCTGCTGTTTTACTGTGTTGGTGGGTTTGTGGGCTACCATGATGCCAAGGGGTCTGAGTAGTCTGGCAGTCATTTCCGAGATGTCTTTGATGTAGGGGAGAGTGGGTAGGGTTTCTGGACGTGTTTTGTCTGCTTGTTTGGGTTTGTTGCTGAGAAATCGGCGGACTGTGTTCATTGGGTACACATTCTTTTTGAATACACGGTATAGGTGACCAGAAAGTGCGAGGAAGGGAGGGGGTTGGCTCTGGATGTGGAGTTGACTGATGGAAATGGAGATGGTACTGTTATCTGATTAGGATTACCTGAATCACTTGCATCTCAGTCTACAGTACAAAAAAAAACAAATCTGTGCAGATAGCTCTCAGCGAACAGGCTGACTGTGTCAGCACTGGCTATAACAGCAAGAAATGGAAATGTGTTGCTGGAAAAGCGCAGCAGGTCAGGCAGCATCTAGGGAACAGGAGAATCGACGTTTCGGGCATTAGCCCTTCTTCAGGAATCGTCGATGCCCGAAACGTCGATTCTCCTGTTCCCTAGATGCTGCCTGACCTGCTGCGCTTTTCCAGCAACACATTTCCATCTCTGATCTCCAGCATCTGCAGACCTCACTTTCTCCTATAACAGCAAGAAAGGCTAATTAGATCAATACACCAAAAAATCCTTGTTGAAAACTTTGCTTCTCTGTTGAGACAAACATATTGTAACATAACGAGTTTCGGTAAATTTGTATCATTGCGAGAGTATTCACAGTATTCGCAGTATGATTCCTCTCTAATTTTGTTACAGATTCTGGGTAAAGCCTAAATTGGATGCTTTATAGATTATGTCATGATTATTTCATTTCTCGCAGTCCCAAAATCCTGAATTGGACCTCAATCCAATGATTACCATGTACCGTCCTCCCTTAATTGATGAATCAGTACCCCTCCATGTTGAGCAACATGGGAGGAAGCACTGAAGATAGCAAGGGCACAGAATGTACTTTGGGCGAGGGATTTCAGTGTTCACCACCAAAAAAGGCTCAGCAGCAGCATTACTGATCGAGCTGGTCGGGTCCTAAAGGAGACAGCTGCTAGACTGGGTCTATGGCAGGTGGTGAGGGAACCAACAAGAAGGAGAAATATACTTGACCCCATCCTTACCAATCTGCCGGCTGCAGGTGCATCTGTCCATGACAGTACCAGTCAGAGTGCCCACCGTACACACCTTGTGAAGGCAAAGTCCCACCTTCACATTCAGAATACCCTCCATTGTGTTGTGTGGCACTATCACAACGCTAAATAGGACAGACTTAGAACAGATCTAACAACTCAAGGCTGGGCATCCATGAGGCTCTGTGGGCTATCAACAGCACAGAATAATACTCCAGCACAATCTGTAACCTCATGGTCCGGCATATCCCCCGCTCAACCATTACCATCAGGCCAGGGGATCAACCCTGGTTCAATGGAGAGTGCAGGAGGGCATGCCAGGAGCAGCACCAGGTATACCTGAGGATGAAGTATCAATCTGGTGAAGTCAACAAACAGCATAAGCTGCAAGTGATAGACAGAGTTCAGTGATCCCACAGCCAGTGGATCAGATGTAAGCTCTGCAGTCCTGTCACATCCAGTCGTGAATGGTGGTGGATAATTAGAAAGCTCACTGGAGGAGGAGACTCCAGAAACATTCCCATTCTCAGTGATGGAGGAGCCCAGCACATTAGGGCCAAGGATAAAGCTGAAGCTTTCTCAGCAATCTTCAGCCAGAAGTTCTGAGTGAATGATCCATCTCAGCCTCCTCTAGTGGTCCCTCGCATCACAGACACCAGCCTCCAGTCAATCCAATTCACTCCATGTTATATCAAGAAGCAGGTGAAGGCACTGGACACTGCAAAGGCTATGGGCCCTGACAACATTCTGGCAATAGTACTGAAGGCTTGTGTTCCAGAACATGTCATTCCCCTAGCCAAGCTGTTCCAGTTCAGTTACAACACTGGCATAGAATATAGAACACAGAACATAGAACATAGCACATTACAGCGCAGTACAGGCCCTTCGGCCCTCGATGTTGCACCGACCTGTCATACTAATCTGAAGACTATCTATCCAACACTATTCCATTTTCATCCATATGCCTATCAAATGCCCATTTAAATGCCCCTAACGTCGGCGAGTCTACTACTGTTGCAGGAAGGCCATTCCACACCCCCATTACTCTCTGAGTGAAGAAACTACCCCTAATATCTGTCTTAAAGCTATCACCCCTTAATTTAAAGCTATGTCCCCTTGTGTTAGCCATCACCATCCAAGGAAAAAGGCTCTCCCTGTCCACCCTATCTAACCCTCTGATTATCTTGTATGTCTATTAAGTCACCTCTCAACCTTCTTCTCTCTAACAAAAACAGCCTCAAGTTCCTCAGCCTTTCCTCATAAGACCTTCCCTCCATACCAGGCAACATCCTGGTAAATCTCCTCTGAACCCTTTCCAAAGCTTTCACATTCTTCATTTCATGCGGTGACCAGAACTGTACACAATACTCCAAGTGTGGCCGCACCAAAGTTTTATACAGCTGCATCATGACCTCGTGGCTCCACCAATAAAAGCTAACACACTGTATAAATGCTAGTATAAATACCTCCCTATTTCTCCCCTTTTTGTAGCTTTGACGAAGGGTCAGTTAGACTCAAAACGTCAGCTCTTTTCTCTCCTTACAGATGCTGCCAGACCTGCTGAGATTTTCCAGCATTTTCTATTTTGGTTCCTAACCTACTCAACCTCTCTTCATAGCTAGCACCTTTTATACCAGGCAACATCCTCGTAAACCTTCTCTGCACCCTCTCCAAAGTGTCCACATCCATTTGGTAATGTGCTGACCAGAACTGTACACAGTATTCTAAATGCGGCCGAACCAATGTCTTGTACAATTTTAACATGACTTGTCAGCTCTTATACTCAATACCCCGTCCAATGAAGGTAAGCATACTATATGCCTTCTTGACCACTCTATCCACCTGTGCAGCAACCTTCAGGGTACAATGGACCTGCATGCCCAGATCTCTCTGCTCATCAACTTTTCACAAGGCTCTTCTTGTATAATTCGTTCTAGAATTAGTCTTGCCTAAATGCATCACCTCACATTTGTCTGGATTGAAATCCATCTGCCACAATCCTATCAACCTGGGTGGCAACTTTCGGGGATCTATGTACATGAACACCGAGATCTCTCTGCTCATCCACACTACCAAGAATCTTACCATTAGCCCAGTACTCTGCATTCCTGTTACTCCTTCCAAAGTGAATCACCTCACACTTTTCTGCATTAAACTCCACTTGCCACCTCTCAGCCCAGCTCTGCATCTTATCTATGTACATCTGTAATCTGCAAAGTCCTTCAGCACAATCCACAACTCCACCGACCTTAGTGTCATCTGCAAATTTACTAACCCATCCTTCTACACCCTCATCCAGGTCATTTATCAAAATGACAAACACAGTAGACCCAAAACAGATCCTTGTGGTACATCACTAATAACTGAACTCCAAGATGAACATTTCCCAATCAACTTCTGTCTTCTTTCAGCTAGCCAATTTCTGATCCGAACTGCTAAATCACCCTCAATCCCAGGCCTCCGTATTGTCTGCAATAGCCCACCATGGGGAATCTTATCACACGCTTTACTGAAATCCATATACACAATATCAATCATTTTACCCTCATCCACCTGTTTTGTCACCTTCTCAAAAAACTCAATAAGGTTTGTGAGACACGGCCTACTCTTCACAAAACTGTGTTGACTATCCCTAATAAACGTATTCCTTTCTAGATGATTTTATATCCTATCTCTTATAACATTTTGCAACACTTTGCCCACAACCAAAGTAAGGTTCCCTGCTCTATAATTACCAGGGTTGTCTCTACTCCCCTTCTTGAACAGGGGAACAACATTTGCTATCCTCCAGTCTTCTGGTACTATTCCTGTCGACAATGCGACATAAAGATCAAAGCCAAAGGCTCAGCAAACTCCTCCTTGGCTTCCCAGAGAATCCTAGGATAAATCCCATCTGGACCTTATCTATTTTCACACTTTCCAGAACCTGAATCCCATCCAGTCTAGTAGCCTATATCTCATAATTTGGAGAAGCCGGTGTTTGACTGGGGTGTACGAAGTTAAAAATCACACAACACCAGGTTATAGTCCAACAGGTTTAATTGGAAGCACACTAGCTTTCGGAGCGACGCTCCTCGCAACCACCTGATGAAGGAGCAGCGCTCTGAAAGCTAGTGCTTCCAATTAAACCTTTGGACTATAAACTGGTGTTGTGTGATTTTTAGCCTGTATCACAGTATTCTCCTCGACAACACTGTCCTTTTCCAATGTGAATACTGACGGATAACATTCATTTAACGCTTCCCCTATCTCCTCGGTCTCCATGCACAACTTCCTGTTCCTGTCCTTGATTGACCGTAATTTTTCTCTGGTCATTGTTTTATTCCTGATATACTGATAGAAAGCTTTAGGGTTGTCCTTGACCCTATTTGTCAACGACTTCTCATGTCCTCTCCTGGCTCTTTTTAGCTCTCTCTGTAGGTCTTTCCTGGTTAACTTGTAACTCTCAAACGCCCTAACTGAGCTTTCACATCTCACCCTAACATAAGCCTTCTTCTTTCTCTTGACAAGAGATTCAACTTCTTTAGTAAACCACAGCTCCCTTCCTCGATCTCTTCCTCCCTGTCTGATAGGTATATACTTATCAAGGACACGCAGTAGCTGTTCCTTGAATAAGCTCCACATTTCAAGTGTGTCCATCCCCTGCAGTTTCCTTCCCCATCCTATGCATCCTAAACCTTGCCTAATTGCATCATAATTGCCTTTCCCCACCAAAAGTCTTCCACTGTGGGGTAAACCAGTCCCTTTCCATTGCTAAAGTAAACATAACCGAATTATGGTCACTATCACCTACCTCCAAATATAACACCTGGCCTGATGCATCTACGCAACAATGTAGAAAACTGCCCAGGTAGGTCCAGTACATCCAAAGCAGGAATAATCCAAACCGGCCAATGACCGCCCAATCAGCCTACTCTCGATCATCATCGACAGCGCTATCAAGCAGCACCTGCTCAGCAGTAACCTACTCAGTGACGCCCAGTTTGGGTTCCTCCAGGGTCACTCAGCTCCTGACCTCATTACAGCCATGGGTCAAACATAGACAAAAGAGCTGAATTCCAGAGGGGAGGGGAGAAGGACAGCCCTCAACATCAAGGCTGCATTTGACTGAGTGTAGCATCAAGGAGCCCTAGCAAAACTGGAATCAGGGGGCAAACACTCAGCTGGCTGGAGTCATACCTGACACATTGGAAGATAGCTGTGGTTGTTGGAGGTCAGTCATCTCAGCTCCAGGACATCTTTGCAGGAGTTCCTCAGGGTAGTGTCTTAGGCCCAATCATCTTCAGCTGCTTCACCAATGGCCTTCCCTCCATCATAAGGTCAAAAGTGGGGATGTTCGCTGATGATTTTGAAATATTCAGCACCATTCGTAACTCCTCAGATACTGGAAAAATCCATGTTCAAATGCAAAAGGATCTGGGCAATATCCAGGCTTGTGCTGACAAGTGGCAAGTAAAATTTGTGCCACACAAATACTAGGCTATGACTATCACCAATAAGAGACAATCTAATCACAGCCCCATGACATTCAATGGTGTTACCATCACCGAATCTCCCATTATCAATATCCTGTGAGTTATCATTGACCAGAAATTCACCTAGACTTATCTATAAACCAAGTGGCTACAGGAATCGGTCAGAGGCTGAGAATACTGTGGCAAGTAACTCACCTCCTGACTCCCCAAAGCCACCATCTACAATGCACAAGTCAGGAGTGTGATGGAATACTCCCCACTTGCCTGGATTGGGGCAGCTCCAACACCACTCAAGGAGCTTGACACCATCCAGGACAAAGCAGTCCACTTGCTTGGCACCATATCCACAAACATCCGCTCCCTTCCCCACTGACCCTCAGTAGCAGCAGTGTGTACTATCCACATGATGCTCTGCAGAAATTTACCAAAGATCCTGAGACAGCACCTTCCAAACCCATGACCACTTCCATCTAGAAGGACAAGGGCTGCAGATACATGGGAACACCACCCTCAGCAAGTTCCCCTCCAAGTCACTCACCATTCTGATTTGGAAATATATCACCTTTCCTTTACTGTCACTGGATCAAAGTCCTGGAATTCCCTCCCTAAGGGACATTGTGGGTCCACCTACAGCACATGGACTCAGCGGTTCAAGAAGACAGCTCACCTCCACCTTCTCAAGGGGCAACTAGGGATGGGCAATAAATGCTGGGCCCAGCCAGTGACGATGGGGGCTTTGTTATGTGAAAATCACCTTTGTTCAAACGTTTGGTGTTTGTCCACGTCTGTGACATTAGGAATGTTCAAAACAAAATATTTTCAACTGATCTGTTTTATGAATTTTTGTATATTGAATTACTCATGCGTTAACTGTTTGAGTTAGACATCTTATTAATCACTAGCTACAACTTATCAGATGCTCGATTGCCTAAAGTGACTGGCTCGTGAAATGAAAGACCTTTCGAGTATTCGGTGAGAACTGAGTGCTTCCTAACTTTCAGCTTACATCAAATATGTCAGGGAAAACCTGGTGACTTGGGAATGTTTCTCTGCTACATTGTTAAAATAGATTACAAACAGATTAGTTTAAGATTCCTTTCCCTTTTTAAACAATTCATTCATGGGATTGTGAGCATTGCTGGATAGGCCAGCATTTATCAACAGGATTTAATTACCCAAAACAAAAGTGGCTTTTGTTCTGGGCTGAGTATAAATGGAACAGTTACAGTCAGTAACTATCTAGAAATTTTGTATATTTTTGGCTAAGTGTGTGAGGGGAAACTTTTCAGAGGCTTTTTGCCATGAGTGGGCAGCACGGTGGCACAGTGGATAGCACTGTTGCCTCACAGCGCCAGAGACCCGGGTTCAATTCCCGCCTTAGGTGACTGTCTGTGTGGAGTTTGCACCTTCTCCCCGTGTCTGCGTGGGTTTCCTCCGGGTGCTTCGGTTTCCTCCCACACTCCAAAAATGTGCAGGTTAGGTGAATTGGCCATGCTAAATTGCCCGTAATGTTAGGTGAAAGGGTAAATGTAGGAGAATGGGTCTGGGTGGGTTGTGCTTCGGCGGGTCGGTGTGGACTTGTTGGGCCGAAGGGCCTGTTTCCACACTGTAAGTAATCTAATCTAATGAGGATTTCTCAGTGTATCTTCCCAAATGTACTCCATTAGTTACCTACCCTGCCCCATGACATCCCTGTTTTCTGATTCTAGCTCCAATCCAACAATGCCATTCTCAGTGGGATAGCTGCTGAAAGACCAGCCTCCCTTGTACCACACTGTCTTTGATGGATCACTGTGCACCCAGGCAAGTGTAGGCAATGTCCCTCACTGACGTGTTGGCTCAGCGCTCACTAACTCCACTACCCTCAGCACAGAGCTGGAATGACTGACTCTCCGTGAAAGAGATAGTACCAAAGAGGCCCTTCGGCCATTCAAGTCTACACCGACCTACCTAATCCCATTTTCCGCACTTGGCCCATCATCTCGAATGGTCTGATATTTCAACGGTTCATTCCAGTATATTTTAAAGGTGTGAGGTGTCCCAGCTCAATTTGCCTCCCAGGCAGCTTATTCCAGGCCCCCACTATCCTCTGGGGAAAATGCTTTCCTCAAATCCCCTCCAAACCTCCTGCCTTTCATTTTAAAATGACAGCCCCTTGTTACTGACCCTTTAACTAAAGGGAACGCTGCTTTCTATTCCCCCTGTTCATGTCCCTCATAATCCTATACCCCTCTGCTCCAAAGAAAACAACATGAGCTTATCCAGCCTCTTTTCATCGTTAAACCACTCTGTCCCAGGCAACATCCTGGGGAATCTCCTCTGCAGCCCCTCCAGTGCAATCCCATCCGTCTTACAGTGCAGTGACCAGAACTGCACACAGAACACCAGCTGTGGTCTCATCAAAGTCCTGTACTGCTCCACCATCAGCTCCCTGCTCTTACAATCTATACTGTGTCCTGTATGCCTTCTTAACCACTGTATTAATTATTGTATTAACTAAAATATTAACCTGCCTTGATCTGTGACCAAACATCCCAAGATCTCTCTGTTCTTCTGAACTTCCTGGTGTTCAGCCATTCACTGAATACCCCCTTAGCTTGTTACATCTTTCAAAATGCATCGCCTGACCGTAATCAGAGTTAAACTCCATCTGCCACTGATCAGCCCCTCTCACTAATCGTCTATATTCTCCTGTAACCTAACACCTTCCTCCTCATGATTAGCCATCTGGCCAATATTCATGTCATCACAGACTCACTTATCATTGACCCCACCCCCTGTTTATTCCTGATGGGGTGGGTCTAGGTGGGGTGGGTCTTCAGCGGGTTGGTGCTGACACCATAGGCTGCACAGCCTCTGCCTGCACTGTAGGGATTCCATGAGGTTTCTCTCTAAGTTTCAGCTACTCTTTCCCCCAGTGCCCACTGGAGATCATCAGCCTGTCATTCCACATCACAGCGGGACATTGCAGATCCACACTAGTACCACACAAGAACACCAAAACTGTGCTGACATGTGATACCTCTGAATGATTCTGACTGTCCATAAATTACAGAGCAGGTTAGAGGGGCTGAATGGTCTGAGTGCCTGTGATCTCTATCTGTGTGGTGTGTTTGCCAGATTCCAAGCTGCTCAGTTACGCAACAGCCATTCGCACAGTTGTTGGCAGGTCTGTAATTGATAACTGGTTAGTAATCAATGGACCAATCAGCTTCCAGTTTATCAACAAAACATCTATCTGCACAGCCCCACCCCCATCTTGTCTATGCCGACCCAACGACACCCCAGATGTCCTTTCTAATCCCATCTTCCTGCACACGGCCCATAGTCCTGCACCTTACAGCACTCAGAGTGCAGATCCAGGTATTTATAAATAGTTTAGGGTCTCAGCCACTGCCACCAACTCAGGCGGCAAATTCCAAACACCCACTATCCCCTGTACAGAAATGTTTTTTCCTCAGATCCCCTCTAATCGTTCTGCTACTTAGCTTGAATCCATGACATCTGGTTCTGAAATCTTCTGCCAAGGATAACAGGGTCCTTTTGTCTGCTCTATTTCTAGCCCTCATGGTTTTGTAAACTTCAATCATGTCACCCCTCAGCCATCTCTGTTCCAAGGTAAACAACCCCAACCTCTCCAATCCCTCCTCGGATCTACAAGCCTCCAGCCCTGGCAACATTCCAGTCAATCTTCCCTGCACTCTCTCTAGAGTAATTACATCTTCCCTATAATGTGCTAACCAGAACTGCACACAATGCTCCATTTGTGACCTCACCAGTGTCTTTTACAATTTTATCTTTATATCCCTACTTTGATACTCGATTCCTCTGCCAATGAAAAGCATTCCATATGCCTTCTTTACAACCTTATCTACCCTTCAGTTATCTTTTGGAAGCGGTGCAATTGCACTCCAAGGTCTTTCACTCCATCTCAGTATATTCCTGTTTATTGTCCCCGGGGAGGATACTGATGGCCTAGTGGGATTATGACTGGCCTGTTAATCCAGAGACCTAGGGGACATTCTGGGGGTCCCTGGTTTAAATCCTGCCACGGCAGATGGTAGAATTTATATTCAATAAAAATCTGGAATTAAGAATCTAATGATGACCATGAAACCATTATCGATTGTTGGAAAAACCCATCTGGTTAACTAATGTCCTTTAGGGAAGGAAACTGCCATCTTTACCTGGTCTGGCCTACACGTGACTCCAGACTCCCAGCCATGAGGTTGATTTTTAACAGCCCTCTGTGCAATTAGGGATGGGCAATAAATGCTGGCCTAGCCAGCGACACCCTGGTCTCATGAATGAATTTTTTTTTTTAAAGTGTATATTTCTTTTACTGATGGACCTTCCCAAATGCATTACTTCACACTTATCAGAGTTGAAGTCAGAGAGTCAGACAGATGTACAGTGCAGAAACAGACCCTACTGTTCAACCCGTCTATGCTGACCAGATATCCCAACCTAATCTAGTGCCATTGCCAGTACCCAGCCTATATCCCTCGAAACCCTTCCTATTCATATACCCATCCAGATGCCTTTTAAATGTTGTAATTGTACCAGCCTCCACCACATCCTCTGGCAGCTCATTCCATACACGCACCACCCTCTGCATTAAAAAGTTGCCCCTTAGGTCTCTTTTATATCTTTCCCCTCTCACCCTAAACCTATTCCCTCTAGTCCTGGACTCCCCGGCCCCAGGGAAAAGACTTTGCCTATTTACCTTATCCATGCCCCTCATGATTTTGTAAACCTCTATAAGGTCACCCCTCAGCCTCTGACGCTCCAAGGAAAACAGCCCCAGCCTGTTCAGCCTCTCCCTGTAGCTCAGATCCTCCAACCCTGGCAACATCCTTGTAAATCTTTTCTGAACCCTTTCAACATCTTTCCGATAGGAAGGAGACCAGAATTGCACTCAATACTCAACAGTGGCCTAACCAATGTCCCAACTCCTGTACTCAATACTCTGACCAATAAAGGAAAGCATACCAAATGCCTTCTTCACTATCCTATCTACCTGCGACTCCTATAATTGTTTGGCATTTCTCTCTGTACTCCTTTTAAACAATGAAACCATATTTGCATTCCTGCAGCACCTCACCTGCATCTGGTGAAGGCTGGAAAATAATCCTCAGAGAATCTGCTGTTTCCTCCCTGATCCACCTCCAACATCCTAGGGAACAATCCATCTGGCCCAGGGACTTATCCACTTTCAAAAATTCCAACTCCTGTAACACTTCCTCTCTCGTTAGGATTATTTTGTCCACTATTTCACACTGCTCCTCTTGGATTACTATATCCACATCATCCCTTTCCTTGTGAATACAGAGACAAATAATTCATTTAAAATTCTTCCCATACCCTCTGCATCTTCACATATGTTCCCTTCTTCATCTTAGATAGATCCCACTTTTTCCTTAGCTATTCTTTGCTCCATATATGCTGGTTAAACATCTTTAGGTTTTCCTTTATCTTGCTTGCTAATATTTTTTCACACCCTCTTTGATTTCCTTATTTCTTTTTAACTTGATCCCTGCACTTTCTATACTCCTTTAGGCTATCTCCTGGACACAGTACATGTATTATTTTACCCACAATGCCCATTATACTGTTTGAAACCCAGTTGATATTGGGATAGTTCAAGTCCCCTACTATTATTGCCCTCTCATTCCTACAGGCAGGAATGTATCTACGTCTGAGTTCTTCTACCTCCCTCTCACTATTTAGGGGTCTGTGGTATCTTCCTAGTGATGTGACTGCCCCTTTTTTTATTTCTAAGCTTAACCCATAAAGCCTCGTTTGTTAACTTGTTTAGTATCTCACCCTTCTCACAACCAGAATTGATTCTTTAACTGATACTGTTACACACTCCTTTTTTGTTACCCACTCTATTCTAACTGAAAGCCCCCTGTCCAGGGACAGTGAGTCACCAGTTTTACCCCTCCTTTAACCAGGTTTCCATTAGAGCAATGACATTGTGCTGCCATATGTCTGTGCCCTTTTTGCACCTGCTTTCTTTGTAAAAATGTGAATTATAGAGTCATAGTGATGTACAGCACGGAAACAGACCCTTCGGTCCAACCCATCCATACAGACCTGATATCCCAACCCAATCTAGTCCCACCTGCCAGCACCCAGCCCATATCCCTCCAAACCCTTCCTATTCATATACCCATCCAAATGCCTCTTAAATGCTGTAATTGTACCAGCCTCCACCACATCCTGTGGCAGATCATTCCATACACGTACCACCCTCTGTGTGAAAACGTTGCTCCTTAGGTCTCTTTTATATCTTTCCCCTCTCACCCTAAACTTATGCCCTCTAGTTCTGGACTCCCCGACCCCAGGGAAAAGACTTTGTCTATTTATCCTATCCATGCCCCTCATGATTTTGTAAACCTCTATAAGGTCACCCCTCAGCCTCCGACGCTCCAGGGAAAACAGCCCCAGCCTGTTCAGCCTCTCCCTGTAGCTCAAACCCTCCAACCCTGGCAACATCCTTGTAAATCTTTTCTGAACCCTTTCAAGTTTCACAACATCTTTCCGATAGGAAGGAGACCAGAATTGCACGCAATATTCCAACAGTGGCCTAACCAATGTCCTGTAAAACTGCAACATGACCTCCCAACTCCTGTACTCAATACTCTGACCAATAAAGGAAAGCATACCAAACGCCTTCTTCACTATCCTATCTACCCGCGACTCCACTTTCAATGAGCTATGAACCTGCACTCCAAGGTCTCTCTGTTCAGCAACACTCCCTAGGACCTTACCATTAAGTGTATCAGTCCTGCTAAGATTTGCTTTCCCAAAATGCAGCACTTTGCATTTATCTGAATTAAACTCCATCTGCCACTTCTCAGCCCATTGGCCCATCTTGTCAAAATCCTGAGGTAACCCTCTTCGCTGTCCACTACACCTCCAATGAAACATGAATCAGTCTCTGGGTTTTGTGAAGTGCATGTTCAATTCTATTTGTCACATTACAAGAAGGAAGTGGAGGCTTTGGAGAGGATGTAGAAGAGGTTTACCAGGATGCTGTCTGCATCAGAGGGTATGAGCTATAATAAGAGGCTGGACAAACTAGGGTTGTTATCTCTGGAGCAGAGGAGGCTGAGGGGAGACTTGATAGGTGTCTATAAAATTATGAGATGTATCGATAGGGTTGATGGTCAGAATCTTTTTCCCAGAGGTGACATGTCTGATACTAGAGGACAAGCATTTAAGGTGAGAGAGAAAGTTCAAAGGAGATGTGAGGGGCAAGTTATTTACACAGAGAGAGGTAGGAGTCTGGAAAGTGCTGCCAGCATTTGGGGTGGAGGTAGATACGATAGGGGGGTTTAAGGGACTTTCAGGGAAGCACCTGAACATGCAGGAATGGAGGGATATGGACCAAGGGCAGGCAGACACATGGCTGCACAATGTCATTGCTTTAAAGGAGGGGTAAAGCTGGTGACTCACTGTCCCTGGAGAGAGGGCTTTCAGATAGAGGATAGATGTTTTTAGGATCGAGAAGGGATTAATTTAATTTGATGTCATGTTCAGTACAACATCGTGGGCTGAAGGGCCTATTTCTGTGCTGTACTGTTCGATGTTCTATCTTCAGTGGAATGTTGAACTGGGTGATGGAGGGAACCCTGACACTGGTCGTGAAGCAGTTCATGGCTCTGCAACTCACTGACAGACTCTTATTCTTGTCCCTTCACGACAGTGACCTCACTCATTGGCATGGCTTCCAACACAAACACCGAGTTTCTGACACTGAAGTTTGAACCAAATGAGAGGGATCACCTTAAACATGGTGAATATTTTCACACAGTCAAAATCCACCCCGTCCTATCATCCCCTTACCTTATTGTTACCATGGTGCATCAGCTGACTGCACTGTTGCTAGGTTACAGCTGGGACCTCTAAGAACCACCACAGAACTGGCACAAAAATAGTCATAGCCTATGTTCATTGCTGCCTTTGTTTTTATAAAGTAGTAATCTCCATGGAGTCAGACATTAATTTGTAAGTGCTAAACTCATCAATTTTATCAAATTCAACTGAAGGACTGAGATATGGTAGGCCTGTCATTATGTTTTTCTGAGAGACTGTTAAATCCTGGTCAGCTGTCAGTATAACCCGTTTCTCTTCCTAACCTGCTCCAGCATCCAGGGTCGGTTCGATATCTGTAATAGCGACTTGTTTGTTTCAGGTCAAAGATTCAGACAGATCTGTGAGAAACTGAGAGGCTACTCTGGTGATTTTCATTGACATATTTTGTAACTTCTCTTAACTGTGGCCATGTGCTTTCCTCTGTGCTTCCATTCTTTGGCAAGTGCAAAGAACTTTCTCCAATCCTTCATGTTTTTCTCTGATATCTTGAATTCTGGAGCTGCTGAACAATTCTTTCTTGGCCCTGCAATCTCAGCAGCTTCAGGTTTAAACCAGGCTTTTGCTTTTCCTTCTTGATGTCATATGGTGATTTTAGAGGGAGTGTGGGGATTGGTCGGAATTTGTTGGTGAGGTCAGACACACGGAACTGTATAAGCACCTTTGAATGAGTGGCTTTGGACCAGGGCGAGTTAGACTCCATCAGTGAGCGAGTGCAAAGTACAAGGAGTTTGGACGTTTTGGGAGACAAAGGTTTAGAAAAGAGGCAACAAATCTGAACAAAATTTCCTTCTGGCACTCGCACAAACCTCCTGCTTGGACTGGTCTCATGTAGGAAAGGTTTGAACTGACCTGGAATGAATCCTTCAGTGCTCTCTACACATAAAGCCTCATTCATGTTTATAGGCACAAATACATACTAATATACACCTCAATATATGTGTACCATGAGAAGCAGTTTCTCCAATAATATAGAACATTAATTATTCTTGAATTATCATAAGTCTCAATGTGTAAGTCACTGGTTAAAAGCTCAGGAAATCCCTCCAAAACTGGATGGATCACCTTAGACACCAAATAGAAAACACAATTGTCAATGTGGGTGGTCGCAGTTTGGAAATACCATTGGATTCTGACACAGGATATGTCTTAAACTCTCATTGCAACACAGCCTGCATCACCTGATTGATCACTGGTGCCCAGTTAGAGTCATACAGTCATAGAGATGTACAGCACAGAAACAGACCCTTCGGTCCAACTCATCCATGCTGACCAGATATCCCAACCCAATCTAGTCCCAACACCTAGCCCATATCCCTCCAAACCCTTCCAATTCATATACCCATCCAGATGCCTTTTAAATGTTGTAATTGTACCAGCCTCCACCATTTCCTCTGGCAGCTCATTTCATACACGTACCACCTTCTGTGTTAAAAAGTTGCCCCTTAGGTCGCTTTTATATCTTTCCTCTCTCACCCTAAACCTGTGCCCTCTAGTTCTGGACTCCCCGACCCCAGGGAACAGTATTTATCATTTCCATGCCCCTCATAATTTTATAAACCTCTATGAGGTCACCCCTCAGCCTCTGATGCTCCAGGGAAAACAGTCCCAGTCCATTCAACCTCTCCCTATAGCTTAAATCCTCCAACCCTGGCAATATCCTTGTAAATCTTTTCCGAACCCTTTCAAGTTTCGCAACATCCTTACAATAGGCAGGAGATCAGAATTGCACACAATATTTCAAAAGTATCCTAACCAACATCCAGCACAGCCACAACATGACCTCCCAACTCCTGTACTCAATGCGGAGACAGTGAGGACTGCAGATACTGGAGATCAGAGTTGAGAGTGTGCTGCTGGAAAAGCATAGCAGGTCAGGCAGCATCTGAGGAACAGGAAAATCAATGTTTTGTGCCAGAACCCTTCATCAGGAACCCCAAAACATTGATTTTCCTGCTCCTGGGATGCTGCCTGACCTGCTGCTCTTTTCCAGCAACACAATCTCAACTCCTATAACTCAATACTCTGACCAATAAAGGAAAGCATGCCAAACGCCTTCTTCACTATCCTATCTACCTGCGACTCCACTTTCAAGGAGCTATGAACCTGCACTCCAAGGTCTCTTTGTTCAGCAACACTCCCCAGGACCTTACCATTAAGTGTATAAGTCCTGCTAAGATTTGCTTTCCCAAAATGCAGCATCTCGCATTTATCTGAATTAAACTCCATCTGCCACTTCTCAGCCCATTGGCCCATCTGATCAAGATCCCATTGTAATCTGAGATAACCTTCTTTGCTGTCCACTACATCTCCAATTTTGGTGTCATCTGCAAACTTACTAACTGTACCTCTTATGCTCACATCCAAATCATATATATAAATGACGAAAAGTAGTGGACCCAGCACTGATCCTCCACTGATCACAGGCTTCCAGTCTGAAAAACAACCCACCACCACCACCCTCTGTCTTCTACCTTTGAGCCAGTTCAGCTAGTTCTCCAAGTATTCTGTGAGATCTAACCTTGCTCACCAGTCTCCCATGGGGAACCTTGTCGAAAACCTTACTGAAGTCCATATAGATCACATCTACTGCTCTGCCCTCATCAATCTTCTTTGTTACTTGCTCAAAAAGCTCAATCAAGTTTGTGAGATATGATTTCCCACGCACAAAGCCATGTTAACTACCCCTAATCAGTCTTTGCCTTTCCAAATACATATACATCCTGTCCCTCAGGATTCCCTCCAACAACTTGCCCACCACCGAGGTCAGGCTCACCAGTCTATAGTTCTCTGGCTCATCTTTACCGCCCTTCTTAAACAGTGGCTCCAGTCTTCCAGCACCTCACCTGTGAGTATCGATGATACAAATATCTCAGCAAGAGACCCAGCAATCACTTTGCTCAATTCCCACAGGTCCTGGGGATTTATCTACTTTTATGTGTTTTATTTGGTGCCAGTCATTGAAGCATAGAGCATGCTGTTGAGAAACTGAGGTTGGTAACTATTACAGTTATAGCATGTCTCAGCTGAAAATGGGGGAGAGGCCAAATATGTAGAACAATGTAATATTTGAAGCTGGCCGTGCTTTATCCTGATTTTGGACCATAGGAACAGGGGGAGGCCATTCAGTCTCTTTAGCCTGTTCTGTCTTTCAATGAGATCATGGTGAGCTGTGGCCTAACACCATATACCTGCCTTTGGCTCATATCCTTTAGTACCTTTGTTAACAGAAATGTATGCATCTCAGATTTAAAATGATCCACTGATGCAGCCTCCACTGGTGTTTGTGGAAGAGAATTCCAAACCTCTCCCCACGTTTGTGTGTGGAAGTGCTTCCCGACATCTCTCCTGAATGGTCTGACTCTAATTCTCACACTATTCCCCTAGTCCTTGAATCCTCAATCAGTGCGAATAACTTTATCTGTATCTACCCTGTCTTTTCCTGTTAATATCTTGAAGGATTTGATCAGAACATCTCTTAACTTTCTGAATCATATAAGCATCAGTTTACAACACTCACTCACTAACACACCACTTTAATTAAAACTCACGTTTGAGTGAGATGATTTCCATGATGAATACTATTGGGATCTAGTTTGTGCACAGAAGGATCCCGGGCGTGGGTTTGGGCCTGTGAAGGTCCAAGGGGAAAGTGCCCAAAATACACTGTTCTGAAGTGGGAGAACCCTCCCAAAGATAAACATTTTAATGCAATCTTCATTTGTCATCTCTCCAGCCTTGATAAAGTACTGCAGTTAGAACGTTGTCAGCATTCTGCATCTTGAAATCTAAAATCCACACTATTGTAAAAAAAAGAATATTAATTTAAATTCAAATTACTAGCTGTATTTCCAGTAAGAGTCCAACAAAATGAAATTAACATCAAAAAGACAGCCAACACCACTCAGGCTACTTGACATTATTGTACGTGGTATTTTAGCCAATCAGCACCATCCTACTGGCAACTATTTGTGATAATAAAGTTGAAAGATGGGGCTTGTTTCCACACTTTGCAGATGCTACTCTAGCATTTCTCTGTCATGTTTCACTGTACTGCACAGACCATCTTCATGACGGGTCTGAGTGAAATGACCGACACTGTGCAAATGAGCAGAGGACTCGAGTTTGTTTTGTGTTGAATTGGGTTGAAACTGCTGGAAATAAACTCATATCATTCAGGACTCTTAGACCAAACAATAGAGTTTTTCACCTCGCTGATCGGAGCTGGATTTGACCCCAAGTCCCAGAGGTGGATAAATGAAGAGCTCAATAGCTAAATCACTCAGAGCTTTGTTTTATTGTTTCGATTTCGAAAAGACAAAGGCCACACTGCAGAAGCGACATTGCTTTGGGTCATTGTGGCTATAGATGGCTGTTTTCTGACTGAATGTCCTGTTACACATTGGGCATTAAGCATAGAGGTTGTCCATTGTCCAATATAAAAAGTGCTGTACAGTTTTTACAGGGCTTAGTAATTGCTTAATAGAATACTTGCATTTTCTAAAATTAGATTGTACTAATTCACTTTTTCAATATATCTATTAATATATTGCTTCTGTAAATCAAATGATGCACAATATTTGTTCATTACATAACTACTCATTCAATCTGTTTTGGCTTATTGAATCAAGTTTGACCTTTAAATTTGCTTCACTTATTTGAAGCCTGAGATCCTGAAATAATGTGGCAAACTGTTGGTGAATTATTAACTTTTTTAGTCACAGAGTCCCACGCACGGAGACAGATCCTTTGGCCCAAAACGTCCATCAGGCTAACCCCATTTCCCTGCACTTGGTCCATATCCTTCTAATCCTTTCCTGTCCATGCATTTGTCCAAATGCCTTTTAAATGTTGTTAAAGTACCCGCCTCAGCCACGTCTGCTGGCATCTTATTCCATATCTGTACCACCCTCTGTGTAAAAAAGGTGCCTCTCGGGTTCCATAGAACGTAGAAAAGTACAGCACAGAACAGACGCTTTAGCCCATGATGTTTAATCCTAATGTAAAATATAATAACCTAACCTACACCCCCCTTAACTCACTGCTATCCATGTGCATGTCCAGGAGTCCAGACAGCATCCTGGTAAACCTTCTTTGCACCCTCTCCAAAGCCTCTGTATCTTTCCTATAGTAGGGCGACCAGAACTGGACACAGTATTCCAAGTGTGGTCTCACCAGGAACTTATAGAGCTGCAGAAAAAACCTCACGACTCTTAAACTCTATCCCCCTGTTGATGAAAGCCAAAACACCATATACTTTCTTAACAACCCTATCCACTTGGGTGGCAACTTTGAAGGATCTGTGTACTTGAACACCCAGATCCCTCTGTTCCTCCACACTGCCAAGAATCCTGTCTTTAAACCTATATTCAGCATTCGAGTTCAACCCTCCAAAATGTATCACTTTGCATTTATCCAGGTTGAACTCCAGGGACCCCACTCAACACTGACCTCCAGGCAGAATACTTTCCATCTACAACCACTCTCTACCTTCTATCAGCCAGCCAGTTCTGAATCCAGATAGCCAAATCTCCCTGTATCCCATACTTCCTGACTTTATGAATGAGCCTACCACGGGGAATCTTATCAAATGCCTTGCAGAAGTCCATATACACCACATCCACTGCTCAACCGTAATCGACCTGTCTTGTCACCTCCTCAAAGAACTCAATAAGATTTGTGAGGCATGACCTGCCCCTCACAAAGCCATGCTGACTGTCTTTAATCACACTATGCTTTGCCAAATAGTTATAAATCCTACCCCTCAGAATTCTTTCCAAAACTTTGCTGACCACAGACGTAAGACTGACTGGTCTGTAATTGCCAGGGAATTCCCTATTCCCATTCTTGAAAAGAGGAATAACATTCACCTCCTTCCAATCCTCCGGTACGACTCCCGTGGAGAGTGAGGAGGTAAATATCCTCGCCAGTGGCTTAGCAACCTCCTTTCTCACTTCCCAGAGCAGCCTGGGATAAATCTGGTCTGGCCCTGGGGACTTATCAATCTTAATATTTTCCAAAATTTCCAGCACAACAACTTCATCAATCTTGATCTGATCAAGACTGTATCCCAGTTCCTCAAATTTCTCATTCACAAGGTCCCTTTCCTTAGTGAAAACTGAAGCAAAAACCTCATTTCTGGTTTCCCCTATCTGCTCAGACACCACGCATAAGTTCCCTCCGCTATCCCTGATCGGCCCTACCTTCTCCCTGATCATTCTCTTATTCCTCGCGAATGAGTAAAATGCCTTTGGGTTCTCCCTAATCCTTCCTGCCAAGCCTTTTTTGTGCCCCCTCCTGGCTCTCCTCAGTCCGTTTCTGAGCTCCTTTCCAGTAAGCCTGTAATCCTCTAAAGCTGTGCTAGATCCTTGCTTCCTCCACCTTACGTAAGCTGCCTTCTTCCTTTTGACGAGATGCTCCTCTGTTCTCATCATCCAAGGTTCCTTAGTCTTTCCCCTTCTTACCTGTCTCAGAGGAACGAAGTCATGCATCACTCGCAACAACTGCCCCTTACACAGTCTCCACATGTCTGCTGTGCCCTTTCTGTGGAACAATTGCTCCCAGTCTGTACTTCCCAACTCCTGTCTGATAGTGTCATAATTTCCTTTTCCCCAATTAAATATCTTCCCTCAGTAACTGCTCCTTTCCCTCTCCAAGGCTATGGTAAATGTGAGGCAGTTGTGATCACTGTCACCAAAGTGTTCTCCCACTGCGAGATCTGACACCTGTCCTGGCTCGTTGCCGAGCACCAAAACCAAAATGGCCTCTCCCCTCTTCGGTCTGTCTACATACTGAGTAAGGAAACCCTCCTGAACACACCTGACAAAAACGGCTCCATCCAAACCATCTGCACTTAGGAGGTTCCAGTCGATTTTGGGAAAGTTGAAATCACCCACAACAACAACCCTGCTACATCTGCATTTTTCCAGAATCTGCCCCCCTATGAGTTCTTCAATCTCCCTACTGCTATTAGGGGGTCTGTAGAAAACCCCCAATGTGGTGGCTGTTCCCTTGCTGTCCCTAACTCCCACCCATACTGACTCAGTAGACAAACCTTCCTCAACAACCTTCATTTCTGTAGCTGTGATGCACTCTCTGATTAACAATGCTACACCCCCTCCTCTTTTTCCACCATCCCTGTTCTTTTTAAACATTCTAAACCCTGGAATATCTCGTAACCATTCCTGCCCCTGTGAAACCCATGTCTCCATTATGGCCACAACATCGTAGCCCCAAGTACTGATCCATGCTCTAAGTTCATCACTCTTATTTCAGACACTTTTTGTGTTAAAGCAGACACACTTTAACAAATCCCTTTGTTTCATCGCGTGAGAAACCTTCCCGATAGATTCACTACATCCTGTCACTGCCCCATCTGCAACTGCCCCCCTCTCAGACATGTGGCTCTGATTCCCAACCCCCTGTCAAATAAGTTTAAACCTCCTGAACCACACAAGCAAATCTCCCACCCAGGACATTTGTGCCCCTCCAGTTCAGGTGCAACCCATCCTTCATGTCCAGGTCCCACCTTCCCCAGAAGGTATCCCAATGGTCTAGGTATCTGAAGCCCTCCCTCCTGCACCAGCCTCGCAGCCACGTGTTAAGCTGCATTCACTAACTGTTCCTCATCTCACTATCTCGTGGCACTGAGATCACTACTCTACTCGTCCTGCTCTTCAGCTTCCAACCTAACTCTCTGTAGTCTCTTTTCAGATCCTCAATCCCTTTCCTGGCTATATCATTGGGGAAAAAGTGAGGACTGCGGATGCTGGAGATCAGAGCTGAAAATGTGTTGCTGGAAAAGCGCAGCAGGTCAGGCAGCATCCAAGGAGCAGGAAAATCGATGTTTCGGGCATGAGCCTTTCTTCAGGAATGAGGAAAGTGTGCCAAGCTGGCTAAGATAAAAGGTAGGGAGGAGGGACTTGTGGTAGGGGCGTTGGAAATGCGATAGGTGGAGGGAGGTCAAGGTGAGGGTGATAGGCCGGAGTGGGGTGGGGGTGGTGAGGTCAGGAAGAAGATTGCAGGTTAGGAAGGCGGTGCTGAGTTCGAGGGATTTGACTAAGACAAGGTGGGGGGAGGGGAAATGAGGAAACTGGAGAAATCTGAGTTCATCCCTTGTGGTTGGAGGGTTCCTAGCGGAAGATGAGTCGCTCTTCCTCCACCCGTCGTGTTGTTGTGGTCTGGTGATGGAGGAGTCCAAGGACCTGCATATCCTTGGTGGAGTGGGAGGGGGAGTTGAAGTGTTGAGCCACAGGGTGGTTGGGTTGGTTGGTCCGGGTGTCCCAGAGGTGTTCTCTGAAACGTTCCGCAAGTAGGCGGCCTGTCTCCCCAATATAGAGGAGGCCACATCGGGTGCAGCGGATGCAGTAAATGATGTGTGTGGAGGTGCAGGTGAATTTGTGGCGGATATGGAAGGATCCCTTGGGGCCTTGGAGGGAAGTAAGGGGGGAGGTGTGGGTGCAAGTTTTACATTTCTTACGGTTGCAGGGGAAGGTGCCGGGAGTGGAGGTTGAGTTGGTGGGGGATGTGGACCTGACGAGGGAGTCACGGAGGGAGTGGTCTTTTTGGAACGCTGATAGGGGAGGGGAGGGAAATATATCCCTGGTGGTGGGGTCCGTTTGGAGGTGGCGGAAATGACGACGGATGATACGCTGTATATGGAGGTTGGTGGGGTGGTAGGTGAGGACCAGTGGGGTTCTGTCCTGGTGGCGGTTGGAGGGGCGGGGCTCAAGGGCGGAGGAGCGGGAAGTGGAGGAGATGCGGTGGAGGGCACCGTCGACCATGTCTGGGGGGAAATTGCGGTCCTTGAAGAAGGAGGCCATCTGGTTTTGGAACTGGTCCTCCTGGGAGCAGATGCGGCGGAGACGAAGGAATTGGGAATATGGGATGGCGTTTTTACAGGGGGCAGGGTGGGAGGAGATGTAGTCTAGGTAGCTGTGGGAGTCGGTCGGTTTATAGTAAATGTCCGTGTTGATTCATTGGGGCCAATATGTACCATGATTTCTGGCTGCTCCCCCTCCCCCTTCAGAATCTTGTAAACCCGATCGGCAACATCCCGGACCCTGGTACCTGGGAGGCAACAAACCTTACGGGAGTCCCGTTCCTGACCACAAAATCTCCTGTCAGTCCGTCTAACTATTGAGTCCCCTACCACTAGCACTTTTCTATTCTCCCCCTTCCATTCTGAGCCACAGTGCCAGGCTCAGTGCCAGAGACCTGACAACTATGGCGTTCCCCGGTAGGCCGTCCCCACCAGCAGTATCCAAAACAGTATACTTATTGCTGAGGGGAAACGGCCACAGGGGATCCCTGCTCTGACCGTCGGTTCCCTTTCCTCCCTCTGACAGTAACCCAGCTGTCCTTACCCTGTGTCTGGGGAGTGACCACCTCCCTGTACACCCTCTCAATTTCCCCCTCAGCCTCCCGGATGATCCGTATTTCATCCAGCTCCAGCTCCAGTTCCCTAACTCGGTTTTCGAGGAGCTGGAGTTGGGTGCACTTCCCGCAGATGTAGTTGGCAGAGACATGTGAAGTGTCTCTCACCTGCCACATTCTGCAGGAGGGACATCCAACTGCCCTAACATCCATATCCCGCTAATCTGAAAGCCCACACAGGAGTAAACAAAGGAAGGGAAGAAAAAAATGAGAAAACCTGAAAACTTACCAAGTTTACAGACTCTTAGTGAGGTTAGAGGAGGTGGGTGGGAGGGCGGCCCTATGGTGTAGGGTCTCACCCATTTAAAAACTTCCCAGTTGCCCTCGTTTCTCTCCGCCCTCTCTCCTTGCCACTCAAAACCTTCCAACACTGGGAAATACTGAGTGCATTCACCCTATCCACGCCTCTCATGATCTTATACCCTTCTATAACCTCCCGCCTCAGTCTCCTTCACGTTAAAGAAAAATTCCTAGCTTGCCCAACCTCTCCCTATATCTTTAGACCTTTGAATTCTGGCAACATCTTTGTAAGTCTCGTCTGCACTCTTTCCAGTTTTAATGAAATCCTGTCTGTAGCAATAGACTGAACACAATATTCCAACTGCGGCCTCACCAACATCCTGTATAACTGAATCATAACTTCCCAACTTCTATACACAATGCCCTGACTGAGGAAGGCCAGTGTGCCAACAGCCTTCTTCACTGCCCTGTCTACCTGGGACTCCACTTTCAGAGAACTGTGCACCTCAACCCCAAGGTCCCTCTGTCCCACTACACTCCTTAAGGCCCAACCGTTCACCATGAAACTCCTACCTTGATGTGACTTTCCAAAATGCAAGACCTTACACTTATATCAAACTCTATTTGCCATTTCTTGGCCCACTTCCCCATCTAACCAAGGTCCTGCTGCCTTGGATAACCTTCCTCACTGTCCAAGACAACACCTATCTTCGAGTCATCTGCAAACTTACTAACCATGCCTCGTACATTCTCATCCAAACCATTGATATCGATAACAAACAGCAATGGGCCCAGCACTTTCTTGAGCACTTTAGTTTTCCTTTTGTTTGAATTCCTCACATTGCCTAGTATTTACTGTGGCCAGTGTCTGAGCTGACTGCTGATTGTTATTACTAACCTCTGCAGGCTCATGTTATCACCGGGTTCCATAAGGATGATGAGATAAGGAACAGCTGGCTGTGGCAATGGAGGGGAACCTGACACCAGAACCAGCCAGGAAGTGAGAAAGTACAACCACCTCCATCGCAAACGATGGCTCTCTATTGGTACATGGGGGACACACAGAGTGAGGACAAAGTGATTAGGAAACAATGCTGGCAGTCTCGATCACTGCTTGAGGGGGGCCATGAGCAGCAAGCACACTGTTAAATTTGTCAGGAATATTGGGCTGGAGTTTGCCTGACTGGATGGACCAACAGAAGGCCTGGATGTCAATGGGAATCTGATTGTATGAAATATGTTTGCTGCCTGAGTTGGGGGGTGCAGCTCCCACACTTGACTCAGGTGGATTGGGAATGGCTGGTGGAAATGAAACGTGCTTTATATGGAGAAACCAATATATAAGGAGGACATAAGGAGAAACTTCTTTCGCCAGTGAGTGGTGAATCTCTGGAATTTGCTGCCACAAAAGGATGTGGAGGCCAGGACATTGAGTGCATTTAAGACTGAGATACATAGGTTCTTGGTTGCCAAGGAGATCAAAGATTACCTGGAGAAAGCAGGAAAATGGGGTTGAAAAGCCTATCAGCCATAATCAAATGGTGGACCAGATTTGATGGGCTGATGGGCCTAATTTCTGCTCCTATGGTCTGACGGTCTTATGGTTTTAGAAATTACCTGGGTCTCTGGATTAACAATGTAGCGATAATACAACTCAGACATCACTTCATGGAGTCATTGAGTCCTACAGCAGGGGACAGGTCGTTTGGCCCAAACTGGTCCATGCCACCAAAATGTCCATCCACACTAACCCTATATCCCTGCACTTGGCCCATATCCTACTAATCCTTTCCTATCCTTGTATTTGTCCAAATGCCTATTAAATGTTGTCAATGTACCCACCTCAACCACTTCCACTGGCAGCTCATTCCATCTGTGTACCACCCTCTGTTTAAAAACGTAGCCCTTCAGGTTCCCTTTTATTCTTTCCCCTCTAACCTTAACCTGATGCCCTCTAGTCCTCGATTCCCCAACCTGGGGAAAAGACTGAGTGCTTTCACCCTATTCATGCCTGATTTAAAATGTTCAGATAAAATAAACATCAAGACAGTGGTGGGAAAGATTCCTACTCAGTGAGTGCTTAGGGTCTAGAATGCATGGCCTGGTGGTGTGGAGGGGTCTGGCTCAATGCCAGCCTTCCGTCGATCTGGGGAATTGGTGGTGGTGTGAGGGATGCTAGAGAAAGGATGGGACAGTGATTCTGCTCGAGAAAGTCAGCACAGGTTAGACATCCTGATTGGTTTCCAGTCTATAATTGTGTGTGTTAATTTGATCTGGACAATATCATGCATGGATTATGATGGGGAGGTGCTGATGTTGGACTGGGGTGGATAGGATCAGAGGTCACACAAACCCAGGCTATCGTCCAAGTGAAGTGATTGATGAAGGGGCTGCACTCGAAAAGCTTGTGATTTCTAATAAACCTGTTGGACTATAACCCTGATATATGGATTGTGATAGAATAAGAACTGTGGATGCTGTAAATAAGAAACAGTAATAAAAATTGTTGGAAAAGCTCAGCAGGTCTGGCAGCATCTGTGAAGAGAAATCAAAGTTAATATTTCAGGTTTGGTGACCCTTGCTCAGAGTTCTAAAATGTCAACTCTGATTTCTCTTGAGTTTTGAGAAGGTTTGTAGCTCAGGTTGAGGTTCTGGATGTAGGTTTGCTCGCTGAGCTGGAAGGTTCGATTTTCAGACGTTTCATCACCTTACGAGGTAACATCATCGGTGAGTATCCGGAACCACCAGTGCTTTATCCAGAGGCTCACTGATGATGTTACCTCGTATGGTGATGAAACGTCTGAAAACGAACCTTCCAGCTCGCTGAACCTGCCAGACCTGCTGAGCTTTTCCAGCAACTTTCTGTTTTTGTTTGTGATGTGGATTATGACTGAAAATGTGTTGCTGGAAAAGCGCAGCAGGTCAGGCAGCATCCAGGGAACAGGAGAATCGACGTTTCGGGCATAAGCCCTTCTTCAGGGCTTATTCCTGAAGAAGGGCTTATGCCCGAAACGTCGATTCTCCTGTTCCTTGGATGCCGCCTGACCTGCTGCGCTTTTCCAGCAACACATTTTCAGCTCTGATATCCAGCATCTGCAGACCTCACTTTCTCCATGTGGATTATGACCTCAGCTAAAGGAACGTGGTATTGGTACTTTGGCACATTCTATTGATAAAGCGCAGCAGGTCAGGCAGCATCCAGGGAACAGGAGAATCGACGTTTCGGGCATAAGCCCTTCTTCAGGAATGAGGAAAGTTTGTCCAGCAGGCTAAGATAAAAGGTAGGGAGGAGGGACTTGGGGGAGGGGCGTCGGAAATGTGATAGGTGGAAAGAGGTCAAGGTGAGGGTGATAGGTCAGACTGGGGTGGGGGGCGGAGAGGTCGGGAAGAAGATCTCAGGTTAGGAAGGCGGTGCTGAATTTGATGGATTTGACTGAGACAGGGTGGGGGGAGGGGAAATGAGGAAACTGGTGAAATCCGAGTTTATCCCTTGTGGTTGGAGGGTTCCTAGCTGGAAGATGAGGCGTTCTTCCTCCAACCGTTGTTTTGTTGTGGTCTGACGATGGAGGAGTCCAAAGACCTGCATGTCCTTGGTGGAGTGGGAGGGGGAATTGAAATGTTGAGCTACAGGGTGGTTGGGTTGGTTGGTCCGGGTGTCCCAGAGGTGTTCTCTGAAACGCTCCGCAAGTAGGCGGCCTGTCTCCCCAATATAGAGGAGGCCACATCGGGTGCAAAGGATGCAATAGATGATGTGTGTGGAGGTGCAGGTGAATCTGTGGTGGATATGGAAGTTTCCTTTGGGGCCTTGGAGGGAGGTGAGGGGGGAGGTGTGGGCGCAAGTCTTGCACCTCCTGCGGTTGCAGGGGAAGGTGCCGGGAGTGGAGGTTGGGTTGGTGGGGGGTGTGGATCTGACGAGGGTGTCACAGAGGGAGTGGTCTTTACGGAATGCTGATAGGGGAGGGGAGGGAAATATATCCTTGGTGGTGGGGTCCGTTTGGAGGTGGCGGAAATGACGGCGGATGATGAGCTGTACATGGAGATTGGTGGGGTGGTACGTGAGGACCAGTGGGGTTCTGTCCTGGTGGCGGTTGGAGGGGCGGGGTTCAAGGGCGGAGGAGCGGGAAGTGGAAGAGATGCGGTGGAGGACATCGTCGACCACGTCGGGGGGGAAATTGCGGTCCTTGAAGGAGGCCATCTGGGTTGTGCGTTTTTGGAACTGGTCCTCCTGGGAGCAGATGCGGCAGAGTCGAAGGAATTGGGAGAATGGGATGGCGTTTTTCCTGCCCCCTGTAAAAACGCCATCCCATATTCCCAATTCCTTCTACTCCGCCGCATCTGCTCCCAGGAGGACCAGTTCCAAAAACGCACAACCCAGATGGCCTCCTTCTTCAAGGACCGCAATTTCCCCCCCGACCTGGTCGATGATGCCCTCCACCGCATCTCTTCCACTTCCCGCTCCTCCGCCCTTGAACCCCGCCCCTCCAACCGCCACCAGGACAGAACCCCACTGGTCCTCACCTACCACCCCACCAATCTCCATGTACAGCGCATCATCCGCCGTCATTTCCGCTACCTCCAAACGGACCCCACCACCAAGGATATATTTCCCTCCCCTCCCCTATCAGCGTTCCATAAAGACCACTCCCTCCGTGACTCCCTCGTCAGATCCACACCCCCCACCAACCCAACCTCCACTCCCGGCACCATCCCCTGCAACCGCAGGAGGTGCAAGACTTCCGCCCACACCTCCCCCCTCACCTCCCTCCAAGGCCCCAAAGGAAACTTCCATATCCACCACAGATTCACCTGCACCTCCACACACATCATCTATTGCATCCTCTGCACCCGATGTGGCCTCCTCTATATTGGGGAGACAGGCCGGATACTTGCGGAGCGTTTCAGAGAACACCTCTGGGACACCCGGACCAACCAACCCAACCACCCTGTAGCTCAACATTTCAATTCCCCCTCCCACTCCACCAAGGATATGCAGGTCTTTGGACTCCTCCATCGTCAGACCACAACAAAACGACGGTTGGAGGAAGAACGCCTCATCTTCCAGCTAGGAACCCTCCAACCACAAGGGATGAACTCGGATTTCACCAGTTTCCTCATTTCCCCTCCCCCCACCCTGTCTCAGTCAAATCCATCAAATTCAGCACCGCCTTCCTAACCTGAGATCTTCTTCCCGACCTCTCCGCCCCCACCCCAGTCTGACCTATCACCTCACCTTGACCTCTTTCCACCTATCACATTTCCGACGCCCCTCCCCCAAGTCCCTCCTCCCTACCTTTTATCTTAGCCTGCTGGACAAACTTTCCTCATTCCTGAAGAAGGGCTTATGCCCAAAACGTCGATTCTCCTGTTCCCTGGATGCTGCCTGACCTGCTGCGCTTTTCCAGCAACACATTTCCAGCTCTGATCTCCAGCATCTGCAGACCTCACTTTCTCCACATTCTATTGATAAGGCTTGGTGGCAACATTCCCCTGTAAATTATAAAAAGCACATTGATATAACTTGCTTCCAGGGCTCCAATATGCAATGAGTCACTTAAGCCTACCCATCAATCTCGTCTGACTTGCATATTGTGGGAGTGTAATGTCTTACTGTATCATTTCTGTATTTACAACAGATAGAATTCAATCTGGGAAAGTGCGAGGTCATCTATTTTGGATCAAGAGTATATTCCAAATGGTAAATAGCTGAGAATCCTGGATGAACAGACTGATTTAAGATTCCATTTTTGGAAATTCTTAAAGTCGACAGAAATAATTAAGAAGGATAATGGAATCTTTATCCCATGGAAGTTGGAATAAAAAGAAATGAAAGTTATGTCCCTCTGTTGAGAGCTCAGGAAAAAATAGGACAATGAAATTACTCAGAAGCATTTTAAATGTTTTCTGTTAATATTGACAGCATTAATATTTGGGCAGTGGGATAACTCTTTCAAAGAGCCTGCACAGTTATGGTGGGAGAAGGGCCCTCCTTCAATGCCATCTCATTCAATACTGTCCAAACATTCGGGGAATGTTGGTGTCGCAAGTAGGGCCAACATTTATTGCTCATCTCGAGCTGCCGTTGAGATGGTGATAATGAGCTAACTTCCTGAACCAGTGCTGTTTTTGGGCATGTGTGCTGTCAGGATGGGAGTCACAGATTCTAACCGTGGTAATTTCTACCGGTGTAACACAAGAACAAGATGTCATCAGAAAAACATCAACGGGCATTTCTTGTGGGGAGAAAAGAATTCAAAAATATTTGTTATTAATTCTTTTCAGATGAAAGTGTATGAGAATGGGATTTGTAATGTAATGTAAGTACTGATATTTCTCATTATAATTTTAGCCGCAATATGGATCATATCACAAGCTTTGAGCAGTGATATCATTTATTGATATTTTCCCATGATCCATTCTCCAGTTAATTGATATCTCCTTCAATTATTTCTTCACTGGATTGAGGTGATGACTGGGATGCTGATGTGGTGTAAACAGCTTCATTTACTTCAATTTGTATTTCCAGTTACCTTTAAGGGAATATTCAAAACAAACTACATGTTGACATTTCTCTTTTGGGCTGTCATTTAAAATTTGATAAAAGTTAAACCTGAAGTTTGGGTTTCTTGTAGGGGGGGCGAGCTGAGAATAGTTCACAGGTCAGCGCAACAACGAGGGCCGAAGGGCCTGTTCAGCGCTATATTGTTCCATGTTCCATGTTCTATGTTCTAAGTTTTCTTTTTAAATCATGCTTTGCTTTCTGATAGACTTTTAAGTCGGGTATGATTAAGTTGTCCATCAAGTAAAGAGGAATCATATTTTTATCATGCTTCATAACATTAGTCATAGAGTTGTAGCCTATGAAGAGTACACTGTGAGGAATCCTGAGTTATTATTTACATTTCCATCAGTAAGAGTGTCATTTGATGTAAACATGGAACAGAAGCGACAGCCTGTAACTGTTGGGCAAAATGCCCTCTTCCTGTATTGTAAATACAATGTAATTTATTGCTAAAGAAATAGAATCTGAAAACAGGACAGTGTTGCTGCAACTGTCCAAGGCATTTGTGAGACCACACTGGGAGTATTGTGTACGGTTTTGGTCTCCCCACTTGAGGAGGGATGCAGTTGTTTTGGAGGCAGTTCAGAGGGGGTTCATGAGATTAATTCCAGAAATGAAGGGTTTACTTTAGAAAAATCGATTGAGCAGGAAAGGCCTGCACGCTCTGGAGTTCAGAAGGGATGGGAGGAGAGCTAACTGAGGTATATAAGATGGCGAGAGGATGTTTCCTCATGTGGGCCAAACTAGAAAGAGAGGCAATACTTTTAGGATAAGGGGCAGCAGATTCAAAACAGAGATGAAGAGACATTACTTCTCTCAAAAGGCCTTGAAAGTGTGAAGTTTGCTTCCCCAGAGTGTGGTGGATGCTGGGACATTACGTAACTTTAAGGATGAGACAGACAGATTCTTAATTAATAATGGGTTAAAGGGTTATGGAGAGCGGGTAGGAATGTGAAGGTAGGATGATGGTATTAAATGATGGAACAAGCTCGATGGGCTGAATGGATTTGCCCCTCCCCGAGTTCTTATGTAGAATTGGGAATTGATGACCTGACTCTCACATTGAGCTGGTTTTGATTGTTTGCTCGTTACTAGCCAAATGATTGCATTTTGCACAAGAGTATCATTTGGGTATATCCTTGTAACTCTTGATGATGTGTTGCTCTCATTCCCCCTTTTTGAAAACTCGACAATCATTGCAGTTTATACGGACTAGCTTGGGACATTGTACTGTGTTAAGGATGCTATAGTAATGCAGATTGCCCCAAATGATTTGTATAGATTAGCAGAGGATGGGAAAGTCTGATGTAATCTGGCAGTGTGAAGGCTGTCACAGGGGAATGTGCTGGGAAAAAGGCAGCCGGCCCCGGGGGTGGGTTCTCTCGTGTTGTTTTCCCAACCCCCCCCAACATTGGGACATTTTCTGCAAACTGAGGTCATATTCCTGGCAGCCTTCTGGTGTGCTGACTAACTGATAGTTATTCATATGTCCGTCTGTGGATTATTTAGCCATTGTGAAGAGCAGCTGGCATCCATACAGAGTTAGTTGCAGTGGAGGTCACTAAAACCTGCTTAATCTTTGCCTTCTGCAGCCCAGGGGCGTGAAAACTGCTGGGAGCCCCTTCAAAATTCAACTCTAACAGAGATCAGCCCAAATGAACACGGTGGACAGCTCAAAGTGAGAAGCTCCCTGATTGTTGGCATGTAAAGTCTCTCTGAGAACAGCACTTGACAGCTATTCCATTTAGGGTTTCTGGCAAGGATAACATTAAGAGAAAAATGCTATGTATAAGAACTTTTCTGGAATCTCTCTCTTCTTCATGGTCAAAATCCTGGCATCTCCTTCCTAACAGCACTGTGGGCATACCCAGCCTCTAAAGATGGCAGCATTTCACAGAGCCAGCTAACCACTACCCATTCAGGGTGATTAGGGGATGGACTACATGCTGGCCCAGCCAGTGACTCCCACATCTCCAAAAGAAAGAGAGAATGCTCCACATGCTCCAGTAGCATCAACAGGATGTCCACAGAAACCACTGAGAAACAGAAGTCACTGTCTTCTGCTGTACAATGTACACAGTGTGGCATTATGGAGGGAGGGAGCAAATCGCTGGGATATTTCATTAATGTTTATCTTATTACCTTCATTCCAGACGCGATGAATGGTGCTCTTTTTGTGCATAGGCCCATCAGTTTCTTCTGGTCACCACATGTAAGCAGCATCATAAACCCAAGGGATGATTCAATTTGGCTGCGTTTCAGGGAAGGTGCTAATGTGCAGTAAATGGACACATTTCACTGTTACACAGAGGAAGGTATATTCACTGAGGCTTTTCCATTGAACGGGGGATCTGGGTGACCTTGTGCATCATAGCACCTACTTCAGAAAACCTTCCCACCATGTTTACAAGACCGCTAATGAGGAAGCACAAGCTCCCCCCTCGTTTCTACATCAGCAAAAGTTCAAAGCAGTTGCCTGAAGTTTGGATTTGGTTTTGGTGAGAGCCAGCCTTGATTTGTTTCCTTTTGTCTCCCCTGAGTTGACCGGACTGAACAATAAACATTGGCCCACCTTGGACAGTTCTGCCTCAGAGCAGCCAAACCATCTTTCAGAAAAGTGGATAGATTTAATGTTGGCTCAAATCAACAGTCCGAACCCTCCACAATGAAAATCCAAATATCTCAGCCCTCATAGGACAGTTTTATCAACCAAACCTGCTGACCTGTGAATGATGAATTAGCAGAGTTTAGTTCATCATAAAGGTTTGGTTTCTTAGATGAGAGTTCAAATTTTTTAGATTGCTGCATAACTTTTAATCCAAATCTTGTGAATCAATTCCTCAACCATTAGAATTCACTCTTTTCCTCTTAGTTCATGACCAATGGGATTATTGCTTTCCTGGGATGGATCTGTCTGTTTTTAACCCACAACATTCCTTGGAAACAGTGATGATGTTTGCTTGCAAATTATTCCATATTTCCTTTTCCCCCTCTGTTCCATTACATAACTGCACATAAATACAGGCCATTCTGCTATAATGTGTTTTGTTAACATGAATTCACTGCAATGTGATTGACAAATTGGGAATGCTGTTTCTGAAGCATGAACTTTTAAAATGTGTGCTGGCTGTAACACAATTACTTCGCCAACACTTTAAGCGCTGTTTCTAAAGCAGGATTTTTCTATAACACAGGATTGGACAAGAATGCAACCATTGCATTATCAAAGAAGTACTTTAAAGGTAGTAAAATGTCCCAAGGCACTTCACAGACACATCACCCAACAAAAAGTGAGATCCTGGGCAAATTTTAAAGAACATAGTGGAAAGAGGGGAGGGAGAGAGGCTCAATCAGAGCAGACCTTAGCATCTTGTTATCCAAAGGTACAGACACCAATTATATTTTGGAATGTGAAAGAGGTCATAGTTGGAGAGAAAGTATTTGAGGACTCTGGATTTATACTCGATGGAGTTTCGAAGCATATGGGGGGATGTGCTTGAAACACTGAATGGCAGGATAGAGTGCATGTTGGGTAGATATTTCCATTGGTAGGAGAGACACAGACTTGGAGTAAAGGGAAGACGTTTTAGAACGGAGAGAAGGAGAAACTTCTTCAGCCAGAGAGTGGGGAATCTGTGGAATCCATTGTCACAGAAGGCTGTGGAGGCCGGGTCATTGAGTGTATTAAGACCAAGATAGATAAGTTCTTGATTGTAAAGGGGATCAAGGGTTACAGGGAGAACGCAGGAGAATAGGGTTGAGAAACTTATCAGCCATGATAGAATGGTGGAGCAGACTTGATGGGCTGAATGGCCTAATTTATGCTCCTCTGTCTTATGATCTAATAGAATCTCCTGTGCACCCCCTCCAGTGCAATCACTAGCTTCCTACAGAGTGGGGACCCGAACTGCACACAGTACTCCAGCTGTGGTCTGACCAACATTTTATACAGCTCTGACAACTTCCCAGCTCTTATAATCTATACCTCAGCTGATAAAGACAAGGGTCCCATATGCCTTTTTAACTTTCCTGCTAACCTGTCCTGTCACCTTTAGGGACAACACCCCAAGATCCCTCTGTTCCCCTGAACTACCTGGTGTCCTGCCACGCAATGTCTCCTTTCACTAAGCCACATTTGGATCCATCTTGCCAAGTTACCCTGGGTTCCAGGAGATTTTACCTTCTTGATCAGAATCCCGTGTGGGACCATGTCAAAGGCCTTGCTGAAATCTGTATAAACTACACCAACTGCACTGCACTCATATAAACACCTGGTCACATCCTTCAAGCATTTGACCAGATTACTGAGGCATGACCTCCCTCTGGCAAAGCAATGCTGACTATCCTGATCAAACCTTTATTCTCTCAATGAAATTTAGAGTTTTCTCCAATACATTCGTCACAATTAATGTGACAGTCACTGGTCTGTAGATGCTGGAGTATCTCTTTGATTTGATTTGATTTGATTGTTGTCACATGTACTGAAATGCAGTGAAAAGTTTTGTTTTGTGTGCTGTACAGGCAGATTGTATCATACGGAGTGTACCCGAGTAGCAGAACGGGGGTGGTGGAGTGGCTCAGCGGTTAGTACTGCTGCCTCACAGTGTCAGGGACTCGGGTTCAATACTAGCCTCAGGCGACTGTGTGGAGTTTGCACGTTCTCCCCATGTCTGCGAGGGTTTCCTCCCACAGTCCAAAATGTGCCTGTTAGTTCAATTGGCCATGCTAAGTTGTCTGTAGTATTCAGGGATGTTTAGGTTAAGTGTATTAGTCAGGGGAGTGGGTTTGAGTGGGTGGCTCTTCAGGGGATTGAACCTCACAAACTGAGATGACTGAAAGCATATTGTGCAGGTTCATAAAATCTGTTATTCTGAATGTAATACACAAGGTTCAGGAAAGGTGACATTATCCAGGATGTGGAGGTATTGGTGTTGGAATGGCCTGGACAAAGTTAAAAAATCACACAACACCAGGTTATAGTCCAACAGGTTTAATTGGAAGCACACTAGCTTTCGGACCACTGCTCCTTCATCAGGATCATTGGACACAGAATTTATGGTAAAAGTTCAAAGTGTCATACAACTGATGTGATGTATTGAACAAACCTACATTGCTGTTAAGTCTTCATTAACTTAGAATGAGTTGCAGGTTTTGATTCATTAATATGTAAATTCTTGAACTTCTTTCAAGTCACATTCTCGAGATAACTGAAGGTTTTATGAAAAAATGGTGAGGCCTCAGGTCAGGCAGTGCATTAAAAGCATGAGGCTAGAGTCCGTCTGTATTCTAAGCTGGAGTCAAACTGGTTCTTCCAAGGCAGGAATTTATAAAATGTCACATGGACTGACTGCCTACGATTGTGAGCTTTTTGAACAAAATAGAATGTATCTGCAAATACAAATCTGCAACTGTACATTCACCCCTAAGGCTTATATATATATATATGTGTGTGTGTGTGTGTGTGTGTGTGTGTGTCTGAGACAGCATGTGTATGAGAGAGAGTCTGTGTGTGTGTGCATACCTGTGTGTGACAGAGAGTGTGTGTAGTGTAGTGAAATCACCTATAGTGTGACATGAACCCAAGGTCCTGGTTGAGGCCCTCCTTATGGGTACCGAACTTGGCTATCAACCTCTGCTCGGCCACTCTGTGTTGTGTACCCCGCCTTGGAGGATGGTCACCCGAAGGTCCGAGGCCGAATGTCCCTGACCACTGAAGTGTTCTCCGACTGGGAGGGAAAACACCCCTGCCTGGTGATTGTTGTGCGGTATCCATTCATCCATTACCGTAGCCTCTGCTCAGTCTCGCCAATGTACCATGCCTTGGGGCATCCTTGCCTGCAGCGGATGAGATAGACAACATTGGCTGAGTCACATGAGTACCTGCCACGTACAAGGTGGGAGATGTCCCACGTGTAATGGTGGTATCTGACACGTCTTGCAGTGTCTACCGTGACAAGGTGTATGGTGTTGTGATTGAGGTTGTCCTGAAAGCTGGCCAGTTTGCAATGGTCTGTTTAAGGTTTGGTGGTTGTTTAAAGGTGAGAAGTGGAGGTGTGAGGAAACTCTTGTCGAGGTGCTCATCCCCATTGGTAGTGTGTTGCAGGCCGTGAAGAACATGGCGCAGTTTCTCTGCTCCTGGGAAGTACTAGATACTGGTTGCATCCTGTGTCTGTTCCTGAGGAGGTCATTACGATTTCTCACTGTGGCACGTCGGAACTGGCAATCGATGAGTTGAGCATTGTACCCTGTTCTTATGAGGGCGTCCTTGAGCACCTTCAGGTATGTGTCACGTTCCTCCTCATCTGAATAGACCCTGTGTATGTGCAGGACTTGTCCATAGGGGATTGCTGTTTTAATATGTTGCAGGTGGAAGCTGGAGAAGTGTAGCATCATGAGGTTATCTGTGGGTCATCCGTGCTGAGGTGCCTGTCCTTGATGGAGATGCCTGTATCCAAGAATGACACAGATACTAAGGAGTAGTCCATGGTAAGTCTGATGATGGGATGAAACTCGTTGATATTGCTGTGTAGTTGTTGCAGTGACTCCTCACCATGGTCCAGAGGAGGAAAATGTCATCGATCTATCTGGTGTATAGTGTTGGCTGGAGGTCCTAAGCAACAAAGAAGTCTTGTTCGAGCCTGTGCATGAAAACGTTGGCATATTGGGGTGCACATTTGGTTCCCATGGCTGTTCCATGTGTCTGGATGAAGAAATGGTTGTCAAAGGTGAGACAATTGTGGCCAAGGATGAAGTGGATGAGATGTGGGATGGTGCTGGCAGTTGTTGGTGTTGAGTATTGAGTCCTATGATCCTGATGAAGGAGCAGTGCTTCAAAAACTAGTGCATCCAAATGAACCTGTTGGACTATAACCTGGTGTTATGTGATTTTTAACTTTATCTAGGACACCTGGCAAAAGAAATCTTTAAGAAAACGTGTGATACAATAGCAGTAAGTGTGTTTGGAACACTTTTTTGTTCACCTTGTGACCTGTCACCTTTTCTAACTCTGGGTTAAACTGCTATATGAATTGCCTCAGAGCTCACAATCCTGAACTGGATACCACAAACGGGAATTGGTAAACACTGCAGTGTATAAACATCCAATTTCAATTCTTGTTTTATCTACTCAATTCAAACTGAAAAAAACTGTAGATTCTGTAAATCAGAAACAAAAACAGAAATTAATGGAAAAGCTCAGCAGGTCTGGCATCGTTACAGATGCCACCACAGGGCTTTCCCAACAATTTCTGGTTTTGTTGTGTTTTATCCATTTGGGAGCTGGGAGTGCTTAAAGGTTACATCGATGTTCACAACATGTCATCTAAGTTATGTACAGAATGGCCTACTGTATTACACATCTTTTTTTTTAATGATGAGTATGACATATCTTGAAACTAGAGATAATAGAAAACAGACCAAAATAATAATATGGGAAAAGTTCTCGAGCTACTGATCGACCATGTTTTCAGACACTGTACCATCTGGATTGTAAATGTCTTCTCTTGCAGATAAGCCGC
Organism: Chiloscyllium plagiosum; assembly: GCF_037043375.1. NCBI lineage: Eukaryota > Metazoa > Chordata > Chondrichthyes > Orectolobiformes > Hemiscylliidae > Chiloscyllium > Chiloscyllium plagiosum. The sequence goes on along the minus strand of NW_028270151.1, from coordinate 2,802,118 downwards.
TCCGTTTGGGCGGAGAACAAACTATCCAAACATGTTTTATTTATCACTGCTTTTCTTTCACAGCTAATACATTCAAATGCATTTTTCTACTCATTACCCTCAAGTATGTGCAGCATTTATTTAAATATTTCATTCACATTCACTTGCTCCTGATTAGTCCATTCATCTGTTCGTTGCAATCTCAAGATTCTTTTCTTTTGTAAAGTGTCGGAACATTTCCCTTTGTTTAAATATGTTCTGACACTTATAGTGACACTTCTTTATCTGGGTCCTGAGCAGCAAAGATTCCTTTATTTTGCGTAAATTGCCAAGGACTCTCTTTGGAAGTTTCTTTAAGACAGTGCAGGTATTTATTGCAGTATTATTCAATGCTGTGATGTCTTTGTGTTATGATGTACGTTAAATATGGTCATTTCAAGCTGCTGGTATTTGACTCTTTGCTGTTTTGAATTTCCCTCAACAGATTTCCAATTCAAACTCACAGGTAAAACGTTTAGCTCCGGGCTGGGTTTCAGCAGGTGTCTTTTGGTGTCAGTTAAAGCTTATCTGCTCGAGCCAAAAATAGGGCTGGCTTTTATTAACTCTGAGACCTCGTTAAAGTCTTGCCAGGAGGTGCCCATTCAAACCTGGTCCATGTCTTGAGTGGGTCAGTCTGGTGCCTATTTAAAGAAAGAATGTATCTCTCACTAATGTAAAGGTTGCATTGCCTTCTGTGAGATTTTGCTGTTGTCACACAGCACCCTGAGAGAATATGAGTCACAGAGCCAAGCCCCCAGGTTCCCATGGTCAGCCCTATTAATGAGGAGGCTCTCTCTCCCAGACCCCAACTCCAGAGCTCATGTGTGACAGGCAGAGAAAGAGATGACCATGGCTGTTAGTCTGAGGAACATCACCCACATTTTCACCACCCTCAATCACATCCTCTCACCACCCACCCCAGGATCTGGAGGCCAATCATCTCACAAGCAAAGGTAAGTTCACTCTTCATTTCTCCAATTCCCTGGCAACAGTCTCTCGCCCCCTTTCTGATGTTTGAGTTGTTTGCCTGTCGTATGGACACAGACCCGGTTAGAGAAAAAAAACTGCAGAGGCTGGATTCCAAGGTAGACAATGAACCACACCACAGACTGGAGGAACACCACCTCATTTTCAGTCTGGGTAACCTACAGAATGGAGGGCACAACCTCCCTCCATATCCCCGACTCACTTCCCAGCCCCTCCCCCTCCCTTCCACTGCTTCCTGCCATCAACTGGATTCATTCCTCCCATTGACCAACCAGGTCGTACCCTCTACCTGTCTCCACCTATCATCATCTCACCATCCTGCCCTCTGCCACCCCTTTATTTGCAGCTCCCCCACATACCCAGCCCCAGTCCTGAAGAAAGATTACACCCGAAACATTGACTTCTCCACCTCCTGATGCTGCCGGGCTTAGAACATAGAACATAGAACATTACAGTGCAGTACAGGCCCTTCAGCCCTCGATGTTGTGCCAGCCTGTGAAACCAATCTGAAGCCCATCTAACCTACACTATTCCATTTTTATCCATATGTCTATCCAATACCCATTTAAATGCCCTTAAAGACGGTGAGTCTACTGCTGTTACAGGCAGTGCTTTCCATGCCCCTACTACTCTCTGGGTAAAGAAACTACCTCTGACATCTATTCTATATCTACCACTCCTCGATGTAAATCTATGTCCCCTTGTGCTCACCATCACTATCTGGGGAAAAAGGCTTTCACTTTCTTACCTTCTGATTATCTTATGTGCGTCAATTAAGTCACCTCTCAACCTTCTTCTCTCCAATGAAAACAGCCTCAAGTCTCTCAACCTTTCCTCATAAGACCTTCCCTCCATACCAGGCAACATCATAGTAAATCTCCTCTGAACCCTTTCCAAAGCTTCCACATCCTTCTTATAATGGGGTGACCAGAACTACATGCAATACTCCAGGTGCGGCCTTAGCAGTGTCTTGTACAGCTGCAAAACTCAATCCCTCTATCAATAAAAGCTAACACACCATATTCCTTCTTAACAATCCTATAAACCTGGGTGGCAACTTTCAGGGATCTGTGTACCTGGATACCGAGATCTCTCTGCTCATCTGCACTCCCAAGATTCTTACCATTAGCCCAGTACTTTGCATTCCGATTACTCCGACCAAAGTGAATCACCTCACACTTGTCCACATTAAACTCCATTTGCCACCTTTCAGCCCAGCTCTGCAGCTTATCTATGTCTCTCCGTAACCTACTACATCCTTCGTCACTATCCACAACTCCACCAAGCTTAGTGTCATCCGCACATTTACTGACCCATCCTTCTACGCCCTCATCCAGGTCATTTATAAAAATGACAAACAGCAGTGGCCCCAAAACAGATCCTTGCTGTACCCCACTAGTAACTTAGCTCCAGGATAAACATTTCCCATCAACCACCCACCCTCTGTCTTCTTTCAGCTTTCTGATCCAAACCGCCAAATCACCCTCAATCCGATGCCTCTGTATTTTGTGCAGTAGCCTACTGTGGGGAACCTTATCAAACACCTTACTGAAATCCATACACCATATCAACCACTTTACCCTCATCCCCCTCTTTGTTCACCTTCTCAAAGAATTTAATAAGGTTTGTGAGGCACAACCTACCCTTCACAAAACCGTGTTGATTATCCCTAATCAACATATTCCTTTCAAGATGATGATAAATCCTAACTCTTACAACCCTTTCCAACACTTTACCCACAGCCAAAGTAAGGTTCACTGGTTTATAGTTACCAGAGTTGTCTCTGTTCCCCTTATTGAACAAGGGAACAACATTTGCTACCCTCCAGTTTTCTGGCACTATTCCTGTAGGCAATTACGACAAAAAGATCAAAGTCAAAGGCTCAGCAATCTCATCCCTGGCTTCCCAGAGAATCCGAGGATAAATCCCATCTGCCCCTGGGGATTTATCTATTTTTACACTTTCCAGAATTGCTAACACCTCCTCCTTGTGAACCTCAATCCCATCCAGTCTAGTCGCCTGTACCTCAGAATTCTCCTCAACAACATTGTCTTTTTCCTGTGTGAATAGTGATGAAAAGTACAACTTCTATCTACTGTCCTTGTGAACCTCAATCCCATCCAGTCTAGTCGCCTGTACCTCAGAATTCTCCTCAACAACATTGTCTTTTTCCTGTGTGAATAGTGATGAAAAGTACAACTTCTATCTACTGTCCTTGTTGGCCCTAATCTTACTTGAGTCATTCTTTCATTCCTGATATACCTATAGAAAGCTTTAGGGTTTTCTTTGATCCGAAAGGCAAAGGCTTCTCATGTCTCCTCCTGGCTCTTTTTAGCTCACTCTTTTGGTCTTTCTTGGCTGCCTTGTAAATCTTAAGTGCCCTAACTGAGTCTTCACATCTCATCCTGGGGTGGCTCAGTGGTTAGCACTGTTGCCTCACAGCACCAGGGACCCAGGTTTGATACCTGCCTCAGGTGACTGCCTGTGTGGGGTTTACATTCTCCCCGTGTCTGCCTGGGTTTCCACTGGATGCTCCGGTTTCCTCCCACAGTCCAAAGATGTGCAGGTCAGGGTGAATTGGCCATGCTAAATTGCCCGTAGTGTTAGGTGCATTAGTCAGACGGAAATGGGTCTGGGTGAGTTACTCTTTGGAGGGTCGGTGTGGACTTGTTGGGCCAAATGACCTGTTTCCATACTGTAGGGAATCTAATCTAATCTAATCTTAACATAAGCCTTCTTCTTCCTCTTGACTGGAGATTCAACTTCCTTCGTAAACCACGGCACCCATGCTTGACCATTTCTTCCCTGCCTGACCAGTACATTCTTATCAAGAACACACAGTAAGCTCCACATTTCAATTATGCCCATCCCCTGCCGTTTCCTTCCCTATCCTATGTCTCCTAAATCTTGCCTAATCGCATCATAGTTGCCTTTTCCCCAGCTATAACTTCTGCCCTCTGGTATCTACCTATCCCTTTCCATCACTAAAGCAAACATAACTGAATTGTGGTCACTATCACCAAAGTGCACACCTACCTCCAAATCTAACACCTGGCTGGGCTCATTACCCAGTACCAAATCTAATGTGACATTGTCCCTTGTTGGCTTGTCTACATACTGTGCCAGGAAACCATCCTGCACACATTGGACAAAAACTGACCCATCTAAAGTACTTGAACTTTAGTATTCCCAGTCAGTATTTGGAAAGTTAAAGCCCCCATAACAACTACACTGTCATTTTCACTCCTTTCAAGATTCATCTTTGCTATCCTTTCCTCTACATCTCTGGAACTATTCAAAGGTCTATGGAAAACTCTCAACAGGGTGACCTCTCTTCCTGTTTCTAATCTCAGCCCATATTACCTCAGTAGACGAGTCCTCAAACATCCTTTATGCCACTGTAATACTGTCCTAACTAACAATGTCACACCTCCCCCTCCTTTACCAACTTCCCTGACCTTACTGAAACATCTAAACTCCGGACCCTGCCACAACCATTCCTGTCCCTGCTCTATCCATGTCTCCAAAATGGTCACGACATCGAAGTTCCAGGTACCAACCCATGCTGCAAGTTCACCCACCTTATTCTGGATGCTCCTGGCATTGAAGTAGACACACTTCAAACCAATTTCTTGCATGCCAGTGCATTCTTGTGACCTTGAAATCTTAGTTCTGACATCACCACTGTCAACTCCTCTATACCCAAACTACAAGTTAGGTCCCATCCCCCTGCTGAATTAGTTTAAACACCCCATCCCCTAAACCTGAAGAGCATTAGCAAATTTCCCCCCCAGGATATAGGTACCCCTGTGGTTCAGGTGTCGACCATCCTGTTTGTAGAGGTCCCACCTACCCCAGAAAGAGCCCCGGTTATCCAGGAATTCCATACCCTCTCTCCTGCACCATCCCTGTAGCCACATGTTCAACTCCTCTCTCTCCCTATTCCTCTTCTCACTAGCACGTGGCACCAGCACCAAACCAGAGATAACAACTCTGTTTGTTCTAGCTCTAAGCTTCCACCCTAGTTCCCTGAATTACTGCCTTAAATCTACATCCCTTTTCCTCCCTATGTCGTTGGTGCCTATGTGGACCACGACTTGGGGCTGCCCTCCCTCTCCCATGAGGATCCCAAAAATACGATCAGAGACATCACAAACCCTGGCACCTGGGGGGGCAACACACCAACCGTGAGTCTCTCTCGTTCCCACAGAACCTCCTATCTGTCCCCCTAACTATGGAGTCCCCAATGACTAATGCTCTTCCCCCTTCCCTTCTGAGCAACAGGGACAGACTCTGTGCCAGGGGCCTGCGCCCCATGGCTTACCCCCGGTAAGTTCCCCTCCCATCAACAATATGCATAACGGTGTACTTGTTATTGAGGGGAATGACCACAGGGGATCCCTGCACTGCCTGCTGGTTCCCTTTCCGTCCCCTGACTGTAACCCATCTATGCTCTTGTACCTGAGGTGTAACTACCTCCCTGTAACTCCTCTCAATAACCCCCTCAGCCTCCTGAATGATCCAACGTTCATCCAGCTCTATCTCCAGTTCCCTAACACAGTTTTCGAGGAGCTGGAGTTGGGTGCATTTCCTGCAGATGCAGTCTGTAGGGACACTATTGCTTGCTATGTTCTTCCAGCCTCCTGCCTGTCTACCTGTGTTATGGACACACCTTCCATGGCCATTGAGTCCTGAAGTGGGGATCTTGAACCTGAAACTCCTGGCTCAGAGGCAAGGACACAGCAAGCCCTCCATGTTGGGATGATGGGCTATCGACAGGGTATGTTTTTAAGATGGTCTGACCTCATTGTGGTGCTGGGACAGAGAGGAGCAGGAGGGTTTCCTTGAGGACCACCATCATGATAGCATTGATCTGACCTTGTCTGCTGCGTCCCTACATAACACAGCTCTGCCACTGGGCGGCCTGATGCCTACCTGGAGGGGAATGGGACTACAGTCAGTAGGGGGATGACAATGGATGGGTGATGGGGGAGAGTGGGTGCTCATGGCAGAGGGGTGATGGTGGAAGTTGGCAGTGATGGGTGTTGGTGGGGGGGACCAAATGATGGAGAGGGGTGATGGTGGGGGCTGTTGGTGGGGGAGTGTTTGGTGGAGGGTGGTGATGGTGGGCACTGTTCGTGAGTGTTGTATGCTGGGGGGGGGAGATTGTGGGGGCTGTTGGTGGGTGATGTGTATGGTGGAGAGGGGTGATGGAGGGAGATCTTAGTGAAAGCTGACAGTGGGGGGCATATGGTGGAGGGGTTGTGATGGCGGGGATGGCTGTCAGTGGGGTTGACAGTGGGAGGTTTGTTGGTGGAGAAGATGAATGTGGGGCATTGAGGGGGGTGTCAGTATAGAATGAGCTGTCAGAGGAAGTGGTGGAGGCTGGTACAATAACAACATTTAAAAGGCATTTGGATGGCTATATGAATAGGAAGGATTTGGAGGGATATGGGCCAAATTCTGGCAAATGGGACCAGATTAACTTGGGATATTTGGTCGGTATGGATGGGTTGGACTGAATGACTTAAAAGTTAATCAGGAGACATAAATAAGAATGAGAGGAAACTTGCTTGAAATGTGCAAATTGGCAGCAAGAGTTTCTACATGTATTAAACAGGTAAAATGTAAGTGAATGGAGTGTTGGTTCTCTTGAGAATGGGGATTTAATTGTCAAGAATAAGGAAATATGAGCTCTCTCTCTCTCTCTCTCTCTCTCTCCATGGTTGCTGTCTGACCCATTGTGATCTATTGCATTTTGTGTTTTCAGTACAGATTCCAGCATCTGCAATAATTTCCTCCAACAAAGTGTAAACATAGAACATAGAACAGTACAGCACAGAACAGTCCCTTCAGCCCACGGTGTTGTGCCGACCACTGATCTCATGTATGCACCCTCAAATTTCTGTGACCATATGCATGTCCAGCAGTCTCTTAAATGTCCCCAATGACCTTGCTTCCACAACTGCTGCTGGCAACGCATTCCATGCTCTCACAACTCTCTGTGTAAAGAACCCGCCTCTGACATCCCCTCTATACTTTCCTCCAATCAGCTTAAAACAATGACCCCCTTGTGTTAGTCATTTCTGCCCTGGGAAATAGTCTCTGGCTATCGACTCTATCTATGCCTCTCATTATCTTGTATACCTCAATTAGGTCCCCTCTCCTCCTCCTCTTCTCCAATGAAAAAGTCTGAGCTCAGTCAACCTTTCTTCATAAGATAAGCCCTCCAGTCCAGGCAGCATCCTGGTAAACCTCCTCTGAACCTTCTCCAAAGCATCCACATCTTTCCTATAATAGGGCGACCAGAACTGGACGCAGTATTCCAAGTGTGGTCTAACCAAAGTTTTATAGAGCTGCAACAAGATCTCACGACTCTTAAACTCAATCCCCCTGTTAATGAAAGCCAAAACACCATATGCTTTCTTAACAACCCTGTCCACTTGGGTGGCCATTTTAAGGGATCTATGTACCTGCACACCAAGATCCCTCTGTTCCTCCACTCTGCCAGGAATCCCATCCTTAATCCTGTACTCAGCTTTCAAATTCGACCTTCCAAAATGCATCACCTCGCATTTATCCAGGTTGAACTCCATCTGCCACCTCTCAGCCCATCTCTGCATCCTGTCAATGTCCCGCTGCAGCCTACAACAACCCTCTATACTGTCAACGACACCTCCAACCTTTGTGTCGTCTGCAAACTTGCTAACCCATCCTTCAATCCCCTCATCCAAGTCATTAATAAAAATTACAAACAGTAGAGGCCCAAGGACATAGCCCTGTGGAACACCACTTACCACTGGCTTCCAGGCAGAATATTTTCCTTCTACTACCACTCGCTGTCTTCTGTTGGCCAGCCAATTCTGTATCCAGACAGCTATGTTCCCCTGAATCCCATTCCTCCTGACCTTCTGAATGAGCCTACCATGGGGAACCTTATCAAATGCCTTGCTGAAGTCCATATACATCACATCCACAGCTCAACCCTCATCAACGTTTCTCGTCACATCCTCAAAGAACTCGACAAGGTTTGTGAGGCATGACCTGCCCCTCACAAAGCCGTGTTGACTGCCTTTAATCAAGCCATGCTCTTCCAGATGGTCATAAATCCTTTCCCTCAGAATCCTTTCTAACACCTTGCAGACGACAGACGTGAGACTGACTGGTCTGTAATTGCCGGGGATTTCCCTATTTCCTTTCTTGAAGAGAGGAATTACATTTGCCTCTCTCCAGTCCTCAGGTACGACTCCAGTGGAGAGCGAGGATGCAAAGATCTTCGCAAGCGGCGAAGCAATTGCATTTCTCGTTTCCCAAAGCAGCCGAGGACAAATCTGGTCCGGGCCTGGCGACTTGTCAATCTTAATGTTTGACAAAATTTTCAGCACATCAGCTTCCTCTATCTCTATCCATTCCAGCATGCATACCTGCTCTTCAAAGGTTTCATTCACTACAAAGTTTGTTTCTTTCGTAAAGACAGAAGCAAAACACTCATTTAGGGCTTCCCCTACCTCCTCAGACTCCACACACAAATTCCCTATGCTATCCCTGATCGGCCCTACTCTTTCTTTGACCATTCTCTTATTCCTCACATAAGTATAAAATGCCTTTGTGTTCTCCCTAATCCGTTCTGCCAAGCCTTTCTCGTGCCCCCTCCTGGCTCTCCTCAGACCATTTTTGAGCTCCTTCCTCGCCTGCCTGTAATCCTCTAGAGCTGAGCTTGACCCTAGCTTCCTCCACCTTATGTAAGCCATCTTTTCAGTGATCCTCTGAAATGATGAAGTCTCTGCCCTCCTTGTAGACAGCAGCACTGGTGGAGTCCTCAATGATAAAGTGAGCAGAAGGCATTGCTTTGCTCAACAATTCAATTATGAATATCTTTTGCTTCCTATAATGTCATTATTTTTTCAACTTTGATATTTGTTTCCTGAGAAATTGCCTGTGTATTAGTTTACACAACACACTAATGGGGGCTTTAATTCTCTGTCATTGTGAGACACTGACACAGATTGTTAAATTCCAGCAGATAATCCTTTGGCAGCAGCTCCATTGTCTGAGCCTAGAAACTGCCTTTTGGTTTAAAGTCACCATTTATGTGTCAATATAAATTTACTATCTTAATAAAAATACAACAGAGGAACAAGTCCGAAGCTGCCTGTTTGCTGGTGCCCAGTGCTGACTGTCCTCAGCAACGGGCACATGCCTACTGCAGAGGGCTGAATGTTTTGTCCATCTTAAAATTTGGATCCCATTGGCCGAGCCACAGCGAAGAGTTGGTGCAGTGCAATTCACTTACATCAGTTAGTTTGGCAACGTTAGTTAGAGACCCCGCTGAGAGTGAAAGTGAAGGGAGGTTATTGTGAATGCTAGACCATGGGCAGTGATGTTCCTCAAGATTCAGTGTTGGATTGTAGCTGGTATCATTTGCCATAGTGATCCAAAACCACAAATCTTACAACAAATCGACGCAGCATCCTTACTGGTGGGGTTTCCAGAGGCTTTCTCTCCACGTTCCAAACCACCTATCACATTCTGAGCCCATCTGGCTCCCAGCTTCCTACTGTCCCACTCACTGCAGGCGCAATGTTCCTCACCTGGGATCCTGGCACAAACACCATCCTTCTTTGCTGCCAGCTGAGTGTTGGCAGTCTGGAGTTACACTTCATTCTATACTTAGTGGACAGTAACCAGTAAGTTAAATATCCCACAACACCAGGTTATAGTTCAACAGGTTTGTTTGGAAGCACTCGCTTTCGGAGCGCTGCTCCTTCATCAGGTAGTTGTGGCTTCCAAGTCACAGTAACCAGTAACCAATGCTTCTCACAACTAATACCCAGACATGCAACTGCTCCTTCCCCCAGCTTTGAAACATTGCCTTCCCCATCTTACAGCATTGTCTGAATCACCGCTACTTTTCCCCAAAGCCCACTATTATCCAGCATCTTCTCATTGTTCCATTTGGGACCACCTTGGACAGGAAAGTCTTCAAGCCATTCATTTTTATTCATCTACAGTGCAATCCAACAAAACAAACACAAGCCTACAGAAATTGAGTTGTGTGTCGCAACAGGAACAAACTGTTTGTCTCTCGAGGAGCGACCGTTTTATAATCAGTGAATAGTCCCAGCTCCCAGCTCCACCCACAGGGAGCAGCTGTCAGTGAAGCTCTGACACTGCCCAGCTCGATCGTCCTGAAGGTAATGTTCCACCTTTTCAATATCCTCCTCCTCAAAACACTGCTCCCACTCTCCTGGCTCACCAGCCTCCACCAAGACCTACTCCTTGCCAACTCCATCATTCAGGGCACAGTGTGTGAAGGATGGTGTGACACACTCTGTTAGACTGTCCTGTCCGGACCCCACGTTGCCCACCAAAATCAATCTTCAGGAGGCCCATCGCCCCACTCCCCAGAGCCCTGGGTGAAGAATGGGCAGCACTGCATCAATGCTGGGTCAGTCAGGGATTTGCAGAATGCAGTCCCTAACTGTGGTAGCCCTTGTCACCCAGTGACCCTCTGTGCAAAGTATCTCACTCCTCAAATGCAGCAGAAACACGAGAGTTCTTAAAGATATAGACAACATGGTAGCTTCCAGGGTTCCTGGCACAGACAACCAAGAGATGATCACATATCCCAGGTATAATGATGGAATGGAAGCCTGTCCTGTGGATGAACTCAGCTGTGTTATGATATGGTTCCCCCAATGCAATGTACGTACTGTCCACCATGCTCTGCCCTGGAGGATGCCAGTTGTGTTGGTAAAGCCTCCTGCCCAGGCTGCAATACTGACCATGTCACAGGGAAATGGCATGAAGTGTATGATCTTCAACAAATTAAATCAATCACAGCCCTGTTGTATTTGTGATAGGTGGATAGGATAGTGAAGAAGGCATTTGGTATGCTTTCCTTTATTAGTTAGAGCATTGAGTATAAGTGTTCAGAAGTCATGTTGTGGCTGTACAGGACATTGGTTAGGGGGCTACTTTTGGAATATTTCTTTCAATTCTGGTATCCCTCCTATAGGAAGTATGTTGTGAGTTCAGAAAAGATTTACAAGGATGTTGTCAGGGTTGGAGGATTTGAGCTATAGGGAGAGGCTAAATAGTCTGGGGTTATTTTCCCTGGTGTGACGGAGGCTGAGGGGTGACCTTATAGAGGTTTATAAAATCATGAGGGGCATGGATAGGGAAAATAGACAAGGTTGAAAATGTGTTGCTGGAAAAGCGCAGCAGGTCAGGCAGCATCCAAGGAACAGGAGAATCGATGTTTCGGGCATAAGCCCTTCTTCAGGAAATGAAGGGCTTATGCCCGAAACGTCGACTCTCCTGTTCCTTGGATGCTGCCTGACCTGCTGCGCTTTTCCAGCAACACATTTTCAGCTCTGATCTCCAGCATCTGCAGCCCTCACTTTCTCCCCTAAATAGGCAAGGTCTTTTCCTTAGGTTGGTGGAATCCAGAACTAGAGGGCATAGATTTAGGGTGAGAGGAGAAAGATATAAAAGCGACCTACGTAGCAACTTTTTCACGCAGAGGGTGGTATGTGTATGGAATGAGCTGCCAGATGAAGTGGTGGAGGCTGGTACAATTACACCATTTAAAAGGCATTTGGAAGGGTATGTGAATAGGAAGGGTTTAGACTGATATGGGCCAAGTGCTGGCCAATGGGACTAGATTAATTTATGATATCTGGTCAGCATGAACGAGTTGGACCAAAGGATCTCTTTCTGTGCTGTACATCTCTATGACTCTATGATGCACAACTGAGAGATCCGACACAGATGCCTATTGGATCCTTGCTGGGACCCAGTGACATAAAAGTTCAATGCCACTGTCACCTTGATGACCACTGGGATAGGATGGTCACTTAGTCCTTCAGGACACAGGTCCTGCTGCAGGCATTGGTACAGTTCACTGACAGTGTCCTGGATCAGCCTCAGTCTGCACTGACACTGCACCTTAGTTCAGGGACAGTGCAGTGGAATCAGTTCCTTGTCCCTCTGTCTCCAATGGGATCTTGCATTATCTTTGTACCTGTGCTCCACAGGTGCCTCTTTTAACATCCCCTGTGGTTATTCCTGCTTCACAGAGATTACTATCTTTAATTTGCAATGACCAGGGTTAGCTGATGAGCAGGATTGACCGCCCACACACTGCACATGTGCACTGCACACAGACTTGCTATGCAGGAACCTGACTTTAACCCAGACTGTGTCACTGCGTCATTGACACAATCACCCTGGAAGGGCTTCCTGTTGCTCATGTCTATAGCCTGGGTGTTGGGATGGAATAAAAATCCTGACTCGGGGCTTTTGGTTTTTTTTTTAGATTAGATTAGATTACAATGTGGAAACAGGCCCTTCGGCCCAACAAGTCCCCACCGACCCGCCGAAGCGAAACCCACCCATACATTTACCCCTATACCTAACACTACGGGTAATTTAGCATGGCCAATTCACCTGACCTGCACATCTTTGGACTCTGGGAGGAAACCGGAGCACCCGGAGGAAACCCACGCAGACACGGGGAGAATATGCAAACTCCACACAGTCAGTCGCCTGAGGCGGGAATGAACCCGGGTCTCTGGCGCTGTGAGGCACCGTGCCGCCCCTACAGGGTTGCAATAGTAGTGTCCCTACCTCCGAGCCAGAGGGCCTGGATTTAACTCCTGTGGTGTCTCCCAACATCTCTCAGCGGATTGGTTAAAAATGGGCTTAAAGAGCTCTGTATGTAAACGAGTGATTGGAAAGCTGGAGTGGATTACTGCTGATGGTTAATGAGTGAAGATAAATTACCACCAGTGGTTATGGTGATGGGACACTGACTCCACCTGTTGCATGTGGGTTGCAGTCATTTCCCAATCACTGTTCAAGTTTCAGAGTGTTGGAGATGGAGCAGATGGAAAGGGGAAATGCAGCTTATACACTGTGTACACTGAGTCCCAGGATCCATTAGCCCCTTCCTCAATCTCCCTGTTCCTTTCTACCTGCTGTCCTTTCAGAACTGCTTGGAGTTGGTGGACTGGTCCATATCGAAGAACGTAGCAGCCAACCTGAATGAGTATGGCACTACTGTCACCATGTGTGTGTATAGGACTGCATGGTGAAGGAGTTAATCAGCATGTTCCCCAACCAGAAACCATGGGTGAACTGGGAGATCCACTCCTTACTGATATCCAGGCAGGAGGTGTACAAGGAGGAGGCAAACCTGACCTACACAGGAAACCCAGGTACGATCTTCTCAAAACCATCAGGGACACCTCTTAGTTAACTGAACTAGAGTCCCAGACTGAACACACAGACATATAGTGACTTTGGCAAGGCTTACCCGATAAAATGTGATAGATACAGGACAGATGTCAGTGATAGATATAGGACAGATGTCAGTGATAGATACAGGACAGATGTCAGTGATAGATACAGGACAGATGGCAGTGATAGATATAGGACAGATGTCAGTGATAGATACAGGACAGATGTCAGTGATAGATACAGGACAGATGTCAGTGATAGATATAGGACAGATGTCAGTGATAGATACAGGACAGATGTCAGTGATAGATATAGGACAGATGTCAGTGATAGATACAGGACAGATGTCAGTGATAGATACAGGACAGATGTCAGTGATAGAGATAGGACAGATGTCAGTGATAGATACAGGACAGATGTCAGTGATAGATACAGGACAGATGTCAGTGATAGATATAGGACAGATGTCAGTGATAGATACAGGACAGATGTCAGTGATAGATATAGGACAGATGTCAGTGATAGATGCAGGACAGATGTCAGTGATAGATACAGGACAGATGTCGGTGATAGAGATAGGACAGATGTCAGTGATAGATACAGGACAGATGTCAGTGATAGATACAGGACAGATGTCAGTGATAGATATAGGACAGATGTCAGTGATAGATGCAGGACAGATGTCAGTGATAGATACAGGACAGATGTCAGTGATAGATATAGGACAGATGTCAGTGATAGATGCAGGACAGATGTCAGTGATAGATACAGGACAGATGTCAGTGATAGATATAGGACAGATGTCAGTGATAGATACAGGACAGATGTCAGTGATAGATACAGGACAGATGTCAGTGATAGATATAGGACAGATGTCAGTGATAGATACAGGACAGATGTCAGTGATAGATACAGGACAGATGGCAGTGATAGATATAGGACAGATGTCAGTGATAGATACAGGACAGATGTCAGTGATAGATACAGGACAGATGTCAGTGATAGATACAGGACAGATGTCAGTGATAGATATAGGACAGATGTCAGTGATAGATGCAGGACAGATGTCAGTGATAGATGCAGGACAGATGTCAGTGATAGATACAGGACAGATGTCAGTGATAGATACAGGACAGATGTCAGTGATAGATACAGGACAGATGTCAGTGATAGATATAGGACAGATGTCAGTGATAGATGCAGGACAGATGTCAGTGATAGATACAGGACAGATGTCAGTGATAGATACAGGACAGATGTCAGTGATAGATATAGGACAGATGTCAGTGATAGATGCAGGACAGATGTCAGTGATAGATACAGGACAGATGTCAGTGATAGATACAGGACAGATGTCAGTGATAGATACAGGACAGATGTCAGTGATAGATACAGGACAGATGTCAGTGATAGATACAGGACAGATGTCAGTGATAGATATAGGACAGATGTCAGTGATAGATGCAGGACAGATGTCAGTGATAGATACAGGACAGATGTCAGTGATAGATATAGGACAGATGTCAGTGATAGATACAGGACAGATGTCAGTGATAGATACAGGACAGATGTCAATGATAGATACAGGACAGATGTCAGTAATAGATACAGGACAGATGTCAGTGATAGAGATAGGACAGATGTCAGTGATAGTTACAGGACAGATGTCAGTGATAGATACAGGACAGATGTCAGTGATAGATACAGGACAGATGTCAGTGATAGATACAGGACAGATGTCAATGATAGATATAGGACAGATGTCAATAATAGATATAGGACAGATGTCAGTGATAGATACAGGACAGATGTCAATGATAGATACAGGACAGATGTCAGTGATAGATACAGGACAGATGGCAGAAGTAGTTTCTTTACTCAGAGAGTATGAAGGGTATGGAATGCTTTGCCTGCAATGGTAGTAGATTCGCCAACTTTAAGTACATTTAAGTTGTCATTGGACAAGCATATGGACGCACATGGAATAGTGTAGGTTAGGTGGGCTTCAGATTGGCATGGCAGGTCTGCGCAACATTGAGGGCCGAAGGGCCTGTACTGCGCTGTAATGTTCTATGTTCTATGCTAAACTGGAAGCTAAAATCGCTGAAAACAATGCAGCCCTCCCCATGAGCTCAATACATTCTCTGCTCGTTCGGAACAGGAGCTCAGTGAAATGATGTTACCTGCCCCGAACAGTCGCGGGTTCCCCTGTGGGGGGTCAGACTGGCCTTCTCGAGGGTGTACCCATGGAGTCCCAGGCCGTGCACACTCAGATCCAGTTTGTGGGAGTACTCACAGACACCTTTAACCTCTCCTTACTTTGATGTGAGGTTCCTACCTGCTCCAAGAAGGCCACCATTATCTTGGTGGCAAAGAAAAATCAGGCAATTACCTCAATGAGTCCCACCCAGTGGCTCTGACATCCATTATTACAAAGTGCTTCGAGAGGTTAGTAATAGCACACATTAACTCCCGCTTCCCAGATTGACTTGATCAACTACAATTCACTGACTACCACAATAGATCCATAGCAGATATCACCTCCCTGGCCCTACACTCATCTCTGGAACATCAGGATAACAAAGACACCGATGTCAGATTCCTACTTATTTAGTTTAGCTCTGCCTCCAACATCACAATTCCAACAAAATTCAATCCTAAACTTTGGCACCTAGGACTCTGCTCTTCCCTCTGTAACTGGATCCTCAATTTCCTGACCCACACACTGCAATCAGTCAGGATAGGCGACAACACCTCCTCATTAACCCTCCACACCAATGCCCCACAAGGCTGCGCACTCAGTGCCTTACTATACTCCTTATACACTCACAACTGTACGGCCAAATGCAGCTCTAACCCCATTGACAAACTTGATGACATGATCATATTGGGTTGGGTCTCAAGCAACAATGAGGAGACAGAGGACAGGAGGGAGAGAGACAGCTTACTGACATGCTGTAGAGACAACAATCTCTCCCTCACTGTCAGCAAAACAAAGGAGCTGGTCATCAACGTCAGAAAGCAGAGTGGAGGACACGCCTTTGTCTGGGTGTGAGGTGCAGGTGGGGCTGAGGTGGAGGTGGTCAAGAGCTTGAAGTTTCTACTTCATGGCCAATGATCTGTCCTTGTCCATTCACATCAATGCTACATTCAAGAAAGCACATCAACACCTCTACTTCCTCAAGAGCCTAAGGAAATTTGGCATGTCCACAATGACACTTACCAATTTTTATAGATGCAACATTTAAAGCATCCTATCTGGACACATCACAGCTTGGCACGGCAACTGCTCTGCCCACAACCACAGGAGATTATCGAGAGTCATGAACACAGCTCAGTCCATCGAAACCATCATGCTTCCATTGACTCCATCTAGACTTCCCACTGCCCTGAGAAAGCAGCCAACATAACCAAACACCTCTCCCACCTCGGTTATACTCTCTTCCATCGGGCAGAAGATACAAAAGTTTGAAAACACATACCAACAGATTCAAGTACAGCTTCTTCCATGCTGTTATGAACAGACCCCTCATACATTAGAGTTAACCCTTCTCTGCACCTTCTCAGTAGCTGTAACACTATTTTCTGCATTTGATTCCATTGCCCTGATGGACCTATGTAAAGTATGATTTGTCTGGTTAGCACACAAAACAATACTTTACACTGTATCATGGTACCTGTGACAATAATAAATCAAATCAAACCGAGAGAACATCCGAAACAGCATAACTCAATGTCATCGCTATAAGATTGCCAATGAGAAATCGAACAGGGAACTCAGAAGAAAAAACTTCACCCAAACAAAGGGGAATGTGGATTTTGTTACAAAGGTGAGTGGATGGAATGAGTGGTACAGATTAAATTGAAAGATAAATAGGAGAGGTTATATAAACACGTGCTGGAGGGAGAAGAAACAAAGCTCAATGAGGATAGGTGGAAGAAGGCTTGAGTGAAACATAAATTCAGAATGAATTTGTTGAGCTGAATGGCCTGCTTCTATAACACCACAAGACAAAGTAGCGGAAATTAGACCATTCGGCCCATCAACTCTGCTCCACCATTCAATCATGGCTGATATGGTTTTCAACCCATTCTCTCCCTTTCTCCCCGTAACCTTTGATCCCCTTGATATTCAGGAACCTATCTATCTCCGTCTTAAATAGACTCAATGACCTGCCCTCCAGAGCCTTCTGTGGCAGTGAATTCCACAGATTCCCCACTCTCTGGCTGTAGAAGGTCTTTCCTTTACTCTAAGGCTGTGTCTTTGAGGAGAAAGTGAGGTCTGCAGATGCTGGAGATCAGAGCTGAAAATGTGTTGCTGGAACAGCGCAGCAGGTCAGGCAGCACACACCCCCCACCAACCCAACCTTTACTCCCGGCACCTTCCCCTGCAACCGCAGGAGGTGCAAGACTTGCGCCCACACCTCCCCCCTCACCTCCCTCCAAGGCCCCAAAGGAAACTTCCATATCCGCCACAAATTCACCTGCACCTCCACCCACATCATCTATTGCATCCTCTGCACCCGATGTGGCCTCCTCTATATTGGGGAGACAGGCCGCCTACTTGCGGAGCGTTTCAGAGAACACCTCTGGGACACCCGCACCAACCAACCCAACCACCCTGTGGCTCAACACTTCAACTCCCCCTCCCACTCCACCAAGGATATGCAGGTCTTTGGACTCCTCCATCGCCAGACCACAACAACACGACGGTTGGAGGAAGAGCGCTTCATCTTCCGCCTAGGAACCCTCCAACCACAAGGGATGAACTCGGATTTCACCAGTTTCCTCATTTCTCCTCCCCCCACCTTGTCTCAGTCTAATCCATCGAACTCAGCACCGCCTTCCTAACCTGCAATCTTCTTCCCGACCTCTCCGCCCCCACCCCAGTCTGACCTATCACCCTCACCTTGACCTCCTTCCACCTATCGCATTTCCAACGCCCCTCCCCCAAGTCCCTCCTCCCTACCTTTTATCTTAGCCTGCTGGACACACTTTCCTCATTCCTGAAGAAGGGCTTATGCCCGAAACGTCGATTCTCCTACTCCTTGGATGCTGCCTGACCTGCTGCGCTTTTCCAGCAACACATTTTCAGCTCTAAAGCTGTGTCTCTCCTACCAATGGAAACATCTTCCCAACATCCACTCTGTCCTGACCATTCAGTTTTCTGTAAGTTTCAATTAGATCCCCCCTCATTCTTCTAAACTCCATTGAGTATAGACCCAGAGTCCTCAATTGTTCCTCATGCGTTAAGCTTTTCATTCCTGGGACCATTCTCGTGAACCTCCTCTGAACATGCTCCAAGGCCAGTACATCCTTCCTGAGATATGGGGCCCAAAACTGTGCACAATACTCCAAATGTGGTCTGACCAGAGTCTGAAAGAGCCTCAGAAATACATCCCTGCTTTTATATTCAAGTCCTTTCAAAATGAATGCCATCATTGTACTTGCCTTCCTAACTACTGACTCAACCTGCAAGTTTACATTGAGAGAATCCTAGACTAGAGCTCGCAAGTCTCTTTGCACTTCAGACTTCTAAATTTTCTCCCCATTTAGAAAATAGTCCATGCCTCTATTCTTCTGACCAAAGTGCATGACCTCACACTTTTCCACATTGTATTCCATCTGCCACTTCTTTGCCCACTCTCCTAACCTGTCCAAATCCTTCTGCAGCCTCCCTGTCTCCTCAATGCTACCCGTCCCTCCACCTATCTTTGTATCATCTGCAAACCTAGTCAGAATGCCCTCAGTTCCTTCATCTAGATCATTAATGTATAAAATGAAAAGTCGTGGTCCCAACACTGAGCCTTGTGGGACACCACTTGTCACCGGCTGCCATCCTGCGAAGGACCCTTTTATCCCCACTCTCTGCTTCCTGTCAGACAGCCAAGCTTCTATCCATGGTAGCACCTTGCCTCTGACACCAAGGGCCCTTACCTTACTCAGTGGCCTCCTGTGCGCCATCTTGTCAAAGGCCTTCTTGAAGTCCATATAAATAACATCCATTGGCTTTCCTTGGTCTAACCTGCTCGTTACTTCCTCAAAGAGTTCTAACAGATTTGTCAGGCATATTTGTACAACCACAGATTTATTCAACATACGTCTGATATAATGTATTCTGTTTTTGTAATCCAGGATAAAATCATTGTGTTATTGGGGAAAAGAAGTTGATTTGGCTCCAATGTCTTCGAGGAGAAAGTGAGGACTGCGGATGCTGGAGATCAGAGCTGAAAATGTGTTGCTGGAAAAGTGCAGCAGGTCAGGCAGCATCCAGGGAACAGGAGAATCGACGTTTCGGGCATGAGCCCTTCTTCAGGAATGAGGAAAGTGTGTCCAGCAGGCTAAGATAAAAGGTAGGGAGGAGGGACTTGGGGGAGGGGCGTTGGAAATGCGATAGGTGGAAGGAGGTTAAGGTGAGGGTGATAGGCCGGAGAGGGGTGGGGGCGGAGAGGTCAGGAAGAAGATTGCAGGTTAGGAAGGCGGTGCTGAGTTTGAGGGTTGGGACTGAGACAAGGTGGGGGGGTGGGGGAGGGGAAATTAGGAAACTGGAAAAATCTGAGTTCATCCCTTGTGGTTGGAGGGTTCCTAGGCGGAAGATGAGGGGCTCTTCCTCCAGCCATCGTTTTGCTATGGTCTGGTGATGGAGGAGTCCAAGGACTTGCATGTCCTTGGGGGAGTGGGAGGGGGAGTTGAAGTGTTGAGCCATGGGGTGGTTGGGTGGGTTGGTTGGTGCGGGTGTCCCAGAGGTGTTATCTGAAACGTTCCGCAAGTAGGCGGCCTGTCTCCCCAATATAGAGGAGGCCACATCGAGTGCAGTGGATGCAGTAAATGATGTGTGTGGAGGTGCAGGTGAATTTGTGGCGGATATGGAAGGATCCCTTGGGGCCTTGGAGGGAAGTAAGGGGGGAGGTGTGGGCACAAGTTTTACATTTCTTGCGGTTGCAGGGGAAGGTGCCGGGAGTGGAGGTTGGGTTGGTGGGGTGTGTGGTCCTGACGAGGGAGTCACGGACGGAGTCCTGGATAATTGGGAATCATTCTGGGGAAGGTGGGACCTCTACAAATAGGATGGTCTACACCTGAACCACAGGGGTACCAATATCCTGGGGGTGGAGGAAATTTGCTAATGCTCTTCAAGAGGGTTTAAACTAATTCAATAGGGGGATGGGAACCCAAATTATAGTTCCAGTGTACAGGAGGTTGAGAGTAGTGAGGTCAGAAATATGGTTTCAAGGTCACAAGAGTTCACCATCAAGCAGAATGTTGGTTTGAAGTGTGTCTACGTCAATGCCAGGAATATCCAGAATAAGGTGGATGAACCTGCAGCATGGATCAGTACCTGGGATTTCAATGTTGTGGCCATTTTGGAGACATAGATAGAGCAGGGACTGGAAAGGTTATTGCAGATTCCGGGATTTAGTTAAAAGCAAATTACTGCGGATGCTGGAATCTGAAACCAAAAGAGACAATGCTGGAAAATCTCAGCAGGTCTGGCAGCATCTGGAAGGAGAGAAAAGAGCTGACATTTCGAGTGTAACTGACCCTTTGTCAAGACAAAGGGTCAGTTCGACTTGAAACATCAGCTCTTTTCTCTCCCTACAGATGCTGCCAGACCTGCTGAGATTTTCCAGCATTGTCTCTTTTGGGTCCAGGATTTAGATGCTTAGAACAGAGAAGATGGTAAAAGAGGGGGAGGTGTGGCATTGTTAGTCAAGGACAGTATTACGGTGGCAGAAAGGATATTTGAAGACTCATCTACTGAGGTAGAATGGGCTGAGGTTAGAAACAGGAAAAGATAGGTCACCCTGTTGGGAGTTTTCTATAGGCTAGGATTCACTGGGAAACCAGGGAGGAGATTGCTGAGCCTTTGGCTTTGATCTTTATGTCATCATTGTCTAAGGAATAGTGTCAGAAAACTGGGAGATAACAATGTAGTCTCCTCATTAAAGAAAGGAGTAGAGACAACCCCGGTAATTATACACCACTGAGCCTTATTTCAGTTGTGGGTAAAGTGTTGGAAAAGGTTGTAAACAATTAAATTTATAATTATGTGGAAAGGAATAAGTTGACTAGGAATCATTAACACAGTTTTGTGAAAGGTAGGTTGTGCCTCACAAACCTTATGGAGTTCTTTGAGATGGTGACCAAACAGGTGGATGAGAGTAAAGCGGTTGATGTGGTGTATATGGATTTCAGTAAGACATTTGATAAGGTTCCCCATGGTAGGGGATTACACAAAATACAGAGGCATGGGATTGAGGGTGATTTAGAGGTTTGGACCAGAAATTGGCTAGCTGAAAAATCACAGAGAGTGGTGGTTGATGGGAAATGTTCATCCTGGAGTTCAGTTACTAGTGGTGTACTGCAAGGATCTGTTTTGAGGCCACTGCTGTTTGTCATTTTTATAAATGACCTGGATGAGAGCATAGAAGGGTGGGTTAGTAAATTTGCGGATGACACTAAGGTCGGTGGAGTTGTGGATAGTGCTGAAGGATGTTGCAGGTTACAGAGGGACATGGATAAGCTGCAGCGTTGGGCTGACAGGTGGCAAATGGAGTTTAATGCAGAAATGTGTGAGGTGATTCACTTTGGAAGGAGCAACAGGAATGCAGAGTACTGGGCGAATGGTAAGATTCTTTGTAGTGTATATAGAACATAGAACATAGAAAAGTACAGCACAGAACAGGCCCTTTGGCCCACGATGTTGTGCCGAGGTTTAATCCGAATGTAAAATATAGTAACAACCTACACACCCCTCAACTCACTGCTATCCATGTGCATGTCCAGCAGTCGCTTAAATGTCTCCAATGACTCTGCTTCCACCACCACAGCTGGCAACGCATTCCATGCATTCACAACTCTCTGTGTAAAGAATCTTCCTCTGACATCCTGTCTATACCTTCCTCCTAATATCTTAAAACTATGACATCTCGTACCAGTCAATCCTGCCCTGGGGAAATGTCTCTGGCTATTGACTCTATCTATTCCTCCCATTACCTTGTATACCTCGATCAGGTCACCTCTCTCCCTCCTCTCCAGAGAGGAAAGTCTGAGCTTATTCAACCTTTCTTCATAAGACAAGCCCTCCAGTCCAGGCAGCATCCTGGTAAACCTTCTTTGCACCCTCTCCAAAGCCTCTGTATCTTTCCTATAGTAAAGTGACCAGAACTGGACACAATATTTCAAGTGTGGTCTCACCAGGGACTTGTAGAGCTGCAGCAAAACCTCACGGCTCTTAAACTCGATCCCCCTGTTAATGAAAGCCAAAACACCATATATTTTCTTAACAACCCTGTCCACAGGTAAAATCAAGGACTGCAGATGCTCGAAACCAGAATCTAGATTAGAGTGGTGCTGGAAAGACACAGCAGGTCAGGCAGCATCCGAGGAGCAGGAAAATCAACGTTTCGGGCAAAAGCCTTTCATCAGGAATGATGAAGTGCTTTTGCCCGAAACATCGATTTTCCTGCTCCTCGGATGCTGCCTGAACTGCTTTTCCAGCACCACTCTGACCTAGAATCTGCCTTCTTAACAACCCTATCCACTTGGGTGGCAACTTTGAGGGATCTATGCACTTGAACACCAAGATCCCTCTGGTCAAGAAGAAGAAAAAGGCTTATGTTAGGACAAAACGTGAAAACGCAGTTAGGGCGCTTGAGGGTTACAAGGAAGTCAGGAAAGACCTGAAAAGAGAGCTCAGAAGAGCCAGGAGGGGACATGAGAAGTTGTTGGGGGATAGGATCAGGGTAAATCCTAAGGCTTTCCCTAGGTATGTCAGGAATAAAAGAATGACGAGAGTTAAATTAGGACCAATCAAGGATAGTAGTGGGAAGTTGTGTGTGGAGTCAGAGGAGATGGGGAAGCACTAAATAAATATTTTTCTACAGTGTTCACTATAGAAAATGAAAATGTTGGCGAGGAAGATACAGAGATACTTGCATCTAGACTAGAAGAGATTGAGGATCACCACGAAGAGGTATTAGAAATACTGCAGAGTGTGAAAATAGACAAGTCCCCTGAGCCGGATGGGATCTATCCTAGGATCCTCTAGGAAGCAAGCGGAGAGATTGCCGAGCCGTTGGCATTGATCTTTAAATCATCATTGTCTACAGGAATAGTGTCTGAGGACTGGAGGGTAGCAAATGTGGTTCCCCTGTTCAAAAAGGGTAGTAGAGACAACCCTGGTAACTACAGACCAGTGAGTCTCACTTCAGTTGTTGGTAAAGTATTGGAAAAGGTTATAAGAAATAGGATTTATAACCATCTAGAAAAGAATAATCTGATCAGGGACAGTCAGCACGGTTTTGTGAAGGGTAGGTCGTGCCTGGCGGATCTTATTGAGTTTTTTGACAAAGTGACCAAACAGGTAGATGAGAGTAAACCGGTTAATGTGGTGTATATGGATTTCAACAAGGCGTTCGATAAGGTTCCCCACAATAGGCTATTATACAAAATGCGGAGGAATGGGATTGTGGGAGACATAGCAGTTTGGATCAGTAATTGGCTTGCTGAAAGAAAACAGAGGATTGTAGTTTATGGAACATGTTCATCTTGGTGTCCAGTTACTCGCTGCGTACCGCAAGGGTCAGTGTTGGGTCCACTGCTGTTTGTCATTTTTATAAATGACCTGGATGAGGGCTTAGAAGGGTGGGTTAGTAAATTTGCGGATGACACTAAGGTCAGTGGAGTTGTGGATAGTGACAAAGGATGTAGTAGGTTGCAGAGAGACATACATAGGATGGGCTGAGAGGTGGCAAATGGAGTTTAATGTGGACAAGTGTGAGGTGATACACTTTGGACGGAGTAATCAGAATGCAAAGTATTGGGCTAATGGTAAGATTCTTGGGAGTGCAGATGAGCAGAGAGATCTCTGTGTCCATGTACACAGATCCCTGAACATTGCCACCCAGATTGACAGGGTTGTTAAGAAGGCATATACAGTGTTTTGGCCTTTATTAATAGAGGGTTTGAGTTCCGGAACCAGGAGGTTATGCTGCAGCTGTACAAAGCTCTGGTACGGCCACACTTGGAGTATTGTGTACAGTTCTGGTCACTGCATTATAAGAAGGATGTGGAAGCTTTGGAAAGGGTGCAGAGGAGGTTTCCTAGGATGTTGCCTGGTATGGAAGGAATGTCTTATGAGGAAAGGCTGAGGGCCTTGAGGCTGTTCTCGTTAGAGAGAAGAAGGTTGAAGGGTGACTTAATAGAAACATACAAGATAATCAGAGGGTTAGATAGGGTGGACAGGGACAGCCTTTTTCCAAGTATGGGAATGGCAAACACGAGGGGACACAACTTTAAAGTGAGGGGAGATAGGTGTAAGACAGATGTCAGAGGTAGTTTCTTTACTCAGAGAGTAGTAAGGGCATGGAATGCTTTACCTGCAACAGTAGTAGATTCGCCAACTTTAAGTACATTTAAGTCGTCATTGGACAGGCATATGGACGTACATGGAATAGTGTAGATGGGATGGGCTTCAGATTAGTAAGACAGGGTGGCGCAACATCGAGGGCCGAAGGACCTGTACTGCGCTGTAATGTTCTATGTTCTATAATGTTCTAGGTTCTATCCTCCTGTTGCTCCACACTGCCAAGAATCCTGTCTTTAATCCTATATTCAGCATCCAAGTTCGATATTCCACTTTGCATTTATCCAGGTTGAACTCCATCTGCCATTTCTCAGCCCAGCTCTGCATCCTGTCCATGTTGTGCTGCAGCCTTCAGTCCCCTCACCCTCTCAGATGATCCGTAGTTCATCCAGCTCCAGCTCCAGTTCCTTAACTCGGTTTTCGAGGAGGTGGAATTGGGTGCATTTCCCCGTGATGTGGTCGGCAGAGACATGTGAAGTATCTCTCACCTGCCACATTCTGCAGGAGGAATAAGCAACTGCCCTATCAGCTATACCCTGCTAATCTGAAAGCCATCGGGGCAAACCTCCTTGGAGATCCACCCGGAAACCACAACCCTCTTCAGGTTCCCTCTGGTCTGCTCTAGTTTCAGCACCCTCTACCCCAGTCCCTTTACCCCAGTCCCTTCACCCCAGTCCCCCAGATGTCTCTGCTCCTGAGATTCCAGTCTCTTGAACATGCATTAATTTATTCACTCCAGCAATGATGATCAGGCCTCTGTCTGCCAAAGACTGAATCTCTGGATTCGATCCTTAAACCTCGCTGTCTCTCTAGCTTTCTTTGTTTGTTTAAGATGCTCCTTAAAACCACCCTCTTTGACCAAGGTTCACATCATCTACCCTAACCCCAGCTCCATATCGATCTTAGATTTCTAATACTTCTATGATGTACTTTGGCATGTTATTTGGATATGGTAATAAATTCAGGTTGTAGTTGTGGTTGACAGTAATGGATTGTAGCTGCTGGCTGGAGGAAGTGACATATATTCACTTTAGAGTTTAATTCTTGATTCTGAACCTTATGGCTGTCCTATTTCTAATTAATTACAATCGCAATTCTCTAAGACCCTTGACCTCATTCGTGTGTGTGTCTGTCTATGTGTTCGTGCGTGCATGTCCATGTGTGTATTAGATTAGATGCCCTACAACATATGTGTGTGTATGTGTGTGTGTCTGTCCATGTGTGTATGAGTGCATGTGTCTGCATATGTGTCTCTTTTGTGCATGCGTGCATGCATGCATGTGTGTCTGTGTGTGTCTGTGGGAAAAGTGTGCATCTTTGTTATGATATAAATCTTGTGTGTTCAGAACATTAAAACATTGAGAGCACAATCCATAGGGACCTCACGGCCACCCCTGTTTCTGAGTTGCAATGCGAAGTCTAGTAACTATCTATGTTATTCACAATGTCCTCAATCAGAAAAGAAACACAACATGCAGGTGCCTACAAGTCCTGACAATGGGCTCTGAAGAGGGTCAGGTTAGTTTCGTTTAGAACATAGAACATAGAACATAGAAGAATACAGCGCAGTACAGGCCCTTTGGCCCTTGATGTTGCGCCGATCCAAGCCCACCTAACCTATACTAACCCACTATCCTCCATATACCTATCCAATGCCCGCTTAAATGCCCATAAAGAGGGAGAGTCCACCACTGCTACTGGCAGGGCATTCCATGAACTTACGACTCGCTGAGTGAAGAACCTACCCCTAACTTCAGTCCTATATCTACCCCCCCTTAATTTAAAGCTATGCCCCCTTGTAATACCCGACTCCATACGCGGGAAAAGGTTCACACTGTCAACCCTATCTAACCCCCTAATCATCTTGTACACCTCAATCAAGTCACCCCTAAACCTTCTTTTCTCTAACGAAAACAGCCCCAAGTGTCTCAGTCTTTCCTCATACGATCTTCCTTCCATACCAGGCAACATCCTGGTAAACCTCCTCTGCACCCGTTCCAGTGCCTCCACGTCCTTCCTATAGTATGGCGACCAAAACTGCACACAATATTCCAGATGCAGCCGCACCAGAGTCTTATACAACTGCATCATGACCTCAGGACTCCGGAACTCAATTCCTCTACCAATAAAAGCCAGTACGCCATATGCCTTCCTCACCGCACTATTTACCTGGGTGGCAACTTTCAGAGATCTGTGTACATGGACACCAAGATCCCTCTGCTCATCCACACTACCAAGTATCCGACCATTAGCCCAGTACCCCATCTTTTTGTTATTCTTCCCAAAGTGAATCACCTCACACTTAGCTACATTGAATTCCATTTGCCACCTTTCTGCCCAGCTCTGCAGCTTCTCTATATCCTGCTGTAACCTGCCACATCCTTCCTCACTGTCAACAACTCCTCCGACTTTCGTATCATCCGCAAACTTGCTCACCCAACCTTCTAACCCCTCTTCCAGGTCATTTATAAAAATGACAAACAGCAATGGTCCCAAAACAGATCCTTGCGGAACACCGCTAGTGACGGCACTCCATGAAGAAACTGCCATCAACTACTACCCTCTGTCTTCTTCCATCCAGCCAATTCCTAATCCAAACCTCCAACTCACCCTCAATGCCATATCTCCGTATTTTCTGCAGTAGCCTACCATGGGGAACCTTATCAAACGCCTTACTAAAATCCATATATACCACATCTACCGCTTTCCCCTCATCAACCTCCTTCGTCACCTTTTCAAAGAATTCAATAAGGTTTGTGAGGCACGACCTGCCCTTCACAAAACCATGCTGACTATCCTTGATCACATTATTCCTATCCAGATGTGCATAAATCCTATCTCTTACAATTCTCTCTAAGACTTTGCCCACAACAGAAGTGAGACTCACCGGCCTATAGTTACTAGGGTTATCCCTACTCCCCTTTTTGAACAAGGGAACCACATTTGCTATCCTCCAGTCTTCTGGCACTACTCCTGTAGACAAAGAGGACATAAAAATCAAGGCCAATGGCTCTGCAATCTCCTCCCTTGCTTCCCAGAGAATCCTAGGATAAATGCCATCAGGCCCAGGGGACTTATCTATTTTCACCCTTTCCAGAATTTCCAACACCTCTTCTCTACATACCTCAAAGCCATCCATTCTACTTATTTGTGACTCAGTATTCACATCGACAACAATGCCCTGTTCCTGAGTAAATACTGAAGAAAAGTATTCATTCAGTGTCTCCCCAATCTCTTCCGCCTCCACACGCAACTTCCCACTACTATCCTTGACTGGACCTATTCCTACCCTAGTCATTCTTTTATTCCTAACATACCTATAGAAAGCCTTAGGGTTTTCCCTAATCCTACCGACTAAGGACCTTTCATGTCCCCTCCTTGCTGCTCTTAGCTCTCTCTTCAGGTCCTTCCTGGCTACCCTATAACTCTCAATCGCCCCAATTGAACCTTCACGTCTCATCTTGAGATAGGCCGCCCTCTTCCATTTAACAAGGGATTCCAATTCCTTATTAAACCACGGCTCCCTCGCACGACCCTTTCCTCCCTGCCTGACAGGTACATAATTATCAAGGACACTCAATAGTTGCTCCTTGAACAAGCTCCACATATCATTTACACTCTTGCCTTGGAGTCTACTTTTCCAAGCCACACATCCTAAGTCATGCCTCACCGCATCATAATTTCCCTGACCCCAGCTATAACTCTTGCCCTGTAGTACACACTTATCCCTCTCCATCACGAGAGTAAAACTCACCGAATTATGGTCACTATCCCCAAAGTGCTCACCTACCTCTAATTCTAACACCTGGCCTGGTTCGTTACCCAGAACCAAATCCAGTATGGCCTCACCTCTTGTTGGCCTGTCTACATATTGTGTCAGGAAACTCTCCTGCACACATTGGACAAACACTGACCCATCTAACGAACTTGAGCTATAGCTTTCCCAATCAATATCAGGAAAGTTAAAGTCCCCCATAACAACCACCCTATTACTGTCACTCATCTCCTGAATCACCTTCCCTATCCTTTCTTCAATGATTCTAGGACTATTAGGAGGCCTGTAAAAGACTCCTAACAGGGTGACCTCACCTTTCCTATTCCTAACCTCAGCCCAAACTACCTCAGATGGCAAGTCCTCATCCATCGTCCTTTCCACCGCTGTAATACTATCTTTGACAAGCAATGCCACACCTCCCCCTCTTTTACCTCCACCTCTGACCCTACTAAAACATTTAAATCCTGGAACCTGTAACAGCCAATCCTGTCCCTGTTCTAGCCATGTCTCCGTAATAGCCACAACATCAAAGTCCCAGGTACCAACCCACGCTGCAAGTTCACCTACCTTATTTCGTATACTTCTTGCATTGAAGTATACACACTTCAAGCCACTTTCCTGTTCACAGGCACCCTCCTTGGAAATTGATGCCATGTTCCTAACCTCCCTACACTCCAGGCCCTGCACCCTGAAGCTACAATCTGGGTTCCCATGCCCCTGCAGAGTTAGTTTAAACCCCCCCCAAGAGCACTAGCAAACCTTCCCCCCAAGGATACTGGTGCCCCTCAGGTTCAGGTGCAGACCATCCTGTTTATAGAGGTCCCACCGTCCCCAGAAAGAACCCCAGTTATCCAAAAACCGGAATCCCTCCCTCCTGCACCGTCCCTGTAGCCACGCATTTAACTGTTCTCTCTCCCTATTCCTCGACTCTCTATCACGTGGCACGGGTAACAAACCAGAGACAACAACTCTGTTCGTTCTAACTCTGAGCTTCCAACCTAGCTCCCTGAAAGCCTGTCTAACATCCTCGGCACTCCTCCTACCTATGTCGTTGGTGCCAATATGGACCACGACTTCGGGCTGCTCCCCCTCCCCCTCCAGGACCCGGAAAACACGATCAGAGACATCACGTACCCTTGCACCTGGGAGGCAACATACCAAACGTGAGTCTCTCTCGTTCCCACAAAACCGCCTATCTGTGCCCCGAACTATCGAGTCCCCAATCACTACTGCTCTGCTCTTCTCCACCCTTCCCTTCTGAGTAACGGGGACAGGCTCCGTGCCAGAGACCTGAGCCCCGTTACTTACCCCTGGTAAGTCGTCCCCCCCACAAGTATCCAAAACGGTATACTTGTTCTTGAGTTTAGTTTAAGGATGAAAAGGGACAGGTACATACCACAGGGCAAGAGTTATCGATGGGGGAAGGGCAATTATAATGCGATTAGGCAAGACTTAGGATGCATAGAATTGGGTAGCAAAATGCAGGGGATACAGACAATGGAAATGTGGAGCTGGTTTAAGGAACAGATATTGCGTGTCTTGTGGTTACTAGTGGTGTGCCACAAGGGTCTGTTTTGGGACCACTGCTGTTTGTCATTTTTATAAATGACTTGGGCGCAGGCATAGGTGGATGGATTAGTAAATTTGCAGATGACACTAAAGTTGGTGGAGTGGTGGACAGTTTGGAAGAATGTTACAGGTTGCAGTGGGACTTGGATAAACTGCAGAATTGGGCTGAGAGGTGGCAAATGGAGTTCAATGCAGCTAAATGTTAGGTGAAGCACTTTGGGAAGAATAACAGGAAGGCAGAGTACTGGGTCAATGGAAAGGTTCTTGGTAATGTGGATGTGCAGGGGGATCTTGGAGTCCATGTACATAGATCCCTGAAAGTTGCCACCCAGGTGGATAGTGCTGTTAAGAAGGCAAGGTTCATTGGTAGAGGGATTGAGTTCCGGAACCGCAATATCATGCTGCAACTATACAAAATGCGAGTCCGGCCGCACTTGGAATATTGTGTACAGTTCTGGTCGCCCCATTACAGGAAGGATGTGGAAGCGTTGGAAAATGTGCAGAGGAGATTTACCAGGCTGTTGCCTGGTCTGGAGGGAGGGTCTTATGAGGAAAGGCTGAGAGACTTGGGTCTGTTCTCATTGGAAAGAATAAGGCTAAGAGGGGATTTGATAGAGACATACAAGATGATCATAGGATTAGATAGGGTAGACAGTGAAAGTCTTTTCCCTAGGATGATGATGTCAACGTGTATGAGGGGGCATAACTACAAATTGAGGGGTGATAGATTTAAGACAGATGTCAGAGGCCGGTTCTTTACTCAGAGAATGGTAAGGGTGTGGAATGCCCTACCTGCCAATGTAGTTAACTCAGCCACATTAGGGAGATTTAAACAATCCTTGGATAAGCACATGGATGATGATGGGATAGTATGGGGGGAATGGGCTTAGATTAGTTCACAGATCAGTGCAACATTGAGGGCTGAAGGGCCTGTTCTGTGCTGTATTGTTCTGTGTTCTATGTTCCATATTCTGTCTCTGGACTTGAAACGTTAACTTGGTTTCTGTCTCCACAGTTGTTGCCAGACCTGCTGGGTTTCTCCAGCACTCTCTGTATAAACCAGAACCTGTACTCAACAACCTTAAAGTGGCATGTGTACCATGTCATAGCTACAAGTCCATTACTGGGGTAATTTATTTTGGATGGATGTAGACAGCTTTATTTCCTTATGAATGCACTGCCTGCTCCCATGTGACCATTTCTCATTGAGAAGACAGTCTCCTGAAGGTAACAATTAGCAATCATTATGTACTTAACAAATGATTTGTCGGCAGCTGCAGCTACTGTTTATTGTTCCTGTGTCTAGCCGTTCAGTAAAACTCCAATGTGAGGCACAATTTGAACTTCATGAATAACAGCTGCACGCACACATTGTTCTGAGTGGGCTGATAACTTGGGAATAAACTAACTTTACAATATAGGTTTCTTCATTTCATTTTATCTCAGTCTTTCAAAGCTCAGCATGGACAGGAATAAGCTTAAAGTAATTGAAACCTGCATAAACTGAGTTTTCAAATGAAAAATATGTTTTAAATTTGACTAATTTTACTAAACGTAACTACTGGTCCTGATTTTTTTTAAATGAGATCCCATCCCTGTTATCTGCTTGTGTTGACACTTTTTAATGTAAAAAAAGCAACATGTTGCAACATTAAAACAGAAATTGCTGGAGAAACTCAGCAGATCTGGCAACATTTGTGGAGACAAACCAGAATTCTTCAGTTCTGAAGAAGAGTCACTAGACTCAAAATGTTAATTCTGTTTCTCTGTCCACAGATGCTGCCAGACTTGCTGAGCTTCTCCAGCAATTTCTGTTTTGTGTTTGCTTCAGATCTCCAGCATCCACAGTTGGGTGGCACGATGGTTAGCATGGCTGCCTCACGGCACCAGGGACCCGGGTTTGATTCCAGCCTCGGATGACTGTCTGTGTGGAGTTTGCGCACTCTCCCCATGTCTCTATGGATTTGTTCAGATTTCCTCCCCCAGTCCAAAGATGTGCAGGTCAGGTGAATTGGCCATGCTAAATTGTCCATAGTGTTAGGTGTATTTGTCAGAGGGGAGTGGGTTAGTTTTCGGAGGGTCGGTGTGGACTTGTTGGGCCAAAGGGCCTGTTTACACACTGTAGGGAATCTAATCTTTAGAATCATAGAGATGTACAGCACGGAAACAGACCCTTCGGTCCAACCTGTCCATGCCGACCAGATATCCCAACCCAATCTAGTCCCACCTGCCAGCACCCGGCCCATATCCCTCCAAACCCTTCCTATTCATATACCCAACCAGATGCCTCTTAAATGTTGCAATTGTACCAGCCTCCACCACATCCTATAGCAGCTCATTCCATACATGTACCACCCTCTGTGTAAAAGAATTGCCCCTTAGGTCTCTTTTATATCTTTCCCCTCTCATGCTAAACCTATGCCCTCCAGTTCTGGACTCCCCCACCCCAGGGAAAAGACTTTACCTATTTATCCTATCCGTGTCCCTCATGATTTTATAAACCTCTATAAGGTCACCCCTCAGCCTCTGACGCTCCAGGGAAAACAGCCCCAGCCTGTTCAGCCTCTCCCTGTAGCTCAAATTCTCCAACCCTGGCAACATCCTTGTAAATCTTTTCTGACCCCTTTCAAGTTTCATAACATCCTTCCCATAGGAAGGAGACCAGAACTATACACAGTATTCCAAAAGTGGCCTAACCAATGTCGCAATGGACCCAGCACCAATCCTTGTGTCACTCCACTGGTCACAGGCCTCCAGTCTGAAAAACAACCCTCCACCACCACCCTCAGTCTTCTACCTTTGAGCCAGTTCTGTATCCAAATGGCTAGTTCTCCCTGTATTCCATGAGATCTAGCCTTGCTCACCAGTCTACCATGGGGAACTTTGTTGAACGCCTTACTGAAGTCCATATAGATCACGTCCACTTTTTGTTTTATCTTAACACATATTTAATACCTGTTAAGTGACTTAACCCACTTTGTAACTTTAAAAAGCCAAAGCAAAGGTGTATTGCTGAGGCCATTCTAACTCTTGGCTAAAACTGGCTCAGTTTTTGAAATGGGAGATAGGACTAACGAAGGAGAGCAAAGTAACAGGGCTGTTCTGGACTGCTCTCGTGAAAAACTCCTCTATGGGTATGCATTGAATGGATTCTTTCTGTGCGGCTGATTTTTGGTTTGCAACACGCTAAAAACAACACTGAATTTGCTGCATTTGTCCCCAGTATCCATCCGTCCATCTCCATTGGATGGTGGATGTACAGCAAGCAGTGGCCATCCACCACATGTTTGCTGATGTTTAAAAAGATAAATCCATACAAGGTCGGTTCAGTTACAAGGGCCACACAAGAAATGATCAGTGGGACTGGTTCTCAGCTGATGTCCTCAGAGCTGGCATTTCCTGGCAGGCTGCTGGAGCAGAATTGAAATGGTAGCCTCTAGCATGACAATGGCTATCCATTTACAAACAGAAAACAAACTGCAGCCACCGTGCTAAAGGTTAAAGCTTCAGGGGTCTGTAATTTCTGTTGCTGCTGCAGTTTCATGTCCCTAATCTCCAATGGACTCCATACTGTGGCAATCACCACTGGCCAGAATATATCATGGAGGGTTTAAAAATGTTCCCTCAATGTCACAAGACAGCACAGGAGTAATCCAGTCCTTAATATCATAGCTAGATAGCGGCAATGAGTGCGCTCACCACCTACATCGACACATCAAGGACTCAGACTGGTTCTCCGATGTGTCCTTTGTGTTTCTCCCCCCCGCCCCAAGTGGATCCCACCTCACTGTGATGGAGGCAATCAGCACATGTTGAGCCAGTTATACTGACACAAAGGACTGTGGACACTGGAAAACATGGTGCTAGAGAAACTCAGCAGGTCTGGCAGCATCTGAATGCTTTGATGAAGGGTCACTGGACTAGAAATGTTAGCTCAGTTTTTCACTCTCCGAATGCTGCCTGACCTGCTGAGTTTCTCCTGTTCCTGTTGAGCCAATGTTGCTGTCGAATAGAGCAGATGTTGAAGAGGTTTGCACTTGTCGTCCAGCATGAGTTTGTTTTTTGTAATCAGCTTTTTGTATTTCAATAGGCATCAACAGAGTCCACCTTGTAAAATATTGCAACTGTTTTAATGTCTTATAGTCCTTTTGATGATTCCCTCAGTATACATATTAGGCCCATTTTCTTGAGAATTTAGACGATTAAGATGTGATCTGATCAACGTGTTCAAGATATTAACATGAAAAGGCAGGGTAGATAAAGATAAACTATCTCCACTGGTTGGTGATTCTAAAACTAGGGGCATTGACTGAGAATTAGAGCCAATCTCTTCAGGAGAATATGTCAGGAAGCACTTCCACACACAATGGGTGGGAGAAGTTTGGAACTCTCTTCCACAAGTAGCACTGGATGCTGGACCACTTGGTAATTTTAAATCTGAGATAGATTAATTTTTGATAAGCACAGAAAATAAAGGATATGGGCCGAAGACAGGTATATGGAGTTAGGGCGACAGGTCCAGCCATGATCTCATTGAATGATGGAACAGGCTCAAGGGGCAGAATGGCCTCCTCCTGTCCCTATGGATATGTGGATAAAACGATAAAAACATACAAGATCACACACTGTATTGAGAAAAAAATATATATTTGGAGATGATGCAATTCTGGTCCACCTGGATGAAGGATGTTGTGAAACTTGAAAGGGTTCAGAAAAGATTTACAAGGATGTTGCCAGGGTTGGAGGGTTTGAGCAATAGGGAGAGGCTGAACAGGCTGGGGCTGTTTTCCCTGGAGCATTGGAGGCTGAGGGGTGACCTTATAGAGGTTTATAAAATCATGAGGGGCATGGATAGGGTAAATAGACAAGGTCTTTTCCCTGGGGTGGGGAAATAGAGGGCATATTCAGAACTAGGGAGAGAGGGGAAAGATTTAAAAGGGACCTAAGAGGCAACTTTCCTATACAGAGCGTGATGCATGTATGGAATGAGCTGCAAGAGGACTTGGTGGAGTTTGGTACAATTACAGCATTTCAAAGGCAACTGGATGGGTCTATGAGTGGGAGGGTTTTAGAGGGATATGGGCCGAAGTGCTGACAAAGGGGATTAGATTGGTTTGGAATATCTGAGCGGCATGGACAATTTAGACTGAAGAGTCTGTTTCTGTGCAGTACTCTATGACTCTATGACTCTAAGACTTGGTGTCTTGCTCCTGGATTGCCTTTGGTCATATTGAAGTTATAATTAAAATGTTTCTTTTAAAAAGATCAGTACGAGTAAAAAGATAACAGCAGTATGAAATTCAGTGGCCTGGGGGACAGCACTTTTCCCTGGAATATCACTGAAATTCCGGGGCTGGGAGAGAGCACTCATAGAGTCATAGTCATAGAGTCATAGAGATGTACAGCATGGAATCAGACCCTTCGGTCCAACCTGTCCATGCCGACCAGATATCCCAACCCAATCTAGTCCCACCTGCCAGCACCCGGCCCATATCCCTCCAATCCCTTCCTGTTCATATGCCCATCCAAATGCCTCTTAAATGTTGTAATTGTACGAGCCACCACCACTTCCTCTGGCAGCTCATTCCATACACGTACCACCCTCGGCGTGATAAAGTTGTCTCTTTTATATCTTTCCCCTCTCAACCTAAACCTATGCCCTCTAGTTCTGGACTCCCCGACCCCAGGGAAAAAACTTTGTCTATTTATCCTATCCATGTCCCTCATACCCAGAATGTCACTGAAATTCCGGGTCTGGGCGGAGAGCACTCCCTGGAGTGTCATGCGCAAAAGTGCAAGGAGACGTCAAAGAGACAGATGTAGTACAAACTGAATAGTAATCCGCTGTGTGTCATGGTATGAACATAGTGGGAGGAAAGGAAGCAGGCTAGGCAAAAGATTGCTTAGCCTTTTCATGAATACACCTGGACAGTGATGAAAAGCCACTGCCCCTCGTCTGGGAGTGTTAGCGGGCTGAGAAACTAATGCATGGCTATGAGTGCCACGGTGTTGTGGAGGTTAAAGCAGAAAAACCATCCACTAGTCAACCCCATGTTACAGGTAATGACTCTCTCAATCTGAGTGCTGGAAGACAGTACGTTAAAAAGAAACAAGAGAAAAGAATTTCTGCTAGCCTGCAAAGCTGCAAATCTCTAAATTGATTGCTCAACTATTAAAGTCAACACCACCTTCTCTCCCGAAAGACCCAGTGATTGTCCTGGATATCTCGTAACTTTAACCTTTGGTTTGGATTCCCTTCTCATGTCTAATCTTTGCGTATGATTCTTTCTTTCTCTGTCAAGTTTAATAAGTAATAAACTCACACTCTTGTTCATCCAAGAAATTGACCTCCTTCAAAACACAAATTTGATTGGGTCTGGGAGAGAGAAATCCACAAGGGATAGAATCCATCTCACATTATTCTTTGAAATGAACCGAGATTAATTTGTAACGAACAAAGGGGAAGGGGTTTGGGGAGGGGGCAGGTCTGAATAAAGGAGAGGAGTGAAGTTAATCCTGGAGTTTGACAGTTTGGGGTCTTCCATCTGGATTGGGAATTAATTGGGAATTGTGTCATTGGTTGTAAAATATTGAGAGCATTGAATTGAGACATGGTGTAGAAACAGGGCCTCTTTGTCAACAAGTCTGTTTAGAGATGTTTGAAGCAGAAAAACTAAGGTCATTTAATATTTACTTGAGCTTCAACTCCCTGTCAGAATGTAGCCAATATTCTCTTGCAGCCGTTAGTTGGATAATTGTGGTTAAGGCCTCCTGTAGCGATTTGTTCTGTCGAAGGTATCCTAAATTTTGTTAATTCTATTCAGAGCATTGTTTTGCATTTCTAACCAGCGCAGGAAGCAGAAGGAAAACATTATTGCTTATCTGTGACCTTTGGGCTGCTCGATAAATGTGTCGTTTTAATGGTTTTGTTATGTGATAATTACAGCATGTCTACCTCATACAATCAGAACACCATTTGTTTCAAAGAGTAAAGCTAACATTCATGGAACAAAAACAAAAAAAAAACAGATGCTGGGGATCTGAAATGAAACCAAAAAGTGCCGGACAAAGTCTGGCAATATCTATGAGTTAACAGAGTTAACCTTCCGAGTCTGGTATGACCCTTCTTCAGAACTGGAAGAGTTGTTAAAATGCTGTGTTTTCTGCTGTAGACGGATGAGGAGGAGGAATGAGTGGCACAGATAGTGAGGGTTCCCAGAGTGAAAGACAAAGGCAGTGCGAATGATGATAAAGGAGTGATAGAGATGTAAAATAGGTGTCAACTATAGGTATGAGCAAAGTGAACAAGACATAAGTAAGGCACAGTGCAGTTGGAGAGTAACTCAATGGCAGGGCCGGGTGGGTATGTTTCCACCAATGAGAAGATGGGGTCATTTTTCAGGCAGAGCAGAGATAATCTAATGCCCTCTGTTTGAGAAAGGCCATATCACTTGATCTGATTAGGGTTTCTGTTGGAATTCAATCATTCAAACTTGTCCTTTCTGTATCCTTCATGGCAGTGTTTTCACTTTGTATTGTTAACTCATTTTATTCATTCACGGGATGGGGGTGTCACTGGCCAGGCCAGCATTTATTGCCCATCCCTAATTACCCAGTTAAGAGTCAACCCCATTGCTGTGGGTCTGGAGTCACATGAAAGCCAGACCAGGTAAGGATGGCAGTTTCTTTCCCTAAAGGACATTCATGAACCAGATGGGTTTTTCCCTGACAATGGATTCATGGCATCATTAGACTCTTAACTCCAGATATTTATTGAATTCAAATTCTACCGTCTGCCGCGGCAGGATTGGAACCTGGGTCCCCAGGATGTTACCTGGGTCTGTGAATTAACAATCCTGCAACAATACCACTCGGCCATTGCCTCCCCTTAATGGTAGAAAAATAACAAATGTTGATGGGGAGACTTTACCTATTGCATGTATATTGTACGTAAGGTGCGACATGATATATGAGCATGTATTTCATGTACGAGAAGTCTAAATTCTATTCCACGTAGTTAACTAACACATAATTAGGTCTAACATACGAGGAACGGCTGAGGATCCTGGGATTGTATTCACTGGAGTTTAGAAGATTAAGGGGAGATCTAA
The DNA here is from genome assembly GCF_037043375.1 of Chiloscyllium plagiosum. NCBI lineage: Eukaryota > Metazoa > Chordata > Chondrichthyes > Orectolobiformes > Hemiscylliidae > Chiloscyllium > Chiloscyllium plagiosum. The sequence continues at coordinate 2,764,050 of NW_028270151.1, read as the reverse complement.
TAGAAACTTACAAGATAATACATGGCTTGGAGAGGGTGGACGCTAGGAAATTGTTTCCGTTACACGAGGAGACTAGGACCCGTGGACACAGCCTTAGAATTAGAGGGGGTAAATTCAGAACAGAAATGCGGAGACATTTCTTCAGCCAGAGAGTGGTGGGCCTGTGGAATTCATTGCCACAGAGTGCAGTGGAGGCCGGGACACTAAATGTCTTCAAGGCAGAGATTGATAAATTCTTGATGTCACAAGGAATTAAGGGCTACGGGGAGAATGCGGGTAAGTGGAGTTGAAATGCCCATCAGCCATGATTGAATGGCGAAGTGGACTCGATGGGCCGAATGGCCTTACTTCCGCTCCTATGTCTTATGGTCTTATGGTCTAACTGCAAGCTTACAGCTTTTTACATGTTCTGAAAGTTGCAAGTAATTGAAAAGATCAAAATAAACTGATCAATACACTGCCAGGATTACTGAGCACCAACTGACTACCTCATTTTGTTACAATGACAGCTTTAAACTTCCTGGGTCTTCATCTACCCAAACAAATAGTTCATTTTGTTCAGCTGATCAATGCAGTCAGCCTCTAAACCCTTTGGCTCCAATAGGTTTGAACCAAATCAATGACAATACCGAAAGACCCAAATCCATGTATGTTGAGCCCCTTTCAGGTCAGATATGATCTGACCGTTTGGAATGTGTTGAGAACTTGCCCACAGTCCAGTATGTATGACTTCATGAGGGAAACAGCACTTGCTGATTGCATCCGATGGGTGAGGACACCACATCACTCAAACACCTCCCTCTTACTGCCATTTCCATACCTAGTCTGCACCACAGAAATACATTCACATGGGGAACAGCAGTCCACTTTTACAATCTCTCAGCTTCCACCAATCCCCACAGGATCTCCCTTCACTCTCCAAGTCTTCATAGGTGTAGCTTTAGAGTGGCACTTTGCCCAACTGCATCACTTGTCTTTAAGTTACCTTGGAAACCAGGGGAGCATAAAAGTGACACTTCTATTGCTTTTACCTTCTCTACAATGTCATTTACTGAACATCTGGACAGGACACAGTAAGCACACAAACTCCCAATCATTTTCCTACCTTAGTATCCTTTACTGGAGCAGTGTGCCTATTCAGAATTCCTGATATGACAACTCTGTCAGGAATTATGAAAGCTGCCTGACCCAGTAGGTTTGTTGTCTCTCATGGACCATGTATAATTTAGAGCTTCTTTAGTTTGATTGTGGAAATAAATTGCCTGAGATAAAATTTCTTGGTAAACAGAACTCTGGAATTTGTACCCAAATCAAAATAAAGTTTTGAAATCTAATGTTGTAATCTATATCACTGGTTTCTACATCACATTAATGACATCCTGATCAACTCAGAGAGGGGCTAGAGCCATGTCATTCTGCAAAATCTTTGATCATTTCACCCTTTGCATTTTCCGATAGCATCCAACTATTTCCATAACCGGCTGATGATTTGAATCCTTTCCAAGAAGTTAATCAACGTGGAATTATGGCTTGGACAGGAAATCCACCTTGTACAAAGAAGGATTTGAATTTTACAACATCTTTCACAATTTCAGCATACCCTGAACTGTCTCACAATTATGTTACTTTACGGGTGTGGAGTCACATGCACCAGGAAGGTGCTAGGGTTAATAAATGGTTTGGACTTTCCCTGATCTCATTTAGGAGTTAAAAATCACACAACACCAGGGTATAGTCCAACAGGTTTATTTGGAATTTAAAGCTTTTGGAGCGCTGCACCTTTATCGGGTAGCTTGTGGGACAGGATCATAGACTCAGAATTTATGGTAAAAGATCAAAGTGTCATACAACTGATGTGATGTACCGAACAAACCCAGATTGTTGTTAAGTCTTTAATCACCGGGGTATCATCAGGAAACTAGGAAGTGAAGTTAAATGGTTTTGGTGAAAAGCACACACTTGCTGACCTCAAACTCCATCACAAAGTCAGCCCACAGTCAAATAATGGGCTGGAAACCATGGCCTCAATTCATAAACAGAGAATTGATCACTTGGACAATGCATTCCAGAACATAGAACATAGAACATTCCAGCGCAGTACAGGCCCTTCGGCCCTCGATGTTGCACCGATCTGTGGAACCAATCTGAAGCCCATCTAACCTACACTATTCCATTGTTGTCCATATGTCTATTCAATGACCATTTAAATGCCCTTAAAGTTGGCGAGTCTACAACTGTTGCAGGCAATGCATTCCACGCCCATGCTACTGTCTGAGTAAAAAAACTACCTCAGACATCTGTCCTATATCTACCACCCCTCAATTTAAAGCTGTGTCCCCTCGTGTTAGCCATCACCATCCAAGGGAAAAGGTTCTCACTGTCCACCCTATCTAACCCTCTGATTATCTTATATGTCTCAATTAAGTCACCTCTTAAACCTCTACTCTTTAACCTCAGCCTTTCCTTGTAAGACCTTCCCTCCGTTCCAGGCAACATCCTGGTAAATCTCCTCTGCACCCTTTCCAAAGCTCTCATATCATTCTTATAATGTGGTGACCAGAACTGTAGGCAATACTCCAAGTGCGGCCGCACCATAGTTTTATACAGCTGCATCATGACCTCATGGTTCTGAAACTCAACCCCTCTACTAATAAAAGCTAACACACCGGATGCCCTCTTAACAGCCCTATCAACCTGGATGGCAACTTTGAGATTTCGATGTACATGGATGCAGAGATCTCTCTGCTCATCTACACTGCCAAGAATCTTACCATTAGCCCAGTACTCTGTATCCCTGTTACTCCTGCCATCGTGAATCACCTCACACTTTCCTACATTAAACTCCATTTGCCACCTCTCAGCCCAGCTCTGCAGCTTATCTATGTCCCCCTGTAACCTACAACATCCTTCAGCACTATCCACAACTCCACCAACATTTGTGTTGGCAAATTTACCAACCCATCCTTCTATGCCCTCATCCAGGTCATTTATAAAAATGGCATGCACCAGTGGCCCCACAACTGATCCTTGCGGTACACCACTAGTAACTGAACTCCAGGATGAACATTTCCCATCAACCACCACACTCTATCTTCTTTCAGCTAGCCAATTTCTGATCCGAACTGCTAAATCACCCTCAATCCCATGACTCTATTTTGTGAAGTCGAAACTTTATCAAACTCTTTACTGAAATCCATACACACCACATCAACCATGTTACCCTCATCCACCTGTTTGGTCACCTTCTCAAAGAACTCAATAAAGTTTGTGGGACATAACCTACCACTCATAACACTGTTGACTATCCCTAATCAAATGATTCCTTCCCAGATGATTATAAATCCTGTCTCTTATAATGTTTTCAAACACTTTACCCATAACCAAAGTAAGGCTCACTGGTCTATAATTACCAGGGTTGTCTTGACTCCTCTTCTTGAACAAGGGGACAACATTTGCGATCCTCCAGTCTTCTGGCACTATTCCTGTAGGCAATGATGACATAAAGATCAAAGCCAAAGGCTCTGCAATCTCCTTCCTACCTTCCCAGAGAATCCAAGGATAACTCCCATCCGCCCAGGAGATTTCACACTGACCAGAATTGCTAACACCTCCTCTTTGTGAACCTCAATCCCATTTAGTCTAATTGCCTGTATCTCAGTATTTTCTTTGACAATGTTGTCTTTTTCCAGTGTGAATACTGACGAAAAATATTCATTTAGCTCTTCCCCTTTCTCCTCGGACTCCATGCACAATTTCCCACTACTGTCCTTGATTGTCCCCAATCTTATTCTAGTCATTCTTTTATCCCTTATATACCTCTAGGAAGCCTTAGGGTTTTCCCTGATCCTAACCACCAACACCTTCTCATGTCCTCATACCTCGTCTTAACTCTCTCTTTAGGTCTTTCCTGACTAACTTGTAACTCTCAAGCGCCCTTACTGAGGCTTCATGTCTTCCTCTTGACAAGAGATTCAACTTCTTTAGTAAACCACGGACGGCTCCTGCACTCGACCACTTCCTCCCTGCCTGACAGGTACATACTTGTCAAGGATCCACAGTAGCTGTACCTTGAATAAGCTCCACATTGCAATTGTGCCCATCCCCTGCAGTTTTCTTCTCCATCCTATGCGTCCTAAATTTTGTCTAATTGCCTTTCCCCCAGCAATAACTCTTACCCTGCATTATATACCTATCCCTTTCCATCGCTAAAGCAAAAGTAACTGAATTGTGGTCACTATTAGCAAAGTGCTCACCTGCCTCCAAATCTAACACCTGGCCGGGTTCATGACACAGTAACAAATCCAATGCGGCCTCCCCCCGTTGTTGGCCTGTCTACATACTGTGTCAGGAAACCCTCCCACACACATTGAACAAACACTGACCCATTTAAAGCCCTTGGACTATAGTATTTCCAGTCAGTATTTGGGAAGTTGAAGTGTGCCATAACAACTACCCTGCCACCCTCGCTCCTATCGAGAATCACCTTTGCGATCCTTGTCTCTATGTCACTGGAACTATTCGGAGGCCAAGAGAAAATTCCCATAGGGTGTCCTTTCCTTTCCTGTCTCTAATTTCAGTCCATACTACCTCAGTAGACAAGTCTTCAACCGTCCTTTCTGCCACCATAATACTGTCCTTGACTAACAATGCCACACCTCCCCCTCTTTTCCCATCTTCTTTGTTCTTACTGAAACATCTAAATCCCAGATCCAGCAACAACCATTCCTGTCCCTGCTCTGCCCATGTCTCCGAAATGGCCACAGCATCGAAATCTCAGGCACCAACCCATGCTGCAAGTTCACCCACCTTATTCTGGATGCTCCTCATGTTGAATTAGATGTACTTCAAACCAACGTTTTGCTTGCAGGTGCCTTCTTGTGGCCCTGAAACCTTATTTCAGACCTCTCTACACTCAACCTCCTCTATACTCGAACTACCATTTAGATTCCCATCCCCCTGCTGAATTGGTTTCAACTCACTTGAAGAGCATTAGCAAGTTTCCCCCCCCCCAAGGAAAACTGGTACCCCTCTGATTCAGGTGAAGACCTTCCTGTTTGTAGAAGTCCCAGAAAGAGCCCCAACTATCTAGGAGTCCAAAACCCTCCCTCCTGCACCATCCCTGCACTAACTCCTCTCTCCCTATTCCTTGTCTCACTAGCATGTGGGATGGGTAACAAACCAGACATGACAACTCTGTTTGTTCTTGCTCTAAGCTTCCACCCTCGCTCCCTGAATTTCTGCCTTAAATCCCCATCTCTCTTCCTACCCATGTCGTTGGTGCGTATGTGGACCACGACTTGGGGCTGCTCCCCCTCCCCCTCAAGGATCCCAAAAACACGATCAGAGACATCACGAACCCTGGCACCTGGGAGGCAACACACCAACCGTGAGTATGCCTCGTTCCCAAAGAACGTCCTATCTGTCCCCCTAACTATCGAGTCCCCAATGGCCACTGCTCTGCTCCTCTATCCCCTTCCCTTCTGAGCAACAGGGACAGACCCTGTGCCAGAGCCCTGTGCCCCACTGCTTACCCCTGGTTATTCACTCCCCCCCCAACAGTATCCAGAATGGTATACTTGTTGTTGAAGGGAACGGCCACAGGGGATCCCTGCACTGCCTGCCGGTTCCCTTTCTGTCCCCTAACAGTAACGCATCTACCTTCTTCTTGTACCTGAGGTGTAACTACCTCCCTGTAACTCCTCTCAATAGCCCCCTCTGCCTTCAGCCCAACAAGTCCACACCGACCTGACAAAGAGTAACCCACCCAGTCCCATTTCCCTCTGACTAACGCACCTAACACTAAGGGCAATTTACCTAACCTGCTCACCTTTGGATTGTTGGTAGGAAACCCACGCAGACACAGGGAGAATGTGCAAACTCCATGCAGACAGTTACCCGAGGCTGGAATCGAACCTGGGACCCTGGAGCTTTGAGGCAGCAGTGCTAACCACTGAGCCACTGTGCCACCCCAAAGAGACAAGAGAGAATGGAAGGAAGCTGAGTTGAAGGGGAATGTGAACACAATATAAAATTGGTGTCTTTCTCTTTCTTTAGTCAGATTCCCTCGGGAGAAAGAAGATCATTGACCAGAGGCATAGATGGAAGGGAAGGGGCAGGAGATTTCGAGGGGGATTGGAAGAAAAGCTTTTTCCCCCAGAGTGGGTGGGAATCTGGAACTCCCTGCCTGCGGGAATGGGAGAGGGTGAAACCCAAATGACAGTGAGGAAGGATTTAGATGGGCACTTGCAATGCCAACTTATACAAGGCTATAGGCAAATAACTGGTGAATGGGATTAGAGCAGTTAGATGGCATGGATATAATGGGCTGAAGGGCCTTTTTTGTGCTTGGAGCCCTCTATGACTCTATGACATATTACAGTCCTGTGGACAAATCAGTGGGATCACCTGTTCCCATCTCTTTAGCTGTCGGCAGTTTGTAAAGAGCATGAGTATGATTTCATTGGAAACTTGCCCCTGTCCCTTGCTGTAATGGCAATGTCTTTTCCAGCTGCATTAGGCCAATTCTGGGAAAGAGCATGTGGAAGACTCCACTGTGGCACCATACATCGAAACACCAATGTAACCAAATCGGCACTGACTTTATTGCACTGTCATTGGTGGCACAATGTCTCAGTGGTTAGCGCCACTACCTCACAGTACCAGGGACCTGGGTTCGATTCCACCCTTGGTTGACTCTCTGTGTGGAGTTTGCGCACTCTACCAGTTTCTGCGTGGGTTTCCTCCGGGTGCTCCGGTTTCCTCCCACAATCCAAAGGTGTGTGGGTTAGGTGGATTGAGCATGGGAAATTGCTTCATAGTGTCCAGGGATTGTAGAATTGGAGTATTAGCCATGGGAATGGGGGTGGGTCTGTGTGGGATGCTCTACAGAGGGTTGAGGTAGAGTCAATGGGCCAAATGGCCAGTTTCCACACTGTAAAAATTCTATGACGTGAAATTATTGCCTCGTATTTTATTTGTAGAACTTGCTGCAAAATTCTGTTCATTGTCAATGAGAAAATCAATGATTTCTGAAATGGGAAGGAATACATCTGTTGTGATGTGTGGATTTTTGACTCTCAATCTATCCACTCAATTTCCATAAATAGTTGATGATGACATGTTGCAGATGTACTCAGGACACTAGATTGCGACCACACCTTTAAACAGCACTCTGCTCATACCATCACACATTTGAAAGTTGGGCCATTGATCGCTTTGTTTGTTACAGTTTCCTGTAGCCGGCACTCTGAGATACGAGGTTATTTCCAATCGATCCTTAAACAAAGTTTCCTCCTGTTTGTCCCCCATGTTGTTGATGCGTGGGCACTGACTTGTCCAGCAGCAATTAATTTGTCTGAAGCACTAAACTACATGACAATTATTGTTAATTCTGTTTAAGAGAACAGTAAACCACAAGTTCCAAGGAATATGACCACGATTCTTATTTTAAAAAGATATATAAAGCAATGATTTTTAACTGTAAGTCACGACTACCAGTGGGCTCACTTTGGGGTCACACTGATGACTTCTTGATTGCTTGGTCACAGAGAAGTTGGGTTTTGTGCAGAACAGATGCATTTTGTGGAAGCTTTTCATCTTGTACTCATCAGGACACTTCACAAGAATACCAATTCAAGGAAACAACCAACATTTATTCTGCATGATAGGAAAATACTGATGGGTTATCTAGTGGACTTTAATTGATAGAGGTGTTGGTATGAAGAATGCACCAGTTAATGATGATCCACAGTAAACAGCCAAGCTTTGCTTAAACTTTAAACCAGGCAGGTTGACTCTGATTGGTGGAATTGTTGGGGAAACTCAGCAGGTCTCACAGCATCTGCGGGGAGAGAAACAGAGTTAACGTTTCAAGTTAGTGACTATACATCAGATGCTGCCAGAGCTGATGAGTTTTACCAACAATTTGTTTTTGCTTCAGATTTTTGTTTCCAGCATCTGCAGTTCTTGTTTTTATAAAATTAATGAGACACTTTATAGTTGCATCAATTGCAGAAAATACAATCAGACAAAAGAAATTCTGTGACCAAGCATGAAAAGAGGCTGTTCCACATCACCTTTCAGTTTTGTATTGTAACATACACTCCATCCAAGTCATCTCACTTCTGATTTCATAGAATTGCTGTAAAAAAACATTATTTCTTTAGAAACATGTACATGGGGGGTAATTCCTGCAAAGGGCATGATGTTACAAGTAACCCATGTATCACTTTGACAGGACTGGAAAGATTCAAACCAGCTTGGCACAGTTACAAGATTTAAAAAAAGAACAAACCCTGTTGCATTGTGTTGGGAATGAGACATTGATAATGTGAGTAATGAAAGGTGACTGAGTTGGATGTCCAGCCATGATCATATTGAATGGGGGAGCAGGCTCAGTGGGCTGAATGGCCTCTGTCAGCACTGTCTATGGATTTGGAGTGAGGGTGATTCAGGTGAAACTCTGTTAACCATTTCCTGACCCAGTTTGAGAAGGCTCTCTTTCAGAAGCAGTGAATATATGATAATGTTACCCAAAGTGATGATGCCACGAGAAAAATAATTTCATGCAAACACCTGCTCCCAGGTTTCTGTGGACCAGCACAGAGATCTTTATTTTAAACACAGAAACAAGTAAACGGTCAAATGTGTCTAATTGATAAGATGAAGCATTATTGAGTAATTTCAGACAAATATAATTTTACTGTTGATCAAATCCATGATGCAGTGAAGGGAAAAGGAATTACAATCCAGCACTGACCTTTGAGCACTAGAGCAGGTGTAACTGCTGTTATTGCAAAGGCTCCTCTAGCAAGAAGGGAAAATAAATTGGAGCTGTGTAGCAATGAATGATTGGAGTGTTTGTTGACCATGTAACAACAGAAACAGGTTAGTCAACATTTTATAGACTGGTCCCAGGCAGAGGATAGTCTGTGAATTCAGCCAGGTGTACATGTCTCTATTTGCTGCCTGCTAATCTTAATCCATGATATATCATATATTACATGATATTTACTGTGGTATTGCAACTCCATCAGACCTTGATGCCACTGTGTTAAAAGGTTCTCAGCTGCTTCCTGCAAATGTTCTCACTGGGATATTAAAAATAGCTTCTCCTTGATCCCTTCTTCTAACGATGAAGAACTACCGAGTCAATGCTATAAAACGCTGTTTTTACATAAATACTGGGAGTTGTTTATTTACTATATCGAGTGTTTCATGTCAGTGTTACAAGGTGGTGATGCTGATATCCTTGTCTCATATCTTGGGGATGTCCATGGTTTTCAAATTTTGCTGCATGACAGTTTGGAAATTCGGTTCACTGAATACAAGTGGAGTAAGGTAGGGCTCGGGGCAACACAGATGATGGTAACGTGGCAGAATCAGGTGTCAAGTGCAGCAAGACCCATCTCAATATCAGGAACATCTCACATAGAATCAGAGAATCTTACATACTTTCCACAAGGGTAACTAGGGAGAGGATAGGGCCCCTCAAAGATCAGCAAGGCGGCCTTTGTGTGGAGCCACAGAAAATGGGGGAGATACTAAACGAGTATTTTGCATCAGTATTTACTGTGGAAATGGATATGGAAGATATAGACTGTAGGGAAACAGATGGTGACATCTTGCAAAATGTCCAGATTACAGAGGAGGAAGTCCTGGATGTCTTGAAATGGGTAAACGTGGATAAATCCCCAGGATATGATCAGGTGTACCCTAGAACTCTGTGGGAAACTAGAGAAGTGATTGCTGGGCCTCTTGCTGAGATATTTGTATCATCTATAGTCACAGGTGAGGTGCCGTAAAACTGGAGGTTGGCAAACGTGGTGCCACTGTTTAAGAAGGGAGTAAAGACAAGCCAGGTAACTATAGACCAGTGAGTCTGACCTCGGTGGTGGGCAAGTTGTTGGAGGATCCTGAGGGACAGGATGTACATGTATTTGGAAAGGCAAGGACAGATTAGGGAGAGTCAACATGGCTTTGTGCGTGGGAAATCATGTCTCACAAACTTGATTGAGTTTTTTGAGGAAGTAACAAAGAGGATTGATGAGGGCAGAGCAGTAGATGTGATCTATATGGACTTCAGCAAGGCGTCCAACGAGGTTCCCCATGGGAGACTGATTAGCAAGGTTAGATCTCACGGAATACAGGTAGAACTAGCCATTTGGATACAGAACTGGCTCAAAGGTAGAAGACAGAGGGTGGTGGTGGAGGGTTGTTTTTCAGACTGGAGGCCTGTGACCAGTGGAGTGCCACAAGGATCGGTGCTGGGTCCACTACTTTTTGTCATTTACATAAATGATTTGGATGTGGTATAGTTATTAAGTGTGCAGATGACACCAAAATTGGAGGTGTAGTGGACAGCGAAGAGGGTTACCTCAGATTACAACAGGAACTTGACCAGATGGGCCAATGGGCTGAGAAGTGGCAGATGGAGTTTTAATTCAGATAAATGCGAGGTGCTGCATTTTGGGAAAGCATATCTTAGCAGAACTTATACACTTAATGGTAAGGTCCTAGGGAGTGTCACTGAACAAAGAGACCTTGGAGTGCAGGTTCATAGCTCCTTGAAAGTGGAGTCGCAGGTAGATAGGATAGTGAAGAAGGCGTTTGGTATGCTTTCCTTTATTGGTCAGAGTATTGAGTACAGGAGTTGGGAGGTCATGTTGCAGTTGTACAGGACATTGGTTAGGTCACTGTTGGAATATTGTGTGCAATTCTGGTCTCCTCCCTATCAGAAAGATGTTGTGAAACTTGAAAGGGTTCAGAAAATATTTAAAAAGGTGGTGCCAGGGTTGGAGGACCTGAGCTACAGGGAGAAGCTGAACAGGCTGGGGCTGTTTTTCCTGGAGTGTCGGAGGCTGAGGGGTGACCTTATAGAGGTTTATAGGATAGGATAAATAGACAAAGTATTTTCGCTGGGGTCGGGGAGTCCAGAACTAGAGGGCATAGGTTTAGGGTGAGAGGGGAAAGATATAAAAGAGACCTGGGGGCAACTTTTTCACACAGAGGGTGGTATGGGTGTGGAATGAGCTGCCAGAGGAAGTGGTGGAGGCTGGTACAATTACAACATTTAAAAGGCATTTGGATGGGTGTATGAATAGGAAGGGTTTGGAGGGATATGGGGTGAGTGTTGAAAATGTGTTGCTGGAAAAGCGCCGCAGGTCAGGCAGCATCCAAGAAGCAGGAGAATCGATGTTTCGGGCATGAGCCCTTCTTCAGGATATAGGGTGGGTGTTGGCAGGTGGGACTAGATTGGTTTGGGATATCTGGTTGGCATGGACGGGTTGGACCAAAGGGTCTGTTTCCGTGCTGTACATCTGTATGACTCTCTGACTCTACCAACACCAGTTTCTAATCCAACAGGTTTATTTGGCTGCACTAGCTTTCGGAGCGCTGCTCCTTCATCAGGTTGTTGCGTGGAGCAGCGCTCCGAAAGCTAATGCTTCCAAATAAACCTGTTGGACTATAATTTGTTGTTGTTGGATTTTTAACTTTTTAAAAATAGTTACACATAAAAAGACCTTTTGCAGAATTAATTTTCTACAACATCAGTTGCACTTAGTCAAAATCAGGAATGCAACTGGAGCATCGAATGATGTCATTAATTACAGATGTTAGCTTTGTCTAAAGGGAATAAAGTGAGTCCATTTCTCTGGCCCACCTTATACAGTGTAGGAGGGGAGGTTCTCCAGGATTACTGATGTAACCAGGACATGATGTGATTGACCGAGTGCAATATGAAATGTCCCTGCTGAACCTTACACTGGAAACAGATGTAATGTACTTTGGACTATTTCTCCCATGAGGCTGCTTGTCTTTATTAAGCACATGTGACATCTTTACACCAATGAGGTGTTGTCGCTGTTGGTATGTGGGAAATCTGGCAGCCAGTGCCTGCACAGCAAGATCTCACAAGCTGCAACGTGGTAAAGACCAGGTCACCCAGGGATTGGTTGAGGTACAATGTTTGAGGACATTATGTTATGAAGGTGTAGGTAAGTACTGTACCTTTAAGAGAGAGTGAAAGTTGGCATGGACCTAGAGAGGCACAGAGTGTGCTGAAAACTTTAAACATGTAACATTTGGTTGTGAAACAAATAGCTGGAGCTGTGTCACCATAGTACACAACAAATTCAAATTTGGCCAATCAGTTTAAATTATGCCCCAAGATACCAAAATTGAATCAACTTTGCATTTTAATGTTTTGATGATATCCACCCAACGCAACATTCTGATGCTTTGGGGTATATAAAATCGGGTTTTCTGAGCAGTTAGTCAGAGCCACAAAGAGCACCAACAAAATACAGTCGGCAGAGCCCCTCTCGGAAAGGCTCCTTTTCATATGAAATTTGAGAAGCAGAAGACCGAACAAAAGACCCAGGAAAATACAGGCAAAGATACCAAGGGAACTGTGACAACAGGCTGGTTTTGAAATTTGATTTTTTTGTGTAAACTTGATCAGGGGGTTTTATAGGATTGGTATATTGTTGTAGAGTGGGAGGTAGATAAATTGATCAAACAAAGGAGGATTACTGTGTAGATAGTTGGTGTTTAATGTTCTTGTGTTCCTTGGAGTTAAAGGATAGATTGTTAATTTTTCTTTAATAGTGGGAATTTGGTAGTTCTTTGTCATTCATATTCTAACAGATTACGAGGTGAGCTGGAAATGTGGTGCTGGAAAAGCGCAGCAGGTCAGGCAGCATCCAAGGAGCAGGAGAATCGACGTTTCAGGCATGAGCCCTTCTCCTGTTCCCTGGATGCTGCCTGACCTGCTGCGCTTTTCCAGCAACACATTTTCAGCTCTGATCTCCAGCATCTGCAGTCCTCACTTTCTCCTAGATGATTACGAGGTGAGGTGAGCTTTCCTGTGTGTGCAGGGTTTAAATTAGCAGAAGGGTTTATCCCGTGTCATAACAATTTGGGGGCTCATCCAGGATTCAGGATGATACACATTTGATACCTAAGCTATCCATCATTTCCTTAAACAGCCTAGCAGAAAGATTAGACCCATGGTCTGACTGAATCTCTCTGGGGAGCCCATACCGTGTGAAATGAGCTACAAACTCCTCTACTACCCTTTTTGCCTTGATACTCTGTAATGGAATTGCCTCCGGAAACCTGAGAGACAATTGCTGGTTCCCACTTTTACTTCTCAGGAGGGGACCTACACAATCGATTATAACCCGTTTGAAAGGTTGTTCAAATGAGGGAATTGGCAACAGAGGGGCTGGTTTTATTACAGTCTGTGGCTTACCTACCATTTGGCATGTATGACATTTATGGCAAAAGTTAACCACGTCCTTGTGCATGCCAGGCCAATAGAAATGCTTTTGCACCTTAGCCTGAGTCCTTCGTACTCCAAGGTGACCTCCTACAGGTAGTTCATCCACTACCCGTAACACCTCCCGTCTGTATGCTATTGGGAGAACTCTCCTCCTTTTTTCTGGTGACTTGAGAATCTTTATGTCTGCCTGACAGTCCAAGTGTTTAAATGGGGTGGGATCTCACTCCCATTCCTGGTTGAAAACTCCATGAGGCACCGTGCTGATCAGAGATCCAACTGTGTCATACCTGGGGTTGGCCTTCATAGTTTCAGAGTGTGACAGGAGCTCCTACCCAGGGGATTGTGGGTCAATCTGATTGGCTAGTAGCTCTGAAGTGCCAGGTTCAAGTTGTTGCAAGCTTTTTTTACACAGAGGGTGGGACGCGTATGGAATGAGCTGTCAGTGGAAATGGTTACGGTGCGTACATTAACAACATTAAAGAGACATTTGGACAAATACATGGGGATAGGGAAGGTTGACAAGGATATGGGCCAAGTGCAGGGAATTGGGGTTAGCGTGGATGGACATTTTGGTCGGCACGGACCAGTTTGGGGCAAAGGGCCTGTCTCCGTGCTGTAGGACTGTATGAGGTCACCTCTGGTGACCAAGCATCATGGACTCAGATAGGACTAGGATATTTCAGTGGGTCTTCCTGCCAGGAAGGAAGGGGAGGTGGGAAGTTGGGAACAAGAGGCTTAGTTTTGGGGTGGGGGATGATGATAAATCCCAGTGATGGTGCCTCTGATCGTCACAGGGAAGCCCCTTCCCACCCCTGACCATGGGGGTAGTACTCAGCCAACTCTTGTCCAATGAAAACTGTTGGGCTGTTCATCATTCGGTTGGTTTTCCCAGGCAGCCAAACACAATACAGCCAGAGGCTGGAAGATGCCATTAACATTGCACTGAGGGACTGTGATAGATCCCAAGGTGAATGGTCTCCCTCATGTTTTACCCATGGCTCGTAAAGTGGGGTCAAGGCTGCAGTGGCTTGGGGGAGGTGGTGAGCAAACCCCTCCTTGTAAATTAAGTGTCACAGCTGCCTTCAAATATCCTGGCAGGGGACCTTAACATTGACCTGGACATCATGTTTAATGGATGGCAGCTCTGATATTGGAGTCCAGCATTGGAAAGGCAGCTTAGACTTTGTAATAAAGGCAGAAATTACTGGAGACACACAGCAGGACTTGCAACACCTGTGAGGAGAGAAACAGACTTAACATTCCAAGTTCAATCTGAATCTTCTTCAGAACTATGTTCTGAGGCAGACTATATTTGAACCATTAACCTTCTTTCTCTCTTTATTGATGCTGCCAGACCTGCTGAATTTCTCTAGTGATTTTTGCTTTTATTTCACATTTCCTGTATCCACAGCATTTTGCTTTAATTAACCTTAATTCTCTGTTCCGTCACTGACATTGGCAGAATGTGACTGTGAATGCAGGCAGCTATCTTTGGTCTTGCATTTCTCCATCAAAAAATAAATGGCATGTCTCAAGGTGTGAGGATTCAAAGTCATGTCTAGAATTAGCACAGTCTTAATGATCACAATACAGTGCCAATTAAATCCGACACGTCCTAACCAAATACAGTTTGGCTCCAGTGTCATTCAGGGCTGCTTTACCAGTTATATTCAGCACTTTGACCCAGTGTTTTAAATCATTCCTACCTCACTCATTGTAGCACAACAAGGTTACTTCGTGAAGTAAATAATACTGTAACTTCTCCTTTGTTCTGGCCATTTTTTTTAAGAGAATGCTTTCATTTTAAAATAAATCTGCTGAGAGGTTTAATTTATTAAAGAGAGTGCAAGTCTGATTGAGCTCAGTCTGAGTGTTAGTTTACAACTTTTTCCAAACATTCCTTCAGGTTGTTGGAATGCTATCTAGATTTTAAAAATGAATTTGCTTCGATATATTTTGTAAAATTTTTATTCTTTGACTTTGACCAGAAGATTTAATGTTGATGAACTAACTTGAATTTGATTAAAACAGAAAGCAAAACCAACAAGCAAAAATGGTTCCACTGGACCTGTTGACTTACTGCCAAGCAGTCAGTAAAGGAGAACCATCAGTAGGATGCTTGGATTAATTTATTAACCTAAGAACATCATTTATAGGAGCAGGAGGAGGCCATTCGCCCCTTGGCACCACTGTAAGGTCATGGCTGATCCCATTGTCTCCTTCCCTTCACTGCCTTTCACCCCCAGAAACTTCGATTCCCTCATTCATTAAAAATCTGTCTAACTCAAATTTACATTAATATTTCTAATTATTAAGGTTTTAATATCTTATCCTACAGTCCAGTGCCCTCTGGGCTACAAGATTCTATAAATTGATGACAGCCTGAGGGAAGAAATTCCTCGTTCTCTATCTTAAATAAACTTTTAAACTGTGCGTCATGTCTTAGATTCTCCACATGGGAGATATCCTCTTAGAATCTATTGTGTCAATCCCCCTCAGAATCTCACGTCTTTCAATATGCGCCCTGTCATTCTGCTCAACTCCAATGAGTATAGGCCCAATATTACCCCCACCAACAATCTCTGTGAACATTTGCTGAACTGTCTCCAATGCAAATATATCCCTCTGAAAGAAGACCAGAGTCCATCTCGTTCACTCACATCCTTTAGGGAAGGAAACTGCATCCTTCCCTGGTCTGGCCTACATGTGACTCCAGACCCACAGCAATGTGGATGACTCTTGACTGTCCTCTGGGCAATTAGGGATGGGCAATAAATGCTGACCTGGTCAGTGATGCCCACATTCTGTCAATAAAAAAACCCAGTAAGTAGTCCTATGGGTGTGGTCTGACCACAAAGCTAAGTTCCCCTGTAGTTGATTTCCCTGTAATCAAGTCACAGATGTCAGAGGTTACCAGGGATTTTCAAAGTAGATGAATCTGTCCCTAGTTGTGGAGCACAGTGACATCATGATTCATTAGCCAATGAGATTTACAGACCATAATGAAAGGATTGGCAGAGAGATTGTGCTGTCTGATAGCATCCTGATGCCAGGAGGCCAGGGGCAGATATAGTTGATGAGTACAGTCTGTGCAGGGGGGATGTGCATTTCTGACCAACTTGATTTTGTTGAAGAGGTGACCAGGTGTGTACATGAGGCCAATGTTTTTATAGAGTCATGGAGTCATAGAGGTGTACAACATAGAGATGAAACACACCCTTTGATCCAACCTGTCCACACCGACCAGATATCCCAACCCAATCTAGTCCCAACTGCCAGCACCCGGCCCATAACCCTCCAAACCCTTCCTATTCATATACCCATCCAAATGCCTCTTAAATATTGCAATTACCAGCCTCCACCACTTCCTCTGGCAGCGCATTCCATATACGTACCACTCTCTGGGTGAAAACGTTGCCCCTTAGGTCTCTTTTATATCTTTCCCCTCTCACCCTAAACCTATACCCTCTAGATGTGGACTCACCGACACCAAGGAAAAGACTTTGCCTATTTATCCTATCCATGCCCCTCATAATTTTGTAAACCTCTATAAGGTCACCCGTCAGCCTCCGACGCTCCAGGGAAAACAGCCCCAGCCTGTTCAGCCTCTCCCTATAGCTCAAATCCTCCAACCCTGGCAACATCCTTGTAAATCTTTTCTGAACCCTCTCAAGTTTCACAACATCTTTCCGATAGGAAGGAGACCAGAATTGCACACAAAATTCCAACAGTGGCCTAACCAATGTCCTGTACATCTGCAACATGACCTCCCAACTCCTGTACTCAATACTCTGACCAATAAAGGAAAGCATACCAAACACCTTCTTCACTATCCTATCTACCTGTGACTCCACTTTCAAGGAGCTATGAACCTGCACTCCAAGGTCTCTTTGTTCAGCAACATTCCCTAGGACCTTACCATTATGTGTATAAGTCCTGTTAAGATTTACTTTCCCAATATGCAGCACCTCGCATTTATCTGAATTAAACTCCATCTGCCACTTCTCAGCCCATTGGCCCATCTGGTCAAGATCCCATTGTAATCTGAGGTAACCTTCCTCGCTGTCCACTACACCTTCAATTTTGGTGTCATCTGCAAACTTACTAACTATACTTCTTTTGCTCACATCCAAATCACTTACATAAATTGAACATATTTGAATAAAATATTCTGTCCCTTCAATGATTGGACTACATTGTTCAGTCTCATGCAACTTTTATCTGCATAAATCATTATGACCCACTGGGTAGCGAGTCGCACTATCCCCAAGGTCAGACCAAATGTTAAAAGTTTTTTTTTAAGGTTTACACTGTTCCCAATTTATCTGATTTTCAGACCAATGTTAATAGAAAGCATAGACCAGATTCCTGCACTGAGCAAAAAAATCTTAATTGTTATAAATAGCAACAGGTAAACAGATAAGCTGTTGGTATGTAATACCACCTAAAACTCTAATCCTCCTATGTACATCCCTCTCGCTCAAAGCACTCACTTACACATCACAAAAACACACACATGAACAACATTCACAGAAAATTGATTAATTGTGGAGGTGGTAAAACTGGAAAGTCAGTTCAATGTTTGATTCCCGATTCCAATGCTGAGATGATTTGTCATCACCAAAATGTTCAGTTGCCTTTCTCTGGAGGTTTCTACTCATTTTTCTTTTAGGAATTACACTTTGAAAATGTCTCTGATTTATCAGTTTAAAAATCACAGCTCACAGCCACTGCTGCAGGAAACATTTCTTTTACTGCAGAGAACAGGCAGCTTCTGCTGGAGACAGCGGCACACCCTTCTGTGCCTTCCTCTCTCTGAAACCTGTTTCCTGTTCCAACCTGCTCAGTTAGCTGGGAACCAATCTGCTTCACTTGTAAATAATTTTGTGGTTTCTGATTGTTTGCACAATTCAGTAACTCACAGCCACAAAAACAGAGATCGTTATAGATATCGAATTCCTTGCTGTGAAATTATGCAGTCGTCCTGATAAATCCTGTTTTTAAAAAAAAAACAGTTATCTTGCATTGCAGTCCACAGTTTTTAAAAATACAGAAATAAAAAGACAGGGTCCCTACAATGTATGTTAATCTGCAAAGTGTCTTCAATCTCACTCAGACTTACCTCCAGTGTTGCAGCATTTCACAAAACTGGTCATCAATTGGAATGGATTACCAGGGGAATGTCAGCTGGAGCAGGACTCTGATGTTATTCTGAAATACACATGAGACCCTATTTCAACTCTCCTCAATTGTCTGGAATGGTCCAAATGGATAATTCCATTGGCAGACACATGTGTGTTCCCTTTTAGTTTGTCTTCATTTTATCTGCCCAGGGTTTGAGATTTTAACTGCTGCCTAGGGCAGTGATGTCTACATTGGATTATAGGCACACAACGTTTCAGTAAGTTCACTACCATAGTCGGTCGAATCTCACATGGCGATGAAACAGTTTACAGACGGGAGGTAGAAGACCTGGAAAAATGGTGCACTGAAAACAACCTAGCTCTCAATGCCAGCAAAACCAAGGAACTCATTATTGACTTTCAGCGGGATGTTACTCAAACCCCCCTATACATTAACAGCACAGAGGTGGAATGAGTGGAGAGTGTCAAGCTCCTGGGAGTGGTCATCCACAACAAGCTTTCTTGGACACTTCATGTGGACGCACTAGTTACAAAGGCCCGACAACGTCTCTTCTTCCTGAGGCAGCTGAGGAAATTTGGCATGACGACAAATACCCTTGCCAACTTTTATAGGTGCGCCATCGAGAGCATTCTGTCTGGATGTATCACTACCTGGTACGGCAACTTTACCATTCAAGATCGGAGACGGTTACAGAGAGTGGTGAACTCGGCCCGGACAATCACAAAGGCCAACCTCCCATCTATAGAATCCATCTACCAGGCCCGCTGTCAGGGAAAGGCCGCCAGCATTCTCAAAGATCCATCCCACCCTGGCAATGTTTTTCTACAACCTCTACCATCGGGGAGAAGGTACAGAAGACTGAACACACACCAGCCAGTTTTGCAACAATTTCTACCCTACTGTTGTTAAAATACTGAATGGATTCACAACCTTTTAACATTTGCCTGTACCTGTGTTTATGTTTTTGCCGCTGTTTCCCTATTATTTACTATCTATGCTGTTTAACTCTGTGATCTGCCTGTATTGCTCGCAAGACAAAGCTTTTCACTGTGCCTCAGTACACGTGACAATCAATTCAATTCAATTCAGTTTTAACCTCACTGTAGTTTCCTCATGGCCAAGGTAGACCGTGTCGAGGATTTCCCACGCAGACTTCTTGATTGTCCTAACCCCCACCCCCCGGGAATAGCTCAACAGCTGCCTGAAGATGGACCCCTGAGGGCTCAACCTCCTGTAACTGTCGTGTCTACTAACAAGAAAGTAACCAGATGTTTCAGAAGCTTAGGATCCTGAAGCTGTTTCTGATCATATCGGTGAGTCACACCCATATGCTGTGGATGCTGGTGCTCAGTGAAAGGGTTATGCTCCTTTTCAAAATGGTCTCCATCAGTTTGCTGGGTGGATTTGCAAGTGTGATGGTGGGGCAGTTGGAGGGGTTTGCTTTGTACTGAGCAGTGCTGGGAGTTTGTGCACTAGGAATCCTGTCTTTATAAAACCATGCCTCTTGCTGTGAATAGCAAGAAAATAGCCAGGTTCCCGGAGCTGCTCACACTCAGAAACCAGGCTGGGAGTGCCAAGCTGAACATTCTCTCTGCCTCTACTCGCCCATAGTGTGGGGGTCTATATAATGACTGGTGGTCTATACACTACCTGTTGGCTTCAAGAATTAATTATATGTAGTGCCAGCAACTCCTATGAACACAGATCATTCATGTTTGCGTTTAAACTAATGACAGTTCTGTCAGGAAATGCCAATTCAGGGAACAGTTTGCATATCACTCTCTCCTTTCAGCATTCAGCACAGTTACCTGATGGATTTGAAGCTGTGGGGTAATTCAGTTTCCTCATTCTGAAGAGTTAACGTAGTGACTGCTAACTTGATAAACACTTGCTTTAATCTTTTAATTTGTAGTCACTTTGATCTGCCTGGGGATTGGAATTTCAATTCACTGTGTGACATTCCCAGCAGTGAGGCATCAGAGAACTCTAATTCATGGTCTGCTGCTGTGCCCTGTTGGGGGAGTGCTGCCTCAACTAGTGATGGAGATAGGAATGTTCTGAGGAGGATATTCCAGCTCTGAGCTAACATCAGAACATAGCCGTCATTGCCTGGTTTTTAACTTTGTCCACCCCAGTCCAACACCAGCACCTCCATGTCATTGCCTGGGACATTCTTCCTCCAGATACAACAGTCTGTTGCTGGACGTAACAAAAAGGGTGTCATGGTATCTGTTTAATATTTAATTAAAGATGATACTCCATCTCAAATTTCCCTGGGGTGCAGTTACAGTGCACATGAGATTGAAACATGCTAAATACCTAAAGGCCTGAGCAGAGTGGATGTTTGGAAGATGTTTCCATTGGCAGGAGAGGTGACGACCCGAGGGCAGAGCCTGAGTGCAAAATGAAGACCCTTTAGAATGAAGATAAGGAGAATGTTCTTCAGCCAGAGAGTGGGGAATCCAGGGAATTCACTGCCACAGAAGGCTGTGGAGGCCGGGCATGGAGTATCTTTAAGACAGAGATAGATAGGTTCCTGAGTATCAAGGGGATCAAGGGTTACGGGGGGGAAAACAGGAAAATGGGGTTGATTGAATGGCAGAGCAGACTCGATGGGCTGAGTGGCCTAATTTCTGCTCCTATATCTTATGGTATAAGACACATTTTGTTTAATTCCATTTAATTCCATTGGCTTCAACGGAACTTACAAACTATGGTGTGGATTTTAATCAACTGCATTTTTGAAAGCTCACTGGGGCAAACACACTGTCCTCCTCAGCTCCTTCTGGGCATTTGTCAAATAATTCAATGGGCAGAATCTGATCAGGGGACTGAGTGATATGGACAATAGGGAGAATCAGGAGATTGGGCATCAAGACCCATCTCAATGTCAGGAACATCTCACAAGCAGCATGGAGAGATTCTCATGGGCAGCAGTGAGATGCCTACTGATGGAGGTCAATGTTTGTGAAATGTCTTATTAACAGCCCAACTCTCCTCATTAATATTCACCCTCCAGTTTTACCAAATTGACCACTCCGGCTTGGCATCGGCAATCTCTGACTTGGATAATCAGAGCACAGCCTTCGATGATTCAGCTCACCACATGCTCCAAACAGTTTTCTCCAATCCCTCATGGACCAGAGATACCCTCCTCACACCCCTGCTGCTCTTATCATGCTGCTAGACACAAAGGACAGAAGGTTGTCTTTGTTTTCTATAGGCCACAGTCATGTCAGTGGAGACAGCATTCGCTCAGGGTCCTAGCACGGTGAGTCATGGACAACCTCTGATACCAGTCCAGACCATCCTCAGGCAGGTCCAGTCAGGATCCTCTCCCAGTAAAGGGTGAGGAAATGAATAAGAACAAAGAACAAAGAACCTTCCAGCACAGGAACAGGCCCTTCGGCCCTCCAAGCCTGTACTGATCCAGATCCTCTATATAAACCTGTCACCTATTTTCTAAAGATCTGTATATCTCTGCTCTCTGCCCATTCATGTATCTGTCTAGGTACATCTTAAATGACGCTATCGTGTTCACCTCTACCACCTCCACTGGCAACACATTCCAGGCACCCACCACCCTCTGCATGAAGAATGTTCCACGTATATCTCCCCGAAACCTTTCCCCTCTCACCTTAAACTCGTGACCCCTTGTGATTGAGTCCCATTCTGGGAAAAAGCTTCTTGCTATCCACCCTGTCTATACCTCAATCAGGTCTCCCCTCAACCTCCGTCTTTCTAATGAAAATAATCCTAATCTTCTCAACCTCTCCTCATAGCTAGCGCCCTCCATACCTGGCAACATCCTGGTGAACCTCCTCTGCACCCTCTCCAAAGCATCCACATCCTTTCGGTAATGTGGCGACCAGACTGTATGTAGTATCCCAAATGTGGCTGAACCAAAGTCCTATACAACTGTAACATGACCTGCCAACTCTTGTACTCGATACCCGGCCCGATGAAGGAAAGCATGTCGTATACCTCTTGACCACTCTGTCGACCTGCATTGCCAGCTTCAGGGAACAGTGAACCTGAACACCCAGTTGTCTCTGTACATCAACTTTTTCAGGACTTTTCCATTTACTGTATAGTCTGCTCTTGAATTGGATCCTCCAAAATGCATCACCTCGCATTTGCCCAGACTGAACTTCACCTGTCCTTTCTTCACCCAACTCCAATAGTGATAGTCCCCTTCATTATCTGCTACTCCACCAATCTTAGTGCCATCTGCAAACTTGCTAATCAGACCACCTACGCCTTCTTCCAGATCATTTATATATATTACAAACAAGAGTGGTCCCAGCACAGTTCCCTGTGGGACACCACTGGTCACGGAAACTCCCCTCCACTACTACTCTGTCTCCTGTTGCCCAGCCAGTTCTCTATCCATCTAGCTAGAACAACCTGACTTCACTTTCTCCATTAGCCTACCATGGGGAACCTTATCAAATGCCTTCCTGAAGCCCATGAATTTGGCATCTTGAGCCCTTCCCTCATCAATCAACTTCATCACTTCCTCAAAGAATTCTATTAGGTTTGTAAGACATGACCTTCCCCGCACAAAACCATGTTGCCTATCACTGAGAAGCCCATTTTCTTCCATGTGGGATTAGATTCTATCCCTCAGCATCTTCTCCAGCAGCTTCCCTACCACTGATGTCAGGCTCATCAGTCTATAATTACCTAGATTATCCCTACTACCCTCCTTAAACAAGGGGACAACATGAGCAATTCTCCAGTCCTCTGGGACCTCCCCGGGTTCAAGGGTGCTGCAAAGATAGCTGTTAAAGCTCCAGCTATTTCCTCTCTCACTTCCCTCAATAACCTGAGATGGATCCCATCCGGACCTGGGGACTTGTCCACCATAATGCCTTTTAGAAAACCCAACACTTCCTCCTTCCTAATGACCTAGAGTAATCAAACCTCACCATCCACCATGTCCCTCTACACAGTGAATACCGATGAAAAGTGCTCATTAAGAATCTCACCCATTTTCTCTGACTCCACGCATAACTTTCCTCCTTTGTCCTTGAGTGGGCCAACCCTTTCTCTGTTACCCTCTTGCTCCTTATATATGAATAAAAGGCTTTGGGATTTTCCTTACCCTGTTTGCTAAAGAGATCTCATGACCCCTTTTAGCCCTCTTCATTCCTTATTTCAGATTGGTCCTACATTCCCGATATTCTTCCAAAGCATTGCCTAGACCTTATGTACGCATCCTTTTTCCTCTTAGCTGATCTCACAATTTCGCCTGTCATCCATGTTTCCCTAACCTTGCCATTTTGATCCCTCATTTTCACAGGAACATATCTCTCCTGAACTCTAATCAACCTCTCTTTAAAAGCCTCCCACATATCGAATGTGGATTTCCCTTCAAACAGCTGCTCCCGATCCACATTCCCCAGCTCCTGCCCAATTTTGCTATAGTTGGCCTTCCCCCAATTTAGCACTCTTTGTCTTTGTCCACGAGTATTCTAAAACTTATGGAATTGTGATCACTATTCCCAAAATAATTCCCTACTGAAACTTCACCCACCTGGCCGGGCTCATTCCCTAACACCAAGTCCAGTATGGTCCCTTCCCGAATTGGACTATTTACAGACTGCTCTAGAAAACTCTCCTGGATGCTCCTTACAAATTCTGCTCCATCTAAACTTCTAACACTAAGTGAATCCCAGTCAATGTTGGAAAAATTAAAATCGCCTATCACCACCACCCCATTGCTGCTACATCTTTCCGTAATATGTTTACATATTTTTCCCTCTATCTCACACTCGCTGTTGGGAGGCCTGTAGTACAGCCCCAACATTGTTACCGCACCCTTCCTATTTCTGAGCTCTGCCCATATTGCCTCACTGCTCGAGCCCTCCATAGTGCCCTCCTTCAGCACAGCTGTGACATCCTCTCTGACCACAGCAGTTCAGGCAGCATCCGAGGAGCTTCAGCAAAATCGACGTTTCGGGCAAAAGCCCTTCATCAGGAATAAAGGCAGAGAGCCTGAAGCGTGGAGAGATAAGCTAGGGGAGGGTGGGGGTGGGGAAAGAGTAGCATAGAGTACAATGGGTGAGTGGGGGAGGAGATGAAGGTGATAGGTCAGGGAGGAGAGGGTGGAGTGGATAGTTGGAAAAGGAGCTAAGGCAGGTCGGACAAGTCAAGGGGACTGGAAGTTTGAAACTAGGATGAGATGGAGGAAGGGGAAATGAGGAAGCTGTTGAAGTCCACATTGATGCCCTGGGGTTGAAGTGTTCCGAGGCAGAAGATGAGGCGTTCTTCCTCCAGGCGTCTGGTGGTGAGGGAGGGGCGGTGAAGGAGGCCCAGGACCTCCATGTCCTCAGCAGAGTGGGAGGGGGAGTTGAAATGTTGGGCCACGGGGCGGTTTGGTTGATTGGTGCGGGCGTCCCAGAGATGTTCCCTAAAGCGCTCTGCTAGGAGGCGCCCAGTCTCCCCATTGTAGAGGAGACCGCATCGGGAGCAACGGATACAATAAATGATATTAGTGGATGTGCAGGTAAAACTTTGATGGATGTGGAAGGCTCCTTTAGGGCCTTGGATAGAGGTGAGGGAAGAGGTGTGGGCGCAGGTTTTACAGTTCCTGCGGTGGCAGGGGAAAGTGCCAGGATGGGAGGGTGGGTCGTAGGGGGGCGTGGACCTGACCAGGGAGTCACGGAGAGAACGGTCTTTGTGGAAGGCGGAAAGGGGTGGGGAGGGAAATATATCCCTGGTGGTGGGGTCTTTTTGGGGGTGGCGGAAATGTCGGCGGATGATTTGGTTTATGCGAAGGTTTGTAGGGTGGAAGGTGAGCACCAGGGGCGTTCTGTCCTTGTTACGGTTGGAGAGGTGGGGTCTGAGGGCAGAGGAGCGGGATGTGGACGAGATGAGTTGGAGGGCATCTTTAACCACGTGGGAAGGGAAATTCCACCCTACAAACCGAACTGAGATATCCCTGACCTGTGCACCGGGAGGCAACATGCTATTCGGGAGTTTCATTTTCAACTACAGAACTGCCTATCTCCTCCCTTTACAATTGAATCCTCTATGACTATAGCCCTTCCACTCTTTTTCCTGCCCTTCTGTACAGCAGAGCCAGCCACAGTGCCATCAATCAGGTTACTGCTGCCTTCCCCTGGTGAGCCATCTCCCCCAACTGTATCCGAAGCGGTTATACCTCTTTTGGAGGGAGATGACCGCAGGGGACACCTGCACTGCCTTCCTGCTCTTTCTCTGCCTTTTGGTCACCCATTCCCTTTCTCCCCCTGCTATCCTAACCTGCGGTGTGACCAACGTTAACTCTTTCTGTCGTGTTATAGGCTAATTTCCTCCTGGAATGTGAGAGAGGCCGGTATTAGGGAAGATCAAAGTGGGTCGCTAAACCCATTTCGGACTCACAGTAAAAACCCTCCAAAAAAACAAGATGCAATTTGGACCTAGTCAAAATAATGTAAGGTTTAGTCCAATACGTTCTTTAACGTTTAGTCCAATACGGTCCTATCCCTGTAAGTTTGTTTTTGGAATGACAATAGATGTTTAAAAGGAACTTTGTTTCTCTTCACTGGTACGTTTCTTTCCTTTGATCAGCGCGGGTGGATTTTGATTCTAGTAAGGTAGTTGTTCCTGATGCAGCAATGCTTATACTAGCTCCTGAGCCAGAGTTAGATAGGTACTGAAAGGTTCAAGACAATTCCTGAGGTATACATACAGCCATAGGGTCGGACAGTACGGAAACAGATCCTTTGGTCCAACAAGTCCATGCCATCCTAATCTAGTCCCACCTGCCTGCACTTCACCCATATCCTCTAGACCTTTTCTATTGATGTAACTATCTAAATGTCTTTTAAATGTTGTAAAGGTATCTGCATCCACCATTTATTCCACACACGGACAACTCTCCGTCTAAAAACATTGTCCCTCGTGAACTTTTTAAAACTTTCTCCTCTCCCCTTAAAAACATGGCCCCAGTCTTGAACTCCCTGACTCTAAGGAAAAGACTCTTGCTATTCACCTTATGATTTTACCTTCACCTTCATGATTTTACAAACCTCTATAAGGTCAGCCCTCAACCTCTTATGCTCCAGTGAATAAAGTTCTAGCCTATCCGTTTTTATAACTCAAACCCTCCATTCCTGGCACCACCCTGATTTATTTTCTGAACCCTCTCCAATTTAATAGTATCCTTCCAATAACTGGGTGAACAGAACTGGACACTGTACTCCAGAAGAGGCCTCACCAGTGTCCTGTACAACCTCAACATGACATACCAACTCCCATACTCAAAGATCTGAGCAACAAAGGCAAGCGTGCTAAACATCTTCTTCACCACCTTATCTGTGATGCAAATATCAAAAGATTATGTGCCTGAACCCCTAGGTGTCTCTGCTCTACAATAATACCCAGGACCCAACCATTAATGGTACAAGTCCTGTCCTTGTTTGTTTTACCTCACATTTATCCAAATTAAACTCCATCTGCCACTCCTCAGCCCATTGACCCGGTTCATCAAGATCCCTTTGTAATCTTAGATAGCCTTCTTTGCTGTCCACTATATCACCAATCTCGGTGTCATCCACAAATGCCAGCCATGCTTACTATATTCTCATCTAAACTATTTATATAAATGACAAAGAAAAGTGGACCCAGCACCGATCCCTGTGGAACTTCGCTGGTCACAGGCCTCCAGTCTGAAAATCAACCCTTCCCCACCATCACGCTCTGTCTCCTGCCCTTAAGCCAATTTTGAATCCATTTAGTAAGCTCACTCTGAATGCCATGTGACCTAACTTTACTAATTAGTCTACCATATGGAAGCTTGTTAAAGGCTTTACTAAAGTCCAAGATAACTATGTTTACTGCTCTACCTTCATCAATCTTTTTGCTTACTTCCTCAAAAAAACTCAACCAAGGTTGAGAGACATGATTTCCCTCACACAAACCCATGCTGACTATTCATTACCATTCCTTGCGTCTCCAAATGCATGTAAATCCTATCTTTCCGAATCTTGTCCAATGACTTACCCACTACCAAAGTCAGGCTCACAGGTCTATAGTTCCCAGGCTTTTCCTTAAAGCCTTTCTTAAATATATAGCAGCCATCCTCCAGTCCTCTGGCACCTCACCCCGTGGTTATAGATGATACAAATATCTCTGCTGGGGGCCGCAATTTCTTCCTAACATCCCACAACATTGTGTGACACACTTGTGTTCACTCCCTGGCTGAGATTCCTCAATATATTACTGACCCAGCTGGGATTTCCCAAATTGTCAAGTTCCTGGTGATAAGGGATGAAGAGTCTGCCCTTCTTCATTCACCTGCTCCCTCAGTTGGTCTCAACAAAGTAAATTAAGGATGACCCTCTCCCCTATGGATAATTTCTCCCAGGCAAAATAAATTTATATTTGAGAAGGAGCCAATCGCGATGTTTAATCTCGATGTTTATAAATGCGTGTCTCACCGCTGATACAGATTGGAAGTCAGTGATGGTCAGTGATGGTCAGTGATGGTCAGTGATGGTCAGTGATGGTCAGTGATGGTCAGTGATGGTCAGTGTGGGTTAGAGTCACAGCAAACAATGGATCATCAAAACAAAGTCCCAAAATTGTAATCAGGAAGAAAATTTAGTGTCAGCTACATCTGTCAAACTGGCACCGAATGACGATTTATTTATTGTCATTTGCATGTTACAGTGAATACTGTAGTGAAATACAGTAAATAGCTTCAACAATCGACACAATGTGGTGCCATTTTGAATAGTTTAAGAATAAAAAGGATAAATGGCAGAACTAAAAAAGCGTCCTGAGCCCTGAGTGAGCTCACCAACCACACCTTCCCCACCACCCATCCTCAGCTCATCAACTTTTCCCAAGGGTTTTCTGTTTACAGTGTAATTCACTCTAGAATTAGAGTTCCTAAAATGCATCACCTCACATTCGCCCGGACTGAATTCAATCTGCAACGTCTCTGCGCTACTCTCCAGTCTATCTATATCCTCCTGTATTCTCTGACAGGCCCTTCTGCTTTCTGCTACTCCACCAATCTTTGTGTCATCTGCAAACTTGCTGATCAGACCAACAGTGCCCTCTTCCAGATCATTTATGTATATTACAAACAACAGTGGCCCAACACTGATCCCTGTGGAACACCACTGGTCACCTTTCTCCATTTTGAGAAACTCCCTTCAACTACTACTCTCTGTCTCCTGCTGCTCAACCAGTTCTTTATCCACCGAGCTAGAACACTCTGCACACCATGTGCATTACACTCTCTCCATCAGTTTACCATGGGGAACCTTATCAAGCCATCTTGAAAAAGCTTCCACCAATCGCTGGAGGAGCTTAACCGTCGCAGCCCTGAACGCTGCGAAGATGTCCCTGTATTCAGTACCGCTGCCGCTACTGCCTCCAGTCACCAGGTGGAGTCTTGACCCACACCAGTGCCACGCAACAGGAGCAGACACATCCACCATCACCACTGCTCAGGAGGCTGGGGGAACACAGCAAGGCAGGCAGCATCAGGAGAGAGGGGGAACACAGCAAGGCAGGCAGCATCAGGAGGGAGAGGAACACAGCAAGGCAGGCAGCATCAGGAGGGAGTGGGACACAGCAAGGCAGGCAGCATCAGGAGGGAGTGGGACACAGCAAGGCAGGCAGCATCAGGAGGGAGAGGAACACAGCAAGGCAGGCAGTATCAGGAGGGTGACGGAACACAGCAAGGCAGGCAGCATCAGGAGGGAGTGGGACACAGCAAGGCAGGCAGCATCAGGAGAGAGGGGGAACACAGCAAGGCAGGCAGTATCAGGAGGGAGAGGGACACAGCAAGGCAGGCAGCATCAGGAGGGAGAGGAACACAGCAAGGCAGGCAGCATCAGGAGAGAGGGGGAACACAGCAAGGCAGGCAGCATCAGGAGGGTGAGGGACACAGCAAGGCAGGCAGCATCAGGAGGGAGAGGGACACAGCAAGGCAGGCAGCATCAGGAGGGAGAGGGACACAGCAAGGCAGGCAGAATCAGGAGGGAGAGGAACACAGCAAGGCAGGCAGCATCAGGAGGGAGAGGGACACAGCAAGGCAGGCAGCATCAGGAGGGAGAGGGTCACAGCAAGACAGGCAGCATCAGGAGGGAGAGGAACACAGCAAGGCAGGCAGTATCAGGATGGAGAGGGACACAGCAAGGCAGGCAGCATCAGGAGGGAGAGGAACACAGCAAGGCAGGCAGTATCAGGAGGCTGGGGGAACACAGCAAGGCAGGCAGCATCAGGAGGGAGGGGGACACAGCAAGGCAGGCAGCATCAGGAGGGAGAGGAACACAGCAAGGCAGGCAGCTTCAGGAGGGAGAGGGACACAGCAAGGCAGGCAACATCAGGTGATTTTGGCCATTGAGCCCACCAGTCTAGAATAAACGTGGTACTCCCAGCTTGCATGCACCTGACACTGCAGAGTGTGATTCATTTCCTGACAGGCCCCTGAGTGAGCTGTGATACCGATGTAATTGGACACTGTGCCCCTGCAGACAGCACATCTGTTTGTGTCTGTCTCACTGTGCCATGTAATCGCTATCAGCATTCTTTGCTTCTGTTCTAACTTGTGTAAGTTAATGAACAGGTAAATGGGGAAATTCCAGTGATGTTTTGTCATTTTATCTTGAATTGCCAGTTGCAAATGAAGAAGGGGATAGCTCCAATATTCCACTGCCGCAAACTCCAGACAGAATTCAGGCTTCAAACACTCATCCTCATTCTCAGTGTAACGTAAATGTTAGTGAAGAGAAAGCTAATGTTGTCCAACTGTAAGGCTTGGGTAGCTGATCACTTCATCTCATGAGGGTATTGCAGTAAAGTAATACAAATTTTCAAAGCAAGATATTGACACTAAAAACAGGATAGTGGGTTATTTGAAAGGTAACAGTTTCTGATTTGATGGAGATGGATTCACAGAGAGAAACCACGGGGATTGAATGTCCATGCCACGTGTTTGTCAGTAGAGGTTTTAGTTTGGAAATATAACGTTCTCCAGGTGTCATGATCTGACCACCTGCTGAATCCAACTTGATATTACCTTCATAATGAGCCTTTAGGTTTCTGTTAGGTGGTGCTTTGGGGGTGAATACGACCATCAGGGTGAAAGTGGCACATTATGTGCCAGGCTATACACAGAGATCTATAAACTACATCCTCACCAGGTTTGCTCAAGGTTACAGAAGCTTGAAATCAAAAATGTAACCGAAGGTGTGTAATTTAATCTTCCACACTGAGGAGGAAGGACAAATTGATCCTCCACAGTTTGCCGACCGATGTAACAGGTCCTTTCCCTCGCCCTGCATTCATCCCTGGAGCATTGGGTAACAAGGATACCTATGTTGGGATCCTGCTCATCAACTACAGCTCTGCCTTCCACACCATAAACCCCTCCAGACTGATCTCAAAACTCCGAGACCTTGGTCTTGCCTCCGCCCTCAGTAACAGGATACTCAGTCTCCTGACCCACAGATCACAATCAGTGAAGATAGACAACTGTCCCCCCTCCACAATAACACTCAGCACTACAGCCCCTCCACGGCTGTGACCACAGCCCCTACTGTACTCCCTGTACACCCCTGGCTGTGCCCTCAGCCCCCTACTGTACTCCCCGTACACCCACGGCTGTGTCCCTCGGCCCCCTACTGTACTCCCCGTACACCCACGGCTGTGTCCCTCAGCCCCCTACTGTACTCCCCGTACACCCACGGCTGTGCCCTCAGCCCCCTACTGTACTCCCCGTACACCCACGGCTGTGCCCTCAGCCCCCTACTGTACTCCCCGTATACCCACGGCTGTGCCCTCAGCCCCCTACTGTACTCCCCGTACACCCACGGCTGTGTCCCTCAGCCCCTACTGTACTCCCCGTACACCCACGGCTGTGTCCTCAGCCCCTACTGTACTCCCCGTATACCCACGGCTGTGCCCTCAGCCCCCTACTGTACTCCCCGTACACCCACGGCTGTGCCCTCAGCCCCCTACTGTACTCCCCGTACACCCACGGCTGTGCCCTCAGCCCCCTACTGTACTCCCCGTACACCCACGGCTGTGTCCCTCAGCCCCTACTGTACTCCCCGTACACCCACGGCTGTGTCCTCAGCCCCTACTGTACTCCCCGTATACCCACGGCTGTGCCCTCAGCCCCCTACTGTACTCCCCGTACACCCACGGCTGTGCCCTCAGCCCCCTACTGTACTCCCCGTACACCCACGGCTGTGCCCTCAGCCCCCTACTGTACTCCCCGTATACCCACGGCTGTGCCCTCAGCCCCCTACTGTACTCCCCGTACACCCACGGCTGTGTCCCTCAGCCCCTACTGTACTCCCCGTACACCCACGGCTGTGCCCTCCGCCCCCTACTGTACTCCCCGTATACCCACGGCTGTGCCCTCAGCCCCCTACTGTACTCCCCGTACACCCACGGCTGTGTCCCTCAGCCCCCTACTGTACTCTCCGTACACCCACGGCTATGTCCCTCAGCCCCCTACTGTACTCCCTGTACACCCACGGCTGTGTCCCTCAGCCCCCTACTGTACTCTCCGTACACCCACGGCTATGTCCCTCAGCCCCCTACAGTACTCCCCGTACACCCACGGCTATGTCCCTCAGCCCCTACTTTACTCCCCGTACACCCACGGCTGTGTCCCTCAGCCCCCTACTGTACTCCCCGTACACCCACGGTTGTGTCCCTCAGCCCCCTACTGTATTCCCCGTACACCCACGGCTGTGTCCCTCAGCCCCCTACTGTACTCCCCGTACACCCACGGTTGTGTCCCTCAGCCCCCTGCTGTACTCCCTGTACACCCACGGCTGTGTCCCTCAGCCCCCTACTGTACTCCCCGTACACCCACGGTTGTGTCCCTCAGCCCCCTGCTGTACTCCCTGTACACCCACGGTTGTGTCCCTCAGCCCCCTACTGTACTCCCTGTACACCCACGGCTGTGTCCCTCAGCCCCCTACTGTACTCCCTGTACACCCACGGCTGTGTCCCTCAGCCCCCTACTGTACTCCCCGTACACACACGGCTGTGCCCTCAGTCCCCTACTGTACTCCCCGTACACCCACGGCTGTGTCCCTCCGCCCCCTACTGTACTCCCCGTACACACACGGCTGTGTCCCTCCGCCCCCTACTGTACTCCCCGTACACACACGGCTGTGTCCCTCAGCCCCCTACTGTACTCCCCGTACACCCACGGTTGTGTCCCTCAGCCCCCTGCTGTACTCCCTGTACACCCACGGTTGTGTCCCTCAGCCCCTTACTGTACTCCCTGTGCACACACAGCTGTGTCCCTCAGCCCCCTACTGTACTCCCCGTACACCCACGGCTGTGTCCCTCCGCCCCCTACTGTACTCCCCGTACACCCACGGCTGTGCCCTCAGCCTCCTACTGTACTCCCCGTATACCCACGGCTGTGCTGCCCAATTCTGAATGAATGCCATCTACAAGTTTGCTGACAACACCCCTGCATTGGGATGGATATCAAACAATGATATGGAATACGGAGAGGAGATGTAGGGCTTGGCGTTGTGGTGCAATGAGAATAGCCTTTCTCTCTTACCATCAGCAAAACTAGCAAACTGATCATTGAGTTCAGAAAGAAAGGAGAACACCTTCCCCATCCACACCAACGGAGCGGAGGTTGAGAGGGTGGAGAGCATCAAGTTCCTCGGAGTGACGATAACCACCAGCCTGTCCTGGCCTTCCCACATCGATGCGATGGTCAAGAAGGCACAACAACACGTCTTCGGCCTCAGGGGTCTCAGGAAATTCGGCATGTCAGCAAGGTCCCTCACCAACTTCTACAGATGCAGCACTGTCAGCGTACTGTCTGGGTACATAACGGCCTGGTACAGTAACTGCTCTGCCCAGGACCATAAGGAACTACAGCAGGTGGTGTGAACAGCCCAGACCATCCCAGAAGCCCACCTTCCACCCATGGACTCTATTTACACAGCTCCTTGCTGCGGAAAGGCTGCCAACATCATCAAAGACCCATCACCTCCCAGCAATGCTCCCCTACAACCTCTTCCATCAGACAGAAGGTACTTGAACACACACACCAGCAGGCTCAGGAACAGCTTCCTCCCTGCTGTTATTAGACTGATGAATGGACGTCTCTCGCCTCAAATAATGCTGATCTTGTGAACGTCGATCTTGCCCGGGGCATGCCCTGTGCAATTAGACTTGTATGCCTCTAAAAGGTTTTTCCCACCCTATGGTCTGTGTGTCCTTGCTTACTATGATCTGCCTGTACTGCTCATAAACAAAATTTTCCACTGTACTTAGGTACACGTGACAATAATTCAATTAATCAAAATGAGCCACCCAATCATACCAAGGGTTCTAAACATCCAAATACATCACACCCACTGACTCTCCTTTATCTAACTTGTTCATTGCCCCTCAAAGAGTTCAAACAGCTGTGTTAGGCATGACCTCCCTTTGATGAAGCCGTGCTGACTCAGCCCTATTTTACCGTGCACTTCCAAGATCTCCGCAAGCTCATCCTTACAATGAACTCTAAAATCTTACCAATGACCGAGGTCAGGATAAACAGCCTGAAGTTTCCTGTCTCTGCCTCCCTCCCTTCTTAAACAGGTGTATTACATGAGCCATTTTCCTGTCCTCTGGGACACTCTCTGTCTCCAGTGATTTCTGGAAGATCACCACCAATGCCACCACAATCTCTTAGCTATCTCCTTCAGAATTCTGAGTGTAGTCCATCCAGTCTGATGATTTATCCACCTTCAGATCCTTCAGCTTCCCCAGCCCCTTCTCCTTAGCGATGGCCATTACATTCACCTCTGTCCCCAGAATCCCCTGAAGGTCTGGTATGCTGCTGGTAATTCCCCCTATCAAAACTGATACAAACTGCCTATTCAGTTCCTTTGCTATTTCTTTGTTCCTCATTATTACTTCTCCAGCCTAATGTTTCAGAGGTCTGATGTCACTCTTGCTTTTCCCTTACCTTTTATTTCTCTAAACTATCAAACATGTGCATCCACAGTTAGCGCTGCTGCCTCACAGCGCCAGGGACCTGAGTTTGATTCCAGCCTCGGGCGACTGTCCGTGTGGAGTTTGCACATTCTCCCCATGTCTGCGTGGGTTTCCTCCAGGTGCTCCAGTTTCCTCTCACAATCCAAAGACGTGCAGGTTAAGGTGGATTGGCCATGCTATATTGCCCAAAATGTTCAGGAATGTGCAGACTGGGGGTGGGGGGTTAACCATGGGAACTGTGAAGGTATGGGGATGGAAGTGGTGTGTGGTCTGGGTGGGGTGCTCTTTGGAAGGTTGGTATAGACTCAACAGGCCAAATGGTCTCTATCTGCACTGTAGAGATTCTATGCTACATAAACTCTTGCTATTTTTCTGTTCCTAGCCAGCTTACCCTCATACTTCAACTCATCCCCCTTTATTGCTTTTTTTTCATTCTCCTGTGTTGGTTTTTAAAGGTTT
This sequence comes from Chiloscyllium plagiosum, assembly GCF_037043375.1. Classification (NCBI taxonomy): domain Eukaryota; kingdom Metazoa; phylum Chordata; class Chondrichthyes; order Orectolobiformes; family Hemiscylliidae; genus Chiloscyllium; species Chiloscyllium plagiosum. The sequence goes on along the minus strand of NW_028270151.1, from coordinate 2,729,159 downwards.
CCCAATCCTCTGGCTTCCCACTAACTGCCACTACATTGCTGTCCCTGAGTTCCCCTGTCAGCCACGGTGGCCTCATTCTCCCCTGAGTATGTTTCTTCTTCCTCAGGATGAATTTCTGTTGTGTCTCCTGAATTAACCCCAAAAATTCCTGTCATCGCTGCACCACCATCTTCCCTGCTGGGGTCCCCTTCCAATCAAACCTGGTCAGCTCCTCCTTTATGTTTTTATCCATTTGTAATCTCCCTCTCAAACTGCAGGGTGAATTCTGTCATCTTATGGTCACTGCCCCCTAGGGGTTCCTTCACCTGAGCTCCCTCATCATGTCTGCATCATTACACCTCACCAATCCAGAATTGCTTGTTCCCTAATAGACTGTAGCACAAATTGCTCTAAAAGAAACTATCTTGTCAACATTCCTTGAATTCCTTTTCCAATGATCTGCGACCAACCTGATTTTCCCAGGCCTCTTGCATATTGAAGTCCTCTATAATTATTGTAACAGCTCAGAGGATAGCACTTGTTTAGGGACTCTTGTATCAGTACAAGAACAATATGGCCCATCAATAGCAGTGCCTCAATACCAGGGATATTACCCATGATTTGGAGATGCCAATGTTGGACTGGGGTGTACAAAGTTAAAAATCACACAACACCAGGTTATAGTCCAACAGGTTTAATTGGAAACACTAGCTTTCGGAGTGACGCTCCTTCATCAGGTGATTGTGGAGGGCTCGATCGTAACACAGAATTTACAGCAAAAATTTACAGTGTGATGTAACTGAAATTATACATTAAAAAATTGATTGTCTAATAAGCCTTTCATCTGTTGGAATACAGTGATAGTTTCACTTCTTTCATGTGTAAATCACAAAACCTTTTTTTAAAGTTGCATTCTCGGGTTAGCTGTAACAATGGTGACAGTTAGACAATATGTTGAAGGTGTTAGCCCCCTGTGTTCTCTGTCTATGACCTGATGTTTAGATTGATCCTAATCTAAAAAGTGAGATAACGGAGTTTTACATAAATTCATGCAGTTTTTGAGCAAAGTACAATGTAACTCTGCAAGTACAAATTCACCCCACAAAATATATGTGTTCATGTGGGTCTTTGTCTGTCTGTGTGTGTGTGTCTGTCTGGGGTGGGGGTTGTGAGTGTGAGAAAGTGTGTGTGTGTAGTGAGTGCAGAGTGTCTTAAGTCTGTGAGGGGGTGCATGTGTGGGAGTCTGTGTGTCTATAAGGGTGTGTGTGGTTGTCTGTGTGCGCGTCTGTGTGTATCTGTGTCCGTGTGCATGTGAGAGTGTGTGTGTGTGTAGGAATATCTGTGTGTGGATGTAGTGCAATGGTGATCACCTGTAATGTGACAGGGATATTACCCTGTGAGAAGATGCTTACATTGAACATCTAGGTGACCAATGGATTTGCAGGATTTTATGAAGGCGGCAATGGTGATAACTCTCCACGGATTTGAGGTATCTGCTGTACATGATCCATGTTTCTGATCCATGGTTGCTCTGTAGACCATGAACTTGGTGTTGAGTCCGAGGTCTCGGTCTTTGAACACTGTTCCACAGTCATGATTTGGAGATGCCGGTGTTGGACTGGGGTGTACAAAGTTAAAAATCACACAACACCAGGTTATAGTCCAACAGGTTTAATTGGAAGCACACTAGCTTTCGGAAATCACCTGATGAAGGAGCGACGCTCCGAAAGCTCGTGTGCTTCCAATTAAACCTGTTGGACTATAACCTGGTGTTGTGTGATTTTTAACTCTGTTCCACAGGCAACTATAGGCTGCATTGAAGGAGTCGATGTTGGATTTAATCATCAATTTTTTTGTTCATACTAAAAGGATGTTCCTGAGGTATGGAGAATGATCCACTTGGTCCAGGATGGTGAGGGTGCTGTGTGGTGATATAGGAACAGGCTGTTTTTCTGGATGTTCAATCTGAGGCCCATTCTCTCATATCCTCAGGGAATGCATCAACAATGGTTTGTACCCTGGTACCTATTTACTCCTGTGGCCCAGAGCTGCACAGCACTGGGGAGGTAGGCTTGCTGATAAAGAAACATGGATCAGGATTGTGAGACCAATTCTCAGGTAGGACTGAAATGTATTGGAGTTCATTGAGGAACATGATGACAGGTGAATAGTGCCAGGTGTAGGTGGGAAGTACATTGCAATCTTTTGACTTCCAGTGGCATCTGTCCCAAAACTCCTCAGATTGGAAATCCTGATCCTCATGGTTAGCGTTTCTCATGGCCCCACCCCTTCCTTTATCTGTAACCATGATGTGGAGGGGCTGGTGTTGGACTGGGATGGACAAAGTTAAAAACCACACAACACCAGGTTTATTTGGAAGCAGTAGCTTTCAGAGCGCTGCTCCTACATCATGTGGCTGTGATGGAAGCTAGTGCTTCCAAATAGACCTGTTGGACTTTCGCCTGGTGTTGCGTGGGTTTTAACTTCATCTGTAATCTTCTACACTTCTCTAACTGCCTCTCAGAACCCCGACTTCCCCCTCTTTGGCCTCTGGGACCTCCCCCACCTGGAGCCCACCATCTGGAGTCTGTACCTAAACCCTCCTCTGCCTCTTTGCTTCCAACTCCTGAAAGATCCTCCTTCAAGCTTACTCTTGGTCACAAAGATAATCATGTGGAAGGCTGAACAATAAATATTTGCAGACAATTTATTCCCATGGGGAGTTTTGAATGTGATTGTGTTCTCAATAAACATTGCAGCTTCCTGGTTGTTTCCCCTCCTCAGCCATAGATTCTGGGAATGCTTTCCAACATCATTTAACTCATCTTCAAGAAATGGGAATGCTCTGGGCAAAGAGCTGTGAAGAAGATTCAAACCACAGTCTGTTTTTCTCTCTCCACAAATGCTGCCAGATCTGCTGAGTTTCTCCAGCATTCTCTGTTTTGATTCCAGATTTCCAGCATCCTTTTGTGACTGATTATACTGTCTGGGCATCAAAAGGCCTGTTGTGGTGCAGTGGTAGAATCCATGCCATTTAGCCAGGAGGTCAGGAGTCCCATCTGCTCCAGGGTTGTGTGTAATAACCTCTGTGAACAGCAGTTGTTTGGAAGGTTAAACCTGAGCAATTCTGGTCATGTGGGGTTATAGAGAATGATAGGCAGAAGTGAGGACTGCAGATGCTGGAAACCAGAGTTTAGATTAGAATGGCGCTGGAAAAGCACAGCAGGTCAGGCAGCATCCGAGGAGCAGGAAAAATCGACATTTCGGGCAAAAGCCTTTCATCAGGATTGGAAAATGATACCCAGGCTGTGCCTTTGTCTGGCAGGCCATCAGGAAAACTCCTCATACTGTGAGCTTGCCTGAATGTTAGCACGCCTCTCAAACACAGTGATTGCTTCTAGCATATCTCCTTTTGGACCATCTGTCCACAGCTTGAGACGCTTCCTTTGTGCTGACCAGGTACCTGAGCTGACATTATCTCCAAAGTTAGTGGGTCTTTGATGTCTTTCATTCGTCTTAGCCCTTCTGGGAACATTGCAGCACAGAGGAGACAGCTACAGCAAACGAGAAAAGCCACAGGGCAGGGAATTTAAACACAACATTTTGGTCTGGTATACAGGACAATAGAACCAAGGAAATGGTAAAATCATAACAACATCGCATGGTTACAAATCAATGGAAGTGAAAGGTTTACGAATAATACTAATTATTCTTTAGGCAGAGGCTCGACAGCACTATTTGTGAGAGTGAGGAAGACAACCAGGTTTGGTTGCATGTGTTCATTCCTCAGGGCAAGGATGACACTTGCTCCGAGTAGGGAGTGACACCTTGGGCAGACTGTGATACTGAAGCTCCCACATTGTTCCAGATCACCAGGAGACTGTGCCAATCTGACCAGCTGCCATCATTGGCATGCGGCTAGGTTTGAAGTTTGATGGTCAACACCTTCCATGGCCATCAGATCCTGAAATGGAACTTCTTGCCCAAAGACAGGGACACTACCACTGTACTGAAAGATCTTCTTATTATATTATAGAAGGTGTACAAGAGTTTCCTACCATCTTGTACCTCTAGGGGCAAATACCCAGGGCTTGCTAGTAGTCAGTGGGAGCCCAGAGACACCAGTTCCTTAAACTTGTGGCATCAATATTACAGAGCGAATGGAGAGAAATCAGTCACGTCAAAGGAGATTTTTTGATAAGCTGACTTGGGAAACAAGATCAAAATGGGAAAGGTAATTGAGGAGAGAGCGTGAAAAGGAGAGAATGTTAAGGTTCATTTTAACAGTGAGGCCACAAACGATGGGGCTTAGTGCGGAGAGTAAGATTGTGGTGGGTGTATTGGGGGGCTATACAGAGAAACTGTAGGTCTCAGAGGGTACTAGGACTGGACCAGGTTTCAGTGATATGGCAAAGTGAGGAGTTGGAGCAGCATGTTTGGGGGGGCGGTGGGGGGAGGGGGGGGGGGGGTGGGGGGGTGGGGGGTGGTGGTGCTGTATGTATTTTATTTGGGCCAGTTTTCAATTACAGCTGGGTTTTTTTCATTGCTTGACAATATTTTGTGTTGCATTCTTATTGCAACATCCCAGATAGCTGGCTGGTATGTAGCAGTGGGATCGCTTGTGCAGATACAGCTAAGTCTGTATAAATCGGCTGAGCTGGAAGAGATTTTCTCAGAGAAGCTAAACAAGAACATAAGGTAGGAATGTGAAAAGGTCATTCAGCTGATTTTGCTTACCCTCTCATTTAGTCAGTGCACGTGTAATGATCTGGTTGTAATGTAGACGGCAAATCATAGGAAAAGAATGGGGAGTGTTACCCTCAGCACACTGTTCCTCTTTGTGATGTTATTATTCGGTGAAATTACATAAAACCATGTCAGAATGTCTGACAGCTACCAGGCTACTTCAAGCTATTCAAATCAGAAAGCTGTTTCATATAATGTTAGCCTTTGTGCATGGAGGAGCCAGTGTGGCTGAGCACTGTAATTGTCAGCTGCAACACTGAATCTGTAAGATCTCCAGCTGATTTGTGGAATTCCTGAATGAGGGCACTGGGAAAGATGGATGGAGATCCCGATGTGAAGGACCTGAAGGACACTGTGATATCAGCTGATGACTGACTTCATGATGTAATCACGGTGAGTGTGTCAGAGTGTCAGTCGTCCATCTGCAACTCCCCTGGGTACCGGAATAACCCTGGACAACAGACTTGCAACGGCAAGTGGTCAGCATCCTTAATTCTTTTCCCATGAACCAAACTATAATATTAATGTATATGGGAGACTTCATTAACACTTCTCATACATCACTGGGCAATTTTTAGGACACGTGGCAATTTTATACAACAGGTCAATCCAGTCAGGTCCATGACAGTGCCATCAGTCAGTGAACAGAGAGAAGATGTCACCCGGATGGCTAACAACCCATCAGTGACAGCTGCCCATTGAGTCTCAGCTTGAGTTCTATCAGGAGCAACAGGCTCCACTGCCCCTTAAAGCCTAATCATGGACAAAAGGTTGGGATTGCAGAGCTTGACATCACAGAGTCTGGCTTCTATCAGAGTCACTGGAATTCAGAGGGAAACCTTTGGTTGGAGATATGCTGAGATGAAGGAAAACCAGTTGGTTGTTGTAGGCTTATTCCCGGGACATCTCTTCAGGAATTCCTCATCGTGGTGTCCTTGGCCCAACTATCTTCAGCTGCTTCATCAATGACCTTCCTTCACAAGGTCAGAACTGGGGGTATTTGCTGATTACACAATGTTCAGCATCATTCGCCACTCCTCAGATACTATGACCATCATCAATAAAAGACAATCTAACCACCGCCCCTTGACATTCAATGGTGTTACCATCACTGACAACCCCCCCCCCCCTCCTCCCCCCACACTATCAACATCCTGAGGGTTACCATTGACCAAAAAATCAACTGGACTTACCACATAAACACAGTGGCTACAAAAGCAGATCAGAGGCTGGAAACACTAGCGAATAACCCACTTCCTGACTCCCCAAAGCCTGTCCACCATCTACAAGGCACAAGTCAGGAGTGTGATGGTATACGCTCCATTACCTCGAAGAATGCAGCTCCAGCAAGAGTCAAGATGTTTGACACTATCCGTAGGAACTAGAGGAGACCATTCAGTCCCTTGAGCATATTCTGTCATTCAATGAGATCATGGTGGACTGTTGCCTAACTCCATACACCTGCCTTCGCCCCATATCCCTTAACACCTCTGCATTAACAAAACATAATCCGTTTCAGATTTAATATTAACAAGTGATTCAGCATCCACTGGTGTTTGTGGAAGAGAATTCCAAACCTCTCCCACCCTTTGTGTATGGAAGTGCTTCCCGACATCTCTCCTGAACAGACTGACTCTAACTCTCAGTCAATGCCCCTAGTTCTAGAATCCTCAATCAGTGAGAATAGTTTATCTTTATCTGCCCTGTCTTTTCCTGTTAATATCTTGAAGACTTCAATCAGACGATCCTTTAATCTTCTAAATTCTAGAAAAAAACCCAGGTCTAATGTATCCAATCTCTCCTCATAACAGAACCTCTGACGTCCAGTTACCATTCTTGTCCACCTACATTGTCCTGCCTCCAAGACCAATCTCTCCTTCCTGAGGTGTGGTGCCCAGATCTGTTGACAGTGCTCCAAGTGGGATCTAACCAGGGTTTGTAAAACTGCTGAGCTGTTTCCTGAAGAAGGGCTCATGCCCGAAACGTCGATTTTCCTGCTCCTTGGATGCTGCCTGACCTGCTGCGCTTTTCCAGCAACACATTTTCAGCTCTGATCTCCAGCATCTGCAGACCTCACTTTCTCCTTGTAAAACTGCAGCATAACATCTGCATCCTTATATGGGGTGGCAGGGTGGCTCAGTGGTTAGCACTGCTACCTCACAGCCCCAGGGACCCCAGCTTTATTCCAGCCTCGGGCAGCTGTCTGTGTGGAGTTTGCACGTTCTCCCCGTGGCTGCCTGGGTTGCCTCCGGGTGCTCCGGTTTCCTCCCCCAATCTGAAGATGTGCAGGTCAGTGGATGGTCTGTGATAAATAGCCCACGGTGTCCAGGGATATGCAGGCTAAGTGGATTAACCATGGGAAATGCAGGGTTACAGGGATGGGGTGGGTTTGGATGGGGTGCTCTTCAGAGGGTCGGTGTGGACTTGATGGGACTGATGGCCTCTTCCATGCTCTGGGGCTTTGATTCTATTCATACTCCAGTCCTCTCAATATAAAGGCCAGCATTCCATTAGCTCTATTGATTATTTTCTGCGGGGTTTAGATCAGAGTGGTGCTGGAAAAGCACAGCAGGTCAGGCAGCATCCGAGGAGCAGGAAAATTGACATTTCGGGCAAAAGCCCTTCATCAGGAATGGAGGCATGAAGCCTCCAGGGTGGAGAGATAAATGGGGGTGGGGAGGGGCACTGGGGCAAAGGTAGCAAAGAGTACAATAGGTGAATGGGGGTGGGAATGGAGGTGATAGGTCAGAGAGGAGGGTGGAGTGGATAGGTGGAAAGGAAGATTATTTTCTGCGCCTGTTTGTGACAGTTTAAAGATCTATGCACGTGAACTACCAAATCACTTTGGACATCCACCGTGTTTAACTTCGTACCAACTGAAAGATACCCCAATCTAATCTTTAGTGGGACAGGACAAAGCAACCCACTTGATTGGCACTACATCCACAAACATCCCCTCCCTCCAGCACTGATACTCAGTAACAGCAGTGTGTACCATCCCAGCTCCGATTTCCTTGTAATGGCTAGAAGATCTCATCCATTAGCCTTGTTTTGTTCCAAGTAGCATGCTTATTATAAACTTGGATTAATTTTGGGATTTTAGCCATTCCCCCCCCTTTGACTTCATGTGCAGCTATTGCTTTATGTTTATTCCTTCCTGTTCTACTCTGGTAGAGTTTTTGGTTTGCACATGCAATGTGGGTGTCACTGGCCAGCCCAGCATTTATTGCCCATCCCTAATTGCCCAGGGGGCAGTTAAATGTCACCCATATTGCTGTACCTCTGGAGTACATGTGGGCCAGACAAGGTAAGGGTGGCAGTTTCCTTCCCTAAAGGACATGAGTGAGCCAGATGGGGTTTTCTGATAATCAACAATGGACTCATGCTCATCGTTAGACTCTTAATTCCAGATAATTATGGAATTCAAATTCCAACGTTTGCCTGGTGGGAATTGAACCTGGATCTCCAGGGCATTACCTCCGTTTCTAGAGTCATAGTTTCATGGTAATACCACATGGCCATTTGCCTCCCCACAAAAAAAATGACCTAAATAGCTATCCTGCAGTGCTACCATATCCTCATGTGGTGTAATATCAACCAGGCGAAAGTGGGTACTGCAGATGCTGGAGATCAGAGTCAAGATTAGAGTGATGCTGGAAAAGCACAGCAGGTCAGGCAGCATCCGAGGAGCAGGAAAATCGACGTTTTGGGGCAAAAGCCCTTCATCAGGAAGGGCTTCCAGCCCCTCAGATGCTGCCTGAACTGCTGCACTTTTCCAGCACTGCTCTAATCTAAACTCTTGTGGTGTAAGTCCATGTAACCCTGCCCCGAGCCCTCACCGCTCTAAAGCTCGCTGTACAGGAATTCCAATCACCCTGTTAGTTCTACACTCTGAGACTGTATGCCCCTGACTGAGACAGTACTACCCTGATTGAGACTGTGCCCCCCCTGACTGAGACTGTACCCCCCTGACTGACACTGTAACCCTGACTGACACTGTAACCCCTCTCCCCCCGATTGGCAGTTATCCCACTCAACCACATGGAGGGGCTGCTTCCCCCAGACTTTCTGAAATAGCTCTTTTGTTTTATTCATTCAGGGGATGAGGGCATCCCTGCCATGCCAGAATTTATTGCCCATCCCTAATTGTCCAGAGGGCAGTTATGTGTCAACCCCATTGCAGTGGGTCTGGAGTCAGACCAGGGAAGGGTGGCAGTTTCCTTCCCTAAAGGACATGAGTGAACCTGATGGGTTTTTCCACAATAGTTTCATGGTTATCAGTAGATTCTTAATTACAGCGTATTTTCTTTTGAAAATGAACTCAAATTCCACTATCTTCTGTCATGGGATTCAAACCTGAGCCTCTGGCTCTCTGAATTAACATTCCAATGATAACTCCACTGGGCCATCACCGTGCCAGGCTCACCGGTAGTACAGGTCGTGTGTTTGTGGCCACATGCTACAGGACTGATGTTGACATGGCAACATGCCACAGAGTTAATCCCCGCCCTCCCCCAGTGGGATTGATCAATTGAATATTTCATACCCCCTGCCATAGCAAGTTTCCCATCTCTCCACAGTGTGACAGTGCAGAGGCTGGGCAATGTTAGAGACTGGACGCAGTGTGCACAAAGGAAGCAAATGTAATGGACCGAGGCCAGGAACCTCTTAATGCGCATGAAAGTAAGTGAACACTAAGAAATCACCCTGACTTGAAACTATATCGCCGTTCCTTCACTGTCGCTGGGTCAAAACCCTGGAATTCCCTCTCTAAAGGCATTGTGGGTCTACCTACAGCACATGGACTGCAGCGGTTCAAGAAAGCAACTCATCCCCACCTTCTCAAGGGGCAACTAGGGACGGGCAATATATGTTGACCCAGCCAGTGATGCCCACATCTCTTGAGTAAATGAAATAAAATTGCTTGTCAAAAGTCAGCAGGTCTGGCAGCATCTGTGGAGAGAAAACAGAGTTAATGTTTCGAGTCTGGTATGGCTCTTCTTTAGAATTGAAAGATCTTTAAACAGCACCTTCCAAATCCACGACCACTTCCATCTGGAAGGACAAGGGCAGCAGATACATGGAAATACCACCCCCTGCAAGTTCCCCTCCAAACCACTCACCATCCTGACTTGGAAATATATTACCGAGTGAAAATCCTGGAATCCCCTCCCTAAGGGCATTGTGGGTCACCCCACAGCAGGTTCAAGAAGGCAGCTGACCCCCCAACTTCCCAAGGGGCAACTAGAGGCAAACAATAAATGCTGGGCCCAGTCAGAAAAGCCCATGTCCTACGAGTAAACAAAAAAAATGCTAAAGACCACAGGATGTGTGTGTCGGTGTGACACTAAGCCATCCTGTGTCGGTGCATCACAAGGCAAGCAGGAAGAACGTGAAAGTCTGGATTGTCCCTGAGCTCTGGATAGCTGAGAGGGTGAAGTGTGTCAGACTTGGACTAAGGGTGAGCAGGATGATATGGTGGAGCAGGAGATTTGCAGGTACTGACCTGTATGAGTGAATGGTTGAGGAGGACATTGGGTTAAATGAAGGGCACAGTTACATAATAACCAGCACCAACACATATCATCCTGCAGCCTATGGTGCCCACTCTGAGTGACCGGTTGGACATGTACCCACTCTGAGTGACCAGTTAGACAGCCCATTCTGAGTGACCGGTCAGACATGTGCCCACTCTGAGTAACCGGTCAGACATGTGCCCACTCTGAGTGACCAGTAAGACAGGTGCCCACTCTGAGTGACCGGTTGGACATTTGCACCTGTTTATTTTCTCACTGCAGGAGAGGAGGATTGGAGGGGCAAAGGATGAGTTGGGATATTGGTGAGGTGCTAGTTCACTGACACAACACCATTACTGCTCAATGCTGGCATTCTGAAGTCACCATTTAAGGTCTGAGGGAAAATGTTTATTGGATTCAAGAATAGTATTTTTTTTGATTCTCACTGTATTTTCCCATTTTATTAGCATTATCCAGTCACACCAGGGAATGCAATTTCACATTTCATCCTTCCTCACATGGTATCAGTCGATGTCAAAGCTGGAAGGAGACTGCAGCCAGTGAGTAGACCCAAACCATCTCAGATGGTTGAGGGGGATGACCAACACAAGGTCAGAGTGTGAGGCACGACATGAGCAAATGAATCAAACACCACCCAGTTGTGACCCTTGGTGTCTGTAATGGTGCCCTGCAGAAGTGAGCTGGTTTCTCTCAATCTTTCCTTACCATCCAAAAGGAATGTCCTTCATCACACCGAGACATGGATTTATTCCACAATTTATACTTTTCAGGAAAAGTTTAAAAAGCAGAATCTTGCCATTGGAGACAACAGATTGTGGGGGAAAATTTACCAAAGAATAAAGAACAGTAACGGACAGGAACAGGCCCTTCGGCCCACCAAGGCTACACTGACATATAACACCTTTCTAAACTAAAACTTGTTGTCTCTAAGCAGTCTGTATCCCTCTATTCCCTGCCTGTTCCTGTCTCTGTCCAGGTACCTCTTAAATGTTACTATTGTACCTGCCTCGACCACGTCCTCTGGCAGCACACTCCAGGCACTTATCACCTTCTGCATAAAAATACCTGACTCACACATCGCCTTTAAACTTACTCCTTTTTACCTTAAATCTAGGTTGCCCAGCAATTGACATTTCCATCCTGGGAAAAAGACTCCGACTGTACATTCTATCAATGCCCATCATAATTCTGTAAACTTCTATCGGGTCACCCTTCATCCTTCGATATTCAAGAGAAAACAAATCGAGTGTGTCCAATCTCTCCTCATACTTAATACACCTTTGTGGGTGGCACAGTGGTTAGCACTGCTGCCTCACAGCGCCGGAGACCCGGGTTCAACTCCCACCTCAGGCGACTGACTGTGTGGAGTTTGCACATTCTCCCCGTGTCTGCGTGGGTTTCCTCCGGGTGCTCCGGTTTCTTCCCACAATCCAAAAATGTGCAGGTTAGGTGAATTGATCATGCTAAATTGTCCATAGTGTTAGGTGAAGGGGTAAATGTACGGGAATGGGTCTCGGTGGGTTGCGCTTCAGCGGGTCGGTGTGGACTTGTTGGGCCGGAGGGCCTATTTCCACACTGTAAGTAATCTAATCTAATCTAAACCTCCCCCCCACCCACCCCCACCCTGCCAAAACCAGGCAACATCCTGGTAAAAAATTTCTGGATCCTCTCCAAAGTTGCCATACAGTGTGGTGACCAGAACTGGACACAATATTCCAAACGTGGCCCAGCTAGAGTTCTCTAGAGCTGCAATAAATGATCAGTATGATGTTACAAAACAGCGGTAGACCCTTCTGCCAATTAAAGCAACCCCCCAGAAAAGCTCACCTCATCTCGTAATCTGTTAAAGTATGACTGACAGAGAACTCCTAACTTCCACTCTTGAAAAGTATTAATGTATTCTTTAACTCTAAAAGTGAACAATAAACAACATTTATTTACAACTCTAAGCCTCCTTTCCCTTAAATGCTTGTTATCTTCCTCCAACACGATGACAACATACTGTTCCCATAAAAACCCATATTCAAATTACATCAACTTAATTTCAAAACCACCCAGCGGCTTCGGTGTCAGTGTCTGTCTCCCTCTGGCTGAAGATTTCCCGACATTGTCTTCTGTCTTTTACTTAACACTGTTTTATGTGAAAAAGGTACCTTTGATAGAGAGTGTTTTGATTGGCAGTCTCTCTCTCTCGATGGCAGTCTCTCTCTCTCTCTCGATGGCAGTCTCTCTCTCTCCCTCGATGGCAGTCTCTCTCTCGATGGCAGTCTCTCTCTCTCTCTCTCTCGATGGCAGTCTCTCTCTCTCTCTCGATGGCAGTCTCTCTCTCGATGGCAGTCTCTCTCTCTCTCTCTCGATGGCAGTCTCTCTCTCCCTCTCTCGATGGCAGTCTCTCCCTCTCTCGATGGCAGTCTCTCTCTCTCTCTCTCTCGATGGCAGTCTCTCTCTCTCTCTCGATGGCAGTCTCTCTCTCCCTCTCTCGACGGCAGTCTCTCCCTCTCTCGATGGCAGTCTCTCTCTCTCTCGATGGCAGTCTCTCTCTCTCTCTCGATGGCAGTCTCTCCCTCTCTCGATGGCAGTCTCTCTCTCGATGGCAGTCTCTCTCTCGATGGCAGTCTCTCTCTCTCTCTCGATGGCAGTCTCTCTCTCGATGGCAGTCTCTCTCTCTCTCTCTCGATGGCAGTCTCTCTCTCTCTCTCGATGGCAGTCTCTCTCTCGATGGCAGTCTCTCTCTCGATGGCAGTCTCTCTCTCTCTCTCGATGGCAGTCTCACTCTCTCTCTCGATGGCAGTCTCTCTCTCTCTCTCGATGGCAGTCTCTCTCTCTCGATGGCAGTCTCTCTCTCTCTCTCTCTCGATGGCAGTCTCTCTCTCTCTCTCGATGGCAGTCTCTCTCTCTCTCTCTCTCGATGGCAGTCTCTCTCTCTCTCTCTCGATGGCAGTCTCTCTCTCTCTCTCTCGATGGCAGTCTCTCTCTCTCTCGATGGCAGTCTCTCTCTCTCTCTCTCTCTCGATGGCAGTCTCTCTCTCTCTCGATGGCAGTCTCTCTCTCTCTCTCTCGATGGCAGTCTCTCTCTCTCTCTCTCTCGATGGCAGTCTCTCTCTCTCTCTCGATGGCAGTCTCTCTCTCTCTCTCTCGATGGCAGTCTCTCTCTCTCTCTCTCGACGGCAGTCTCTCTCTCTCTCGATGGCAGTCTCTCTCTCTCTCTCTCGATGGCAGTCTCTCTCTCTCGATGGCAGTCTCTCTCTCTCTCTCTCGATGGCAGTCTCTCTCTCTCTCTCTCGATGGCAGTCTCTCTCTCTCTCTCTCGATGGCAGTCTCTCTCTCTCTCGATGGCAGTCTCTCTCTCTCTCTCTCTCGATGGCAGTCTCTCTCTCTCTCGATGGCAGTCTCTCTCTCTCTCGATGGCAGTCTCTCTCTCTCGATGGCAGTCTCTCTCTCGATGGCAGTCTCTCTCTCTCTCTCGATGGCAGTCTCTCTCTCTCTCTCTCGATGGCAGTCTCTCTCTCTCTCTCTCGATGGCAGTCTCTCTCTCTCTCTCTCTCGATGGCAGTCTCTCTCTCTCTCTCTCTCGATGGCAGTCTCTCTCTCTCTCTCGATGGCAGTCTCTCTCTCTCTCTCTCTCGATGGCAGTCTCTCTCTCTCTCTCTCGATGGCAGTCTCTCTCTCTCTCTCTCGATGGCAGTCTCTCTCTCTCTCGATGGCAGTCTCTCTCTCTCTCTCTCTCGATGGCAGTCTCTCTCTCTCTCGATGGCAGTCTCTCTCTCTCTCTCTCGATGGCAGTCTCTCTCTCTCTCTCTCTCGATGGCAGTCTCTCTCTCTCTCTCGATGGCAGTCTCTCTCTCTCTCTCTCGATGGCAGTCTCTCTCTCTCTCTCTCGACGGCAGTCTCTCTCTCTCTCGATGGCAGTCTCTCTCTCTCTCTCTCTCGATGGCAGTCTCTCTCTCTCGATGGCAGTCTCTCTCTCTCTCTCTCGATGGCAGTCTCTCTCTCTCTCTCTCGATGGCAGTCTCTCTCTCTCTCTCTCGATGGCAGTCTCTCTCTCTCTCGATGGCAGTCTCTCTCTCTCTCTCTCTCGATGGCAGTCTCTCTCTCTCTCGATGGCAGTCTCTCTCTCTCTCGATGGCAGTCTCTCTCTCTCGATGGCAGTCTCTCTCTCGATGGCAGTCTCTCTCTCTCTCTCGATGGCAGTCTCTCTCTCTCTCTCTCGATGGCAGTCTCTCTCTCTCTCTCTCGATGGCAGTCTCTCTCTCTCTCTCTCTCGATGGCAGTCTCTCTCTCTCTCTCTCTCGATGGCAGTCTCTCTCTCTCTCTCTCGATGGCAGTCTCTCTCTCTCTCTCTCGACGGCAGTCTCTCTCTCTCTCGATGGCAGTCTCTCTCTCTCTCTCTCGATGGCAGTCTCTCTCTCTCGATGGCAGTCTCTCTCTCGATGGCAGTCTCTCTCTCTCTCTCTCGATGGCAGTCTCTCTCTCTCTCTCGATGGCAGTCTCTCTCTCTCTCGATGGCAGTCTCTCTCTCTCTCTCTCGATGGCAGTCTCTCTCTCTCTCTCTCGATGGCAGTCTCTCTCTCTCTCTCGATGGCAGTCTCTCTCTCTCTCGATGGCAGTCTCTCTCTCTCTCTCTCGATGGCAGTCTCTCTCTCTCTCGATGGCAGTCTCTCTCTCTCTCTCTCGATGGCAGTCTCTCTCTCTCTCTCTCGATGGCAGTCTCTCTCTCTCTCTCGATGGCAGTCTCTCTCTCTCTCTCTCTCTCGATGGCAGTCTCTCTCTCTCTCTCTCGATGGCAGTCTCTCTCTCTCTCTCGATGGCAGTCTCTCTCTCTCTCTCGATGGCAGTCTCTCTCTCTCTCTCTCGATGGCAGTCTCTCTCTCTCTCTCTCGATGGCAGTCTCTCTCTCTCTCTCGATGGCAGTCTCTCTCTCTCTCGATGGCAGTCTCTCTCTCTCTCTCTCGATGGCAGTCTCTCTCTCTCTCTCGATGGCAGTCTCTCTCTCTCTCGATGGCAGTCTCTCTCTCTCTTCTCTCTCGATGGCAGTCTCTCTCTCTCTCGATGGCAGTCTCTCTCTCTCTCTCTCGATGGCAGTCTCTCTCTCTCTCTCGATGGCAGTCTCTCTCTCTCTCGATGGCAGTCTCTCTCTCTCTCTCTCGATGGCAGTCTCTCTCTCTCTCGATGGCAGTCTCTCTCTCTCGATGGCAGTCTCTCTCTCGATGGCAGTCTCTCTCTCTCTCGATGGCAGTCTCTCTCTCTCTCTCGATGGCAGTCTCTCTCTCTCTCTCGATGGCAGTCTCTCTCTCTCTCTCTCGATGGCAGTCTCTCTCTCTCTCTCTCGATGGCAGTCTCTCTCTCTCTCTCTCGATGGCAGTCTCTCTCTCTCTCTCGATGGCAGTCTCTCTCTCTCTCTCGATGGCAGTCTCTCTCTCTCTCTCTCTCGATGGCAGTCTCTCTCTCTCTCTCTCGATGGCAGTCTCTCTCTCTCTCGATGGCAGCCTCTCTCTCTCTCTCTCGATGGCAGTCTCTCTCTCTCTCTCTCGATGGCAGTCTCTCTCTCTCTCTCGATGGCAGCCTCTCTCTCTCGATGGCAGTCTCTCTCTCTCTCTCGATGGCAGTCTCTCTCTCTCGATGGCAGTCTCTCTCTCTCTCTCTCGATGGCAGTCTCTCTCTCTCTCTCTCGACGGCAGTCTCTCTCTCTCTCGATGGCAGTCTCACTCTCTCTCTCGATGGCAGTCTCTCTCTCTCTCGATGGCAGTCTCTCTCTCTCTCGATGGCAGTCTCTCTCTCTCTCTCTCTCGATGGCAGTCTCTCTCTCTCTCGATGGCAGTCTCTCTCTCTCTCTCGATGGCAGTCTCTCCCTCTCTCGATGGCAGTCTCTCTCTCTCTCTCTCTCGATGGCAGTCTCTCTCTCTCTCGATGGCAGTCTCTCTCTCTCTCTCGATGGCAGTCTCTCTCTCTCTCTCTCTCGATGGCAGTCTCTCCCTCTCTCGATGGCAGTCTCTCTCTCTCTCGATGGCAGTCTCTCTCTCTCTCTCTCGATGGCAGTCTCTCTCTCTCTCGATGGCAGTCTCTCTCTCTCTCTCTCGATGGCAGTCTCTCTCTCTCCCTCTCTCGATGGCAGTCTCTCTCTCTCTCTCTCGATGGCAGTCTCTCTCTCTCTCTCGATGGCAGTCTCTCCCTCTCTCGATGGCAGTCTCTCCCTCTCTCGATGGCAGTCTCTCTCTCTCTCTCTCGATGGCAGTCTCTCTCTCCCTCTCTCGACGGCAGTCTCTCCCTCTCTCGATGGCAGTCTCTCTCTCGATGGCAGTCTCTCTCTCTCTCGATGGCAGTCTCTCTCTCTCTCTCGATGGCAGTCTCTCCCTCTCTCGATGGCAGTCTCTCTCTCGATGGCAGTCTCTCTCTCTCTCTCGATGGCAGTCTCTCTCTCGATGGCAGTCTCTCTCTCGATGGCAGTCTCTCTCTCTCTCTCTCGATGGCAGTCTCTCTCTCTCTCTCGATGGCAGTCTCTCTCTCGATGGCAGTCTCTCTCTCTCTCTCTCGATGGCAGTCTCTCTCTCTCTCTCGATGGCAGTCTCTCTCTCGATGGCAGTCTCTCTCTCGATGGCAGTCTCTCTCTCTCTCTCGATGGCAGTCTCTCTCTCTCGATGGCAGTCTCTCTCTCTCTCTCTCGATGGCAGTCTCTCTCTCTCTCTCTCTCGATGGCAGTCTCTCTCTCTCTCGATGGCAGTCTCTCTCTCTCTCTCTCGATGGCAGTCTCTCTCTCTCTCTCTCGATGGCAGTCTCTCTCTCTCTCTCTCTCGATGGCAGTCTCTCTCTCTCTCTCTCGATGGCAGTCTCTCTCTCTCTCTCGATGGCAGTCTGTCTCTCTCTCTCGATGGCAGTCTCTCTCTCTCTCTCTCTCGATGGCAGTCTCTCTCTCTCTCTCTCGATGGCAGTCTCTCTCTCTCTCTCTCGATGGCAGTCTCTCTCTCTCTCTCTCGATGGCAGTCTCTCTCTCTCTCTCTCTCGATGGCAGTCTCTCTCTCTCTCTCTCGATGGCAGTCTCTCTCTCTCTCTCTCGACGGCAGTCTCTCTCTCTCTCGATGGCAGTCTCTCTCTCTCTCTCTCGATGGCAGTCTCTCTCTCTCGATGGCAGTCTCTCTCTCGATGGCAGTCTCTCTCTCTCTCTCTCGATGGCAGTCTCTCTCTCTCTCTCGATGGCAGTCTCTCTCTCTCTCGATGGCAGTCTCTCTCTCTCTCTCTCGATGGCAGTCTCTCTCTCTCTCTCTCGATGGCAGTCTCTCTCTCTCTCGATGGCAGTCTCTCTCTCTCTCTCTCGATGGCAGTCTCTCTCTCTCTCTCGATGGCAGTCTCTCTCTCTCTCTCTCTCTCGATGGCAGTCTCTCTCTCTCTCTCTCGATGGCAGTCTCTCTCTCTCTCTCGATGGCAGTCTCTCTCTCTCTCTCGATGGCAGTCTCTCTCTCTCTCTCTCGATGGCAGTCTCTCTCTCTCTCTCTCGATGGCAGTCTCTCTCTCTCTCTCTCTCGATGGCAGTCTCTCTCTCTCTCTCGATGGCAGTCTCTCTCTCTCTCTCTCGATGGCAGTCTCTCTCTCTCTCTCGATGGCAGTCTCTCTCTCTCTCGATGGCAGTCTCTCTCTCTCTCTCTCGATGGCAGTCTCTCTCTCTCCTCGACGGCAGTCTCTCTCTCTCTTTCTCTCTCGATGGCAGTCTCTCTCTCTCTCGATGGCAGTCTCTCTCTCTCTCTCTCGATGGCAGTCTCTCTCTCTCGATGGCAGTCTCTCTCTCGATGGCAGTCTCTCTCTCTCTCTCTCGATGGCAGTCTCTCTCTCTCTCTCGATGGCAGTCTCTCTCTCTCTCTCGATGGCAGTCTCTCTCTCTCTCTCTCGATGGCAGTCTCTCTCTCTCTCTCTCGATGGCAGTCTCTCTCTCTCTCTCGATGGCAGTCTCTCTCTCTCTCTCTCGATGGCAGTCTCTCTCTCTCTCTCTCTCGATGGCAGTCTCTCTCTCTCTCTCTCGATGGCAGTCTCTCTCTCTCTCGATGGCAGTCTCTCTCTCTCTCTCTCGATGGCAGCCTCTCTCTCTCGATGGCATTCTCTCTCTCTCTCGATGGCAGTCTCTCTCTCTCTCTCTCGATGGCAGTCTCTCTCTCTCTCTCTCGATGGCAGTCTCTCTCCCTCTCTCTCGATGGCAGTCTCTCTCTCTCTCTCTCGATGGCAGTCTCTCTCTCTCTCTCGATGGCAGTCTCTCTCTCTCTCTCTCTCGATGGCAGTCTCTCTCTCTCTCTCTCGATGGCAGTCTCTCTCTCTCTCTCTCGATGGCAGTCTCTCTCTCTCTCTCGATGGCAGCCTCTCTCTCTCTCTCTCGATGGCAGTCTCTCTCTCTCTCTCGATGGCAGCCTCTCTCTCTCGATGGCAGTCTCTCTCTCTCTCTCGATGGCAGTCTCTCTCTCGATGGCAGTCTCTCTCTCTCTCTCTCGATGGCAGTCTCTCTCTCTCTCGATGGCAGTCTCACTCTCTCTCTCGATGGCAGTCTCTCTCTCTCTCTCTCGATGGCAGTCTCTCTCTCTCTCTCTCGATGGCAGTCTCTCTCTCTCTCTCTCGATGGCAGTCTCTCTCTCTCTCTCTCGATGGCAGCCTCTCTCTCTCGATGGCAGTCTCTCTCTCTCTCTCGATGGCAGTCTCTCTCTCGATGGCAGTCTCTCTCTCTCTCTCTCGATGGCAGTCTCTCTCTCTCTCGATGGCAGTCTCACTCTCTCTCTCGATGGCAGTCTCTCTCTCTCTCTCTCGATGGCAGTCTCTCTCTCTCTCTCTCGATGGCAGTCTCTCTCTCTCTCTCTCGATGGCAGTCTCTCTCTCTCTCTCTCGATGGCAGTCTCTCTCTCTCTCTCTCTCGATGGCAGTCTCTCTCTCTCTCTCTCGATGGCAGTCTCTCTCTCTCTCTCTCGATGGCAGTCTCTCTCTCTCTCTCGATGGCAGTCTCTCTCTCTCTCTCTCGATGGCAGTCTCTCTCTCTCTCTCTCGATGGCAGTCTCTCTCTCTCTCTCTCGATGGCAGCCTCTCTCTCTCGATGGCAGTCTCTCTCTCTCTCTCGATGGCAGTCTCTCTCTCTCTCTCTCGATGGCAGTCTCTCTCTCTCTCTCGATGGCAGTCTCTCTCTCTCTCTCTCGATGGCAGTCTCACTCTCTCTCTCGATGGCAGTCTCTCTCTCTCTCTCGATGGCAGTCTCTCTCTCTCTCGATGGCAGTCTCTCTCTCTCTCGATGGCAGTCTCTCTCTCTCTCTCTCTCGATGGCAGTCTCTCTCTCTCTCTCTCGATGGCAGTCTCTCTCTCTCTCTCTCTCGATGGCAGTCTCTCTCTCTCTCTCTCGATGGCAGTCTCTCTCTCTCTCTCTCTCGATGGCAGTCTCTCTCTCTCTCTCGATGGCAGCCTCTCTCTCTCTCTCTCGATGGCAGTCTCTCTCTCTCTCTCGATGGCAGCCTCTCTCTCTCGATGGCAGTCTCTCTCTCTCTCTCTCTATGGCAGTCTCTCTCTCTCTCTCTCTCGATGGCAGTCTCTCTCTCTCTCTCTCTATGGCAGTCTCTCTCTCTCTCTCTCTCGATGGCAGTCTCTCTCTCTCTCTCGATGGCAGTCTCTCTCTCTCTCTCTCGATGGCAGTCTCTCTCTCTCTCTCTCGATGGCAGTCTCTCTCTCTCTCTCTCGATGGCAGTCTCTCTCTCTCTCTCGATGGCAGTCTCTCTCTCTCTCTCGATGGCAGTCTCTCTCTCTCTCTCTCGATGGCAGTCTCTCTCTCTCTCTCTCGATGGCAGTCTCTCTCTCTCTCTCGATGGCAGTCTCTCTCTCTCTCTCTCGATGGCAGTCTCTCTCTCTCTCTCGATGGCAGTCTCTCTCTCTCTCGATGGCAGTCTCTCTCTCTCTCTCTCGATGGTAGTCTCTCTCTCTCTCTCGATGGCAGTCTCTCTCTCTCTCTCTCGATGGCAGTCTCTCTCTCTCGATGGCAGTCTCTCTCTCTCTCTCTCGATGGCAGTCTCTCTCTCTCTCTCGATGGCAGTCTCTCTCTCTCTCTCTCTCGATGGCAGTCTCTCTCTCTCTCGATGGCAGTCTCTCTCTCTCTCTCTTGATGGCAGTCTCTCTCTCTCTCTCTCGATGGCAGTCTCTCTCTCTCTCTCGATGGCAGTCTCTCTCTCGATGGCAGTCTCTCTCTCTCTCTCGATGGCAGTCTCTCTCTCAATGGCAGTCTCTCTCTCTCTCTCTCGATGGCAGTCTCTCTCTCTCGATGGCAGTCTCTCTCTCTCTCTCTCGATGGCAGTCTCTCTCTCTCTCTCTCGATGGCAGTCTCTCTCTCTCTCTCGATGGCAGTCTCTCTCTCTCTCTCTCTCGATGGCAGTCTCTCTCTCTCTCTCTCGATGGCAGTCTCTCTCTCTCTCTCTCGATGGCAGTCTCTCTCTCTCTCTCTCGATGGCAGTCTCTCTCTCTCTCGATGGCAGTCTCTCTCTCTCTCTCTCGATGGCAGTCTCTCTCTCTCTCTCTCTCGATGGCAGTCTCTCTCTCTCTCTCTCGATGGCAGTCTCTCTCTCTCTCTCGATGGCAGTCTCTCTCTCTCTCGATGGCAGTCTCTCTCTCTCTCTCTCGATGGCAGTCTCTCTCTCTCGATGGCAGTCTCTCTCTCTCTCTCTCGATGGCAGTCTCTCTCTCTCTCTCTCTCTCGATGGCAGTCTCTCTCTCTCTCTCTCTCGATGGCAGTCTCTCTCTCTCTCGATGGCAGTCTCTCTCTCTCTCTCGATGGCAGTCTCTCTCTCTCTCTCTCGATGGCAGTCTCTCTCTCTCTCGATGGCAGTCTCTCTCTCTCTCTCTCGATGGCAGTCTCTCTCTCTCTCTCTCTCGATGGCAGTCTCTCTCTCTCTCTCTCGATGGCAGTCTCTCTCTCTCTCGATGGCAGTCTCTCTCTCTCTCTCTCTCGATGGCAGTCTCTCTCTCTCGATGGCAGTCTCTCTCTCTCTCTCTCGATGGCAGTCTCTCTCTCTCTCTCTCTCGATGGCAGTCTCTCTCTCTCTCTCTCTCGATGGCAGTCTCTCTCTCTCTCGATGGCAGTCTCTCTCTCTCTCGATGGCAGTCTCTCTCTCTCTCTCGATGGCAGTCTCTCTCTCTCTCTCTCGATGGCAGTCTCTCTCTCTCTCTCTCGATGGCAGTCTCTCTCTCTCTCTCGATGGCAGTCTCTCTCTCTCTCTCGATGGCAGTCTCTCTCTCTCTCTCTCGATGGCAGTCTCTCTCTCTCTCTCTCGATGGCAGTCTCTCTCTCTCTCTCTCTCGATGGCAGTCTCTCTCTCTCTCTCTCGATGGCAGTCTCTCTCTCTCTCTCTCGATGGCAGTCTCTCTCTCTCTCTCTCGATGGCAGTCTCTCTCTCTCTCTCTCGATGGCAGTCTCTCTCTCTCTCTCTCTATGGCAGTCTCTCTCTCTCTCTCGATGGCAGTTGGTCTCCATCTGAATTTCAAACTGCCCGCCTCTTTTATTCCCCCCAACATTAGATCATCTCATTGGTTCAATTCTGGCGAAACAATAAATTCAAAATCGATTAGTATTTTATTTTATTAAACAAATTACAAAAACAGTTTACAACAAACAGTTACATTTACAGCTGCACAAAATCGATTAGTATCCTGGGGCACAGTTTAAACCGATTGGTTAAACTCAAATTGTTGTCTAAATAGCAACTAAAACTCAAGGTATTATTTCATCGCCAAATGTTACATATTTTTAATTTTCCAGTACACTCTGAGACTGCTAGCTGGTCATATGACAAGTGCCTGTAAGCTCTCAGTGCAAAACCAGCATTCAGTCTCTCTTAAAGGTACAGTACACGCCTTCACCTTCATAACAATGAGGCTGGCAGCCTGTGAGTCAGTGCCAATGTGCACTGGAAAGGCAGTTTTTATACACAATGCCCCAACTGATGAAAGCAAGTATGCCACGCGTCTTCTGTGGTAGTCAACCTTATCCACTATTGTTGCTTCTTTCAGTGAACTATGGACCTCTACACCTTGATCCCTCTGTATATTAAAGCTTCCAAGGGTTCTTTCATTTACTGTATACTCCCTCAGCATCAGATCTCCCAAAATGCATCACCTCACACATGTCCGGATTAAATTCCGGATTAAATTCCATCTATCTGCATTTCTCTGCCCAAGACTCCAGTTGTATCCTCTGGCAAAGTTCCTGCAAACTTTGTGTCATCTGCAGCTTTACTCATCAGACCACCTACATTCCCCTCCAAATCATTTATGTAGATATTAAAACAACAGGGATTCCAGCACTGATCCCTGTGGAACACTATTGGTCACAGATTTCCAGTCAGAAAAACATCCTTCCGCTGTTACTCTCTGTCTTCTAAGACCAAACCAGCCCTGTATCCATCTTATCAGCTCACTGCAGATCCCATGTGACTTCGAGAATAACCCAGGCAGTAAAATACTTTGATTAAAAGTTTTGTAGTTTGAAAAAAAAATAATGTGCGAAAGAGTTACAAACTGAAGAGCATGAAGTGACGATGTTACTGACTAACACCAGGTGCACAGATAGATCGACATATGTTCACATTCACCAAATGACTTGTCCAAAAACTGACGCAGCTGAAATAATGTTACTTTTTATTTGACATTGATACCAACTGACACCGGGACAATATCCGTAAAGCTGTGCATAAAGCTATAAGTGGTTATAACATTTTTATTCCAGCTATGAAACGCAATATCAAACAGTCTTCCTGATGGCAAAGACTCTGTGATCAATACTCATTGTAAAATAATAATAAGGGATGAGATGTGGCTTTGAAGTTGTGAACTTATTCTCCTTCACAACATCATTTATAAATTTCTCCAGGATAGTTACAGGGCTGCGAACTGATGTTAGTTATTCATCATTTTCCTTCTTACAGACTGATGACTTCACACCTGCCTGCTAAATCAGTAAATACTGTGTCTCCCTCTTGCTCCATGAGCTCCCACTTTGAGAATTGCAAAACCTATTGGATATGTTGCCTGTCGTTTCTCAAACCATTCCATATCTTTTATCGGCTTTACAGACTGATAGTCATTTTGTGGTTAGCAGCAATTTGTTAGTAGGAAGTGTGGAGCTGCAGTTTATTTTTAAGTACTTTTTTTTAGCGGGACATTTAAACTGCACATGAAAGGACATTGCTCAGAGTCTTTGTTTATTAGGAATGAATAAACAAGCTGCTGCTGACTGCCTGTTGGACAATTATAGAGTAATGTCTGTGATTCAAGCAGAGAGTTTTGGAAGGTTACACTGAAACCACAACACGGCTGTGACTGTCTTCTGTGACCCCTCTCAAGGCAAGAAATTTAAATAATAAGCCCTATTGTGTTTTGGGAAACAAATAAAAACAGGATTATTGAGGAAAATTCTTTATAGAATGATTAAGACAGGTGCGCTTTAATATAGAACATCAAAGATTTAATATTATATTGAGGATGCTTTCTCACTATTACATTCTCTCAGGAAATGTTATTGTGAACAAAAACAGAAGTTGCTGGAAAAGCTCAACAAATCAGAGTTCACATTTCAGGTTGAGTTGACTGAGTTCAAACGGAGGGTCACTGGAACTAAAATGTTTAACTTTGGTTTCTCTTCACAGATGCTGCCAGACCTGCTGAGCTTTTCCAGCAACTTCTGTTTTTGTTTCTGATTTTCAGCATCCGCAGTTCCTTCAGCTTTTATTTAATGTTACTGTGAAGT
Organism: Chiloscyllium plagiosum; assembly: GCF_037043375.1. Classification (NCBI taxonomy): domain Eukaryota; kingdom Metazoa; phylum Chordata; class Chondrichthyes; order Orectolobiformes; family Hemiscylliidae; genus Chiloscyllium; species Chiloscyllium plagiosum. The sequence goes on along the minus strand of NW_028270151.1, from coordinate 2,705,156 downwards.
CTTAGACTCATCACAATAAAATATGTCAGTTGAAAACTGTCTGTGAAGTTGTTGTGGTTCTGTTCGCCGAGCTGGAAGTTTTTGTTGCAAACGTTTCGTCCCCTGGCTAGGCGACATCATCAGTGCTTGGGAGCCTCCTGCGAAGCGCTTCTTTGATGTTTCCTCCAGTGTTTATATTGGTCTGTCCCTGCCGCTTCCGGTTGTCAGTTTCAGCTGTCCGCTGTAGTGGTTGGTATATTGGGTCCAGGTCGATGTGTTTGTTGATGGAGTTTGTGGATGAATGCCATGCCTCTAGGAATTCCCTGGCTGTTCTCTGTCTGGCTTGCCCTATGATAGTAGAGTTGTCCCAGTTGAATTCATGTTGCTTGTTGTCTGCGTGTGTGGCTACTAAGGATAGCTGGTCGTGTCGTTTCATGGCTAGTTGATGTTCATGTATGCGGATTGTTAGCTGTCTTCCTGTTTGTCCTATATAGTGTTTAGTGCAGTCATTGCAAGGTATTTTGTACACTACATTTGTCTTGATCATGTTAGGTATTGGGTCCTTCGTTCGGGTGAGTTGTTGTCTGAGCGTGGCTGTTGGTTTGTGTGGTTGTTGGTTTGTCTGTGAAGTCTCTAGTATTAAGGGATGACGGGGTGAGGGGGTGGGGCAGTGGGAATAGGGAAGTCCTGGAATGTCTAGGCTCCTGTTTCTGAGGAGTGGGATAAGATCATCTGACGGAAGCCCAGAGGCTGTGCATGGATCACTGCCAGTTATCTGAGGAAACGTCGCTGTTGACTGAACTGAACATCCTTTCTCCAAAACTATCTAGCTCTGGGAGCCGTGCTTTTCACATAGTCACAGGTCAGGCAGCAGCAGCCAGAGTGTTTTGGAGGGTTTGCAACCTTAGTCGATATGTTTTGTAGGGATTGTGATCTCAATGGGAGAAACATGAATGTTATGCTGACTCGATCAGGTTAGGGCAGTCTTGTCCAGCTTAAAGCTTGACTCTGGTGTCCAATCCGACCAGAATTAGTCGCACCATCTCAGCTCTCCTTTAACTTTTCAGGACCACATACAGACACTGAGGCTTTATCGCCTGCGTGAGAAAGGCAGGGTTTTAAATTGTACTGTAGAACACAGGGATTCCAAGACCAGTGAATGAAGTAGGCGAGCTTAGCAGAACCATACACCTGTAACATTGAACAATGTGCTTCAACACATTCACTTTGGCAAGAACAGATTGATGGCAGTGTGATAGATCACAGAAAATGTAGCCAACGTTTAAAGACTATTAATTAACCAGGAGCTCAGCTTACTTCATTGCCTTAGATTGTACAAGATGTACAAACATTTTGATGCCAATGTTTCTTTTAAAATATGTAACTGCTTCAAAGTCAGTGCCCTCCTCTACAGCAGATAATTACATTTGTTGTAGCTTCATGAAAACCAACCATCAACAGCACATTAGTATCTCATATACGGAGCCAGTTACAAATGACCTCTTACCAATTTTATAGATGCACCAATGACCTAAGACCACAAGAAACTACAGAGAGTTGTGAACACAGCCCAGTCCATCACACAAACCAGCCTTCCACCCATTGACTCCGTCTATACTTCCCACTGCCTCGGGAAAGCAGCCAACATCACCAAAGATCCCTCCCACCCCGGTTATACTCTCTTCTACCCTCTTCAGGCAGAGAGAAGATATAAAAGTTTGAATGCACGCATAAACAGATTCAAGAACAGCTAACCCGAGAATGCAACTTTTAAAAAAAGGGTTTTGTGATTTACACATGAAAGAAGTGAAACTGTCACTGTATTCTAACAGATGAAAGGCTTAACAGACAATCAATGTTTCAATGTATAATTTCAGTGACATCACACTGTAAATTTTTGCTGTAAATTCTGTGTTACGATCGAGCCCTCCACTATCACCTGATGAAGGGGCGTCGCTCCGAAAGCTAGTGCTTCCAATTAAACCTGTTGGACTATAACCTGGTGTTGTGTGATTTTTAACTTTGTACACCCCAGTCCAACACCAGCATCTCCGAATCAGATTCAAGAACAGCTTCTTCCCCTCTGTTATCAGCAGGGAATGTACCTCTCAGATGTTAATGTTGATTTCTCTCCTCTCGCCTTCTCTGTGGCTGTATCACTGTATTCTGCTCTCTGTTCTGCTCCCCTGATGCACTCTGTATGGAATGATTTGCCTGTAGAGCACATAAACAGCACTTTTCACTGTATCTTGATACGTGTGACAACAAGCAATCAGTCAATCAGTGTTCCTGTATGGACGAGTCATTTCTTGGTGCACTCTGTCATAGCTGAGTTCCGCACATATACATTGACCAGCAGGAATACTGACCAGCAATGGGACCCTCTGCTGTTCCTCTAGGTCCTTCAGTCACTCGACTCCCACAGGCTCTAACCTGCTGAGGTGAAGGCCATACTATAATCTCTACTGCCCCACACAGCTGAGGAATCTGGCTCAGTCACAGGCTCTGTAGCGGCTGGTGCTGGGGTCTATGGGACTGGATGGAAACAGAGGGTGTGGTGTGGCTGAGGAGGAACTTGCTGCTATAGTTTCTATGGAATTGTAAAAAATTTGATAGAAATATCAAGAGGCGACTACAGTTTAACTGCAGTTGTAAATAATAGTGTTGGTGACCCTCTCCAGGGTCAGGAGAAAAGAATAGAGATTGAAGTTTTTGTCAATCACCATGTTAGGCCTGCTCCTTACTTTGGAGGAGGTGGGGCTGGGGGTTTCCAAGGTAATCCATCTGGTTGTTGTTCCCATTGGTTTTGAATTTCCTGAGCAATTATGCAAATTATTTTCCACCTTCAGCTGCAGATATATTCCCACTTCCATATTTCTCTCGCTTCAGGAGCGGGTCTTCCACAGTAACTGCCTTTTAATCTGTTCGTGACAACCAGGAGTGTCCACTTGACAACTGTTTCCTCCAGGCTACTGTTTACTGGTTTCAGTCATTTATTTATCCATTACCTGTTAGACCTTGAACCACACCCTGCTGCCTGAGGCGATCCAGCTGCTGCTTACTGTCTCTCAGAGCTCACAAGACTTGGATATTTCTTTGCTTTAAACGATAGCTTCCCTGTTTAAGATATCAGAGAGAGTTGGTCAGAAACTTTCACCTGCTAAAATTGAGAGGTACACAGGAATGAAGCAAATAGGTGAGTCTTTGCCCTGCAGCATGTGGAATTCCAATCCATCCCATAGTGACATCCATTCGCTACATCAGTTTGAAAGGGCCGATGGTGTACACATTGGTCACTGAGAGGCGGGATGGTTCAGGCTAGAGGCAAAAACACAACAAGAGGGTGCAGAGACATCAGACTTTCCTCTCATTCTCCACCGCTCTATCGCCTAATGTTGGGCAGGATAGGGATAGGGCAGGATAGGGATGGGGCAGGATAGGGATAGGGCAGGATGGGGATGGGGCAGGATAAGGATGGGGCAGGATAAGGATGGGGCAGAATGGGGATGGGGCAGGATAGGGATGGGGCAGAATGGGGATGGGGCAGAATGGGGATGGGGCAGGATAGGGATGGGGCAGAATGGGGATGGGGCAGAATGGGGATGGGGCAGGATAGGGATGGGGCAGGATGGGGATGGGGCAGAATGGGGATGGGGCAGGATAGGGATGGGGCAGGATAGGGATGGGGCAGGATAGGGATGGAGCAGAATGGGGATGGGGCAGAATGGGGATGGGGCAGGATAGGGATGGGGCAGGATGGGGATGGGGCAGAATGGGGATGGGGCAGGATAGGGATGGGGCAGGATGGGGATGGGGCAGGATAGGGATGGGGCAGGATAGGGATGGGGCAGGATGGGGATGGGGCAGGATGGGGATGGGGCAGGATAGGGATGGGGCAGGATAGGGATGGGGCAGGATGGGGATGGGGCAGGATAGGGATGGGGCAGAATGGGGATGGGGCAGGATAGGGATGGGGCAGGATGGGGATGGGGCAGGATAGGGATGGGGCAGAATGGGGATGGGGCAGAATGGGGATGGGGCAGGATAGGGATGGGGCAGGATGGGGATGGGGCAGGATAGGGATGGGGCAGAATGGGGATGGGCAGGATAGGGATGAGGCAGAATGGGGATGGGGCAGGATAGGGATGGGGCAGAATGGGGATGGGGCAGGATAGGGATGGGGCAGGATAGGGATGGGGCAGAATGGGGATGGGGCAGGATGGGGATGGGGCAGGATAAGGATGGGGCAGGATAGGATGAGGCAGAATGGGGATGGGGCAGGACAGGGATGGGGCAGAATGGGGATGGGGCAGAATGGGGATGGGGCAGGATAGGGATGGGGCAGGATAGGGATGGGGCAGGATGGGGATGGGGCAGGATGGGGATGGGGCAGGATAGGGATGGGGCAGAATGGGGATGGGGCAGGATAGGGATGGGGCAGGATGGGGATGGGGCAGGATAGGGATGGGGCAGAATGGGGATGGGGCAGGATAGGGATGGGGCAGGATAGGGATGGGGCAGGATAAGGATGGGGCAGGATAGGGATGGGGCAGGATAGGGATGGGGCAGAATGGGGATGGGGCAGAATGGGGATGGGGCAGGATAGGGATGGGGCAGGATAAGGATGGGGCAGGATAGGGATGGGGCAGGATAGGGATGAGGCAGGATAGGGATGGGGCAGGATGGGGATGGGGCAGGATAGGGATGGGGCAGAATGGGGATGGGGCAGGATAGGGATGGGGCAGGATAAGGATGGGGCAGGATAGGGATGGGGCAGGATAGGGATGGGGCAGAATGGGGATGGGGCAGGATGGGGATGGGGCAGGATGGGGATGGGGCAGGATAGGGATGGGGCAGAATGGGGATGGGGCAGAATGGGGATGGGGCAGGATAGGGATGGGGCAGAATGGGGATGGGGCAGGATAGGGATGGGGCAGAATGGGGATGGGGCAGAATGGGGATGGGGCAGGATAGGGATGGGGCAGGATGGGGATGGGGCAGGATAGGGATGGGGCAGAATGGTGATGGGGCAGAATGGGGATGGGGCAGAATGGGGATGGGGCAGGATAGGGATGGGGCAGGATAAGGATGGGGCAGGATAGGGATGGGGCAGGATAGGGATGGGGCAGGATAGGGATGGGGCAGGATGGGGATGGGGCAGGATGGGGATGGGGCAGGATAGGGATGGGGCAGGATAGGGATGGGGCAGAATGGGGATGGGGCAGAATGGGGATGGGGCAGGATGGGGATGGGACAGGATGGGGATGGGGCAGGATGGGGATGGGGCAGGATAGGGATGGGGCAGGATAGGGATGGGGCAGAATGGGGATGGGGCAGAATGGGGATGGGGCAGGATAGGGATGGGGCAGGATAGGGATGGGGCAGAATGGGGATGGGGCAGAATGGGGATGGGGCAGGATAGGGATGGGGCAGGATAGGGATGGGGCAGGATGGGGATGGGGCAGGATAGGGATGGGGCAGGATAGGGATGGGGCAGGATGGGGATGGGGCAGGATGGGGATGGGGCAGGATAGGGATGGGGCAGGATAGGGATGGGGCAGGATAGGGATGGGGCTGGATAGGGATGGGGCAGGATAGGGATGGGGAAGGATAGGGATGGGGCAGTATGGGGTTGGGGCAGAATGGCGATGGGGCAGGATGGGGCAGGATAGGGATGGGGCAGAATGGGGATGGGGCCGGATAGGGATCGGGCAAAATGGGGATGGGGCAGGATGGGGCAGGATAGGGATGGGACAGGATAGGGATAGGGCAGGATGGGGCAGGATGGGGATGGGGCAGGATGGGGATGGGGCAGGATAGGGATGGGGCAGGATAGGGCAGGATGGGGACGGGGCAGAATGGGAATGGGGCAGGATGGGGCAGGATGGGGATGGGGCAGAATAGGGATTGGGCAGGATGGGACAGGCTAGGGATGGGGCAGGATAGGGATGGGGCAGAATAGGGATGGGGCAGGATAGGGATGGGGCAGAATAGGGATGGGGCAGAATAGGGATGGGGCAGAATGGGGATGGGGCAGGATGGAGATGGGGCAGGATGGGAATGGGGCAGGATGGGGATGGGGCAGGATGGGAATGGGGCAGGATGGGGATGAGGCAGAATGAGGATGGGGCAGAATGGGGATGGGGCAGAATGGGGATGGGGCAGGATGGGGCAGGATAGGGATGGGGCAGGATAGGGATAGGGCAGGATGGGGCAGGATGGGGATGGGGCAGGATGGGGATGGGGCAGGATGGGGATGGGGCAGGATAGGGATGGGGCAGGATGGGGCAGGATGGGGACGGGGCAGAATGGGAATGGGGCAGGATGGGGCAGGATAGGGATGGGGCAGGATGGGGCAGGATGGGGACGGGGCAGGATGGGGCAGGATGGGGACGGGGCAGAATGGGAATGGGGCAGGATGGGGCAGGATAGGGATGGGGCAGGATGGGGATGGGGCAGAATAGGGATGGGGCAGAATAGGGATGGGGCAGGTTAGGGATGGCGCAGAATAGGGATGGGGCAGAATAGGGATGGGGCAGGATAGGGATGGGGCAGGATGGGGCAGGATAGGGATGGGGCACGATAGGGATAGGGCAGGATGGGGCAGGATGGGGATGGGGCAGGATGGGGATAGGGCAGGATAGGGATGGGGCAGAATGGCGATGGGGCAGGATGGGGCAGGATAGAGATGGGGCAGAATGGGGATAGGGCAGGATAGGGATGGGGCAGGATAGGGATAGGGCAGGATAGGGATAGGGCAGGATAACAATGGGGCAGGACAGGGATAGGGCAGGATAGGGATGGGGAAGGATAGGGATGGGGCAGTATGGGGTTGGGGCAGAATGGCGATGGGGCAGGATGGGGCAGAATAGGGATGGGGCAGAATGGGGATGGGGCAGAATGGGGATGGGGCAGAATGGGAATGGGGCAGGATGGGGCAGGATAGGGATGGGGCAAGATGGGGATGGGGCAGGATGGGGATGGGGCAGAATGGGAATGGGGCAGGATGGGGCAGGATGGGGATGTGGCAGAATGGGAATGGGGCAGGATGGGGCAGGATAGGGATGGGGCAGGATGGGGATGGGGCAGAATAGGGATTGGGCAGGATGGGGCAGGATGGGAATGGGGCACGATAGGGATAGGGCAGGATGGGGCAGGATAGGGATGGGGCAGGATGGGGCAGGATAGGGATGGGGCAGGATAGGGATGGAGCAGAATAGGGATGGGGAAGGATGGGGCAGGATGGGAATGGGGCACGATAGGGATAGGGCAGGATGGGGCAGGATAGGGATGGGGCAGGATGGGAATGGGGCAGGATGGGGATAGGGCAGGATAGGGATGGGGCAGGATAACAATGGGGCAGGATAGGGATAGTGATGGGGCAGGATAAGAATAGGGCAGGACAGGGATAGGGCAGGATAGGGATGGGGCAGGATAGGGATAGGGCAGGATGGGGCAGGATAGGGATGGGGAAGGATAGGGATGGGGCAGGGCAGGACAGGGCAGGATAGGGATAGGGCAGGATGGGGCAGGATAGGGATGAGGCAGGATAGGGATAGTGCAGGATAGGGATGGGGCAGGATAGGGATGGGGCAGGATGGGGATGGGGCAGGATGGGGATGGGGCAGGACATGGTAGGACAGGGATGGGGCAGGACAGGGATGGGGCAGAATGGGGATGGGGCAGGATGGGGATGGGGCAGGATGGGGATGGGGCAGGATAGGGATGGGGCAGGATAAGGATGGGGCAGGATAGGGATGGGGCAGGATAGGGATGGGGCAGGATAGGGATGGGGCAGGATGGGGATGGGGCAGGACGGGGATGGGGCAGGACGGGGATGGGGCAGGACGGGGATGGGGCAGGATGGGGATGGGGCAGGATAGGGATGGGGCAGGATGGGGATGGGGCAGGATGGGGATGGGGCAGGATAGGGATGGGGCAGGATAGGGATGGGGCAGGATGGGGATGGGGCAGGATAGGGATGGGGCAGGATAGGGATGGGGCAGGATAGGGATGGGGCAGGATGGGGATGTGGCAGGACAGGGATGGGGCTGGATAGGGATGGGGCAGGACAGGGATGGGGCAGGACGGGGATGGGGCAGGATGGGGATGGGGCAGGATAGGGATGGGGCAGGATGGGGATGGGGCAGGATAGGGATGGGGCAGGATAGGGATGGGGCAGGATAGGGATGGGGCAGGATGGGGATGGGGCAGGATGGGGATGGGGCAGAATTGGGATGGGGCAGGATGGGGATGGGGCAGGATGGGGATGGGGCAGGACAGGGATGGGGCAGAATGGGGATGGGGCAGGACAGGGATGGGGCAGGATAGGGATGGGGCAGGACAGGGATGGGGCAGGACAGGGATGGGGCAGGACAGGAATGGGGCAGGACAGGGATGGGGCAGGACAGGGATGGGGCAGGATAGGGATGGGGCAGGACAGGGATGGGGCAGGACAGGGATGGGGCAGGACAGGGATGGGGCAGGACAGGGATGGGGCAGCAAAGCCCAGCACAATGAGTCTGACAAATTTAAAACATACAGAACTAAAGAGCTGGAGTAGCAACTTGTCAATGTGCTGAGATTAAACAGAGATGATATCGCTGTAAAACCTAGGCCATTCAGCCCATTGAGTCTGCTCCTCTCTTCAATGAGATCATGGTTGAGATCAGCACCACTTTCTTGCCGTTTCCCCATAAACCTTGACTTCCTTCTGAACTAAAAGTCAGAATTCACATGACACCAGGTTATAGTCCAACAGGTTTATTTAAACTCGCAAGTTTCCGGAGCCCTCTCCTTTATTAGATAAAGTGGAGGGGAGGTGCACAGACACAGATTATTTTTTTTTATCTCCTAGTTATTTTTTATTTATTTATTTATTTATTTATTTTTCTTTTTTTCTTTTTTTTTCAAGCCATTATTTTTTTTTTTCCTTTTTTTTTTAAAACCCCCACACTACCACCTAAGTGCGGTAGTGCTTCTGGATGGTTATTTTTTTTTTTCAAGCCATTATTTTTTTTTTTCCTTTTTTTTTAAAACAGACACAGATTATATCAGCAGAGGGGTAATGGTAAGATAATTCGAGGTAAGTAAGACCGTGAACAGGGGAGTACAAATGGTGTGAGTGTGGTGTTGACAGACTGAATAACAAGTCTTTCTAGGTGCACAAGAGTGTCAAACAGTGTGAGTAACAAATGAAGGGATGACCAATGAACAGATTAGTTAAGGCCGAGAGATAATGTATGATTACTTGTAGTTACCTCTCAACCTTAGTTAGTTTATCCAGTTGTTAATTACTTGTTGCTTTGGTTAGACCCTTTATGGGTCTCTGATGCCCATTCATGTTATTCCCACTATGTGGCTTGTGTCTGGCAGCATCTTACTTTGATTATTTGTAATGATTTCTCTGCCTTAATTAACTAGCTCAGAGATCAACCCTTCAACCAGCTGTTGACACTTTACTCACACTGTTTGACACTCTTGATCACCTGCAAAGACTTAGTATTCAGCCAATCAACACTCCATTCACACTGACACAAAACACTCCTGACTCCATAAGACACCTGCCTGAAATGAGATTGATCTGACCGTACCTGGAGAGCAGCCCAAACGCCGTGGCAAAAAACATGTTGCACCTGAAACCAGGAACTAACTGGACAAATTGGAACCCAAGCAGAAGCCTACCTTCTCCACTGGGTCCTAAGCACACTCCCTCCGGTAGAAAAAAAGGCACACAGTAAATTATCTGCTGCACTGGTTCCTAATCAGATCCTCTGCAAAAATACTCTAAACTGCAACCCACCTGCTCCACAGGGTCTTAGGAAGGATCACTTACCTGGAAACAGTCACAATCCACTCCCCCAGACCACTCAAATGTAAGAAACCTGTGAGGAAGTGGGATAAACGTGCCGGCCTGATAGTTAGGCTGAGACTACACGGTTTCAAGACCCCTTCCTAGCTTACTCCTAGTAAATGTCCAATCTCTGGAGAACAAGGTGGATGAACTCAGATCCCAGCTCAGCTTCCAGTGTGAACTCTGGGACCGCTGCGTGCTCTGCTTCACAGAAACCCGGCTCAACCCATCCATTCCCGACTGCGCACTTCAGGCTGATGGGTTTTCTATCCATGTATGGACCATACAGCGTCCTCAGGTAAGACAAAGGGTGGAGGGGTTTGCTTTTTAATCAACAACTTGTAGTGCATGGACATTGCAACCCTGGGCAGCCATTGCTCCCCAAACCTCGAATTCCTCACCATCAAATGCTGACCCTTCTATCTACCATGGGGATTTCCCGCCGCTATACCAACTGCTGTGTACATCCCGCCCCAAGCAAAGGTTGAGGAAGCTCTGGATGTGCTGTACCCCACTAATAACACCCTGGAGATGGAACACCCCGAGGTCCTGTTTATTGTAACTGGTGACTTCAATCAAGCCAATCTAAGGAAGGTGTTGCCCAAGTACCACCAGAACATTACCTGCCCCACCAGGGGCCCGAACATTTTACACCACCGCTACACTCACTGTGAAAGATGCCTACCACTCCATCCCCCACCCTCATTTTGGGAACGCCGACCACAATGTCATGTTTCCTCTCCCACAACAGACCCCCTCACGGATACTGGTCCAGTGCTGGTCGGAGGAGGCAGAGGATCAACTCTGGGGCTGTCTGGAATCGGCTGAGTGGGCCGTGTTCAAACAGGCCACAGGCACCTTGGGCAGGTACATCATCACCGTCACAGACTTTATCAGCAAGTGTGTGGAGGGCTGCATACTGAGGGAGTCAGTCCCGGTGTTCCCCAACAGGAAACCCTGGATAAACTAGGACATACAGAACCTGCGAAACACCAGACGTGAGGCCTTCAGATCAGGAGACCCACTTAACTATAAGGAATCCAAGTGTGACCTCCACAGAGCCATTAAGACAAGGACCAATACCGATCCAAACTAGAGACCCAGACAGACACGCAGCGACTATGGCAAGGACTGAATGACATCACAGGTTCTAAAAAGAGACAGTGCAAGATAGCAGACGATGACACATCCCTCCCAGATCGTCTCAACACCTTCTACACTCGCTTTGAGCAGAATCTCAGCGGAGAGGTAACACCTATTCCAACAAGCCCTGACAAACCTATCCCAACAGTCACTGCATCAGAGTCAGATCAGTTTTCCTTCGTGTGAATCCAAGGAAAGTGATGGGACCAGATGGAGTACCAGGCCATGCACTCAGAGCATGTGCAGATCAACTGGCAGAGGTCTTCTCGGACATCTCCAACCTCTCCCTGCAGCAGGCCACTGTCCCTGCCTGTTTCAAGAGGCCAACATCATCCCTGTGCCTAAGAAGGCTCATGCAGCATCTCTCAATGACTACCGCCCAGTGGCCCCAACTTCGGTGGTCATTAATGCTGGTCATGGCATTAATCAACTCCAGCCTCCCCGTTACTCTTGACCCCCTCCAATTTGTCTATTGGACCAACAGATCCACGTCAGATACCATATCACTTGCCCTTCACTCCTCCCTAGAACACCTTGACACCAAAAACAGCTACGTAAGAATCCTACTCATTGACTACAGTTCAGCCTCCAACACTATTGTCCCCTCGAGACTGATTACTAAACTTAGTGATCTCGGACTAAGCCCCACTCTCTGCAACTGGATCCTCACTCTCCTGACCCCCAGGCCACAGTCAGTGAAGACTGAGGGCAGTATTTCATCCTCACTAACACTCAACACTGGAACCCCCCAGGGGTGCATTATCAGCCTCCTACTGTACTCACTGTATCCCCATGACTGCGTCACCAAATTCCAGACTAATGCCATTTACAAATTCGTTGATGACACCACCATAGTCAGTCGAATCTCAGATGGCGATGAAACAGACTACAGACGGGAGGTGAAAGCCCTGGAAAAATGGTGCACTGAGAACAACCTAGCTCTGAATGCTGGCAAAACCAAGGAACTCATTATTGACTTTCGGCGGGATGTTACTCATGCCCCCCCTACACATTAACAACACAAAGGTGGAACGAGCGGAGAGTGTCAAGCTCCTGGGAGTGGTCATCCACAACAAGCTTTCTTGGACACTTCATGTGGATGCACTAGTTACAAAGGGCCAACGAAGTCTCTTCTTCCTCAGGCAGCTGAGGAAATTTGGCATGATGGTGAATACCCTTGCTAACTTTTATAGGTGCGCCATCGAGAACATTCTGTCTGGATGTATCACTACCTGGTATGGCAACTATACCATTCAAGATCGGAGATGGTTACAGAGAGTGGTGAACTCGGCCCAGACAATCACAAAGGCCAACCTCCCATCTATAGGATCCATCTACCAGGCCCACTGTCAAGGAAAGGCCGCCAGCATACTCAAAGATCCATCCCACACTGGCAATGCTTTTCTACAACCTCTACCATCGGGGAGAAGGTACAGAAGCCTGAACACACGCACCAGCTGGTTTCAAAACAGTTTGTACCCTACTGTTGTCAGAATACTGAATGGGCTCACAAACTCTTAACATTCGCCTGTACCTGTGTTTATGTTTTTGTCGCTGTTTCCCTATTATTTACTATCTATGCTGTTTAACTCTGTGACCTGCCTGTATTGCTCACAGGACAAAGCTTTTCACTGTGCCTCCGTACACATGACAATCAATTCAATTCAATTTATTTGTACTCACCTGTTACCTTCAAGTATCTAGCCATTACCCCTCTGCCTATATATTCCATGCCTGTGCGCTTCCTTCCACTTCACCTGGTGAAGGAGCAGTGATTTTAAGTAAACCTGTTGGACTATAACCTGTTGTCATGTGACTTCTGACTTTGTCCACCCCAGTCCAACACTGGCATCTCCACATTATGAATTAAAGATTGGCCTATCTCAGCCTTGAATGTACTTAGTGACTCAGCCTCTACAGCCCCCAGCAGTAAACTGCAGGGTGAAATGTGATGAGGATGTTAGGAGATTACAGGGTGACCTGGACAAGTTAGGTGAGTGGGCAGATGCATGGCAGATGCAGTTTAATGTGGATAAATGTATGGTTATCCACTTTGGTGGCAAGAACAGGAAGGCAGATTACTACCTCAATGGAATCAATTTATGTAAAGGGGCAGTACAGAGAGATCTGGGTGTTCTTGTACACCAGTCAATGAAGGTAAGCATGCAGGTACAGCAGGTAGTGAAGAAGGCTAATAGCATGCTGGCCTTCATAACAAGAGGGATTGAGTATAGAAGCAAAGAGGTTCTTCTGCAGCTGTACAGGGCCCTGGTGAGACCACGAGGTAAAAGGGTTTTTGCCCGAAACGTCGATTTTGCCAGTCCTCGGATGCTGCCTGAATTGCTGTGCTCTTCCAGCACCACTGATCTAGAACCTGGTGAGACCACACCTGGAGTACTGTGTGCAGTTCTGGTCTCCAAATTTGAGGAAAGACATTCTGGCTATTGAGGGAATGCAGCTAGGTTCACGAGGTCAATTCCTGGAATGGCAGGATTACCTTACACTGATAGACTGGAGCGACTGGGCTTGTATACCCTTGAGTTTAGAAGGCTGAGAGGGGATCTGATTGAGACGTATAAGATTATGAACGGATTGGACACTCTGGCAGCAGGAAACATGTTTCCGCTGATGGGTGAGTGCCGAACCAGAGGACACAGCTTAAAAATACGAGGTAGACCATTTAGGACAGAGATGAGGAGAAACTTCTTCACGCAGAGAGTGGTGGCTGTGTGGAATGCTCTGCCCCAGAGGGCAGTGGAGGCCCACTCTCTGGATTCATTTAAGAAAGAGTTGGATAGAGCTCTCAAAGATAGTGGAATTAAGGGTTATGGACATAAGGCAGAAACAGGATACTGATTAAGGATGATCAGCCATGATCATATTGAATGGCGGTGCAGGCTCGAAGGGCTGAATGGCCTACTCCTGCATCTATTGTCTATTGTCTATTGTCTAAAGAATTTCATGGATTCACTCCTCTCTGAAAGAAGAAATTCCACTTTATCCCTGTCTTAAATCTGCAACCCCTTTCTTAGGAGATGATGCCTTCTGATCCTGGACTCTCCCACATGGGGAAGCAGCCTCTCTGTATCTCCTCAGTCAAGACTCTAAGAATCTTGCATACTTCAATAAGATCACCTCTCATTCCTTGAAGTTCCAATGAGTACAGGTCCAACCTACTCAACCTCTCCTCTTAAAACCGTTTCCCCCATCCCCGGGATCAGCCCAGTGAACTTTGTCTGGGCTGCCTCCAAGGTCAGTCTACCTTTCCTCAGATAAGGGGAACAAAACCGTTCACAATGTTTCAGCTACGGTCTGAACACAACAACGGAAGAACTCGGAGCAGGAGTAAGCCAAATTGCCTCTCGATCCCACTCCACCATTTAATAAGATCTTGGCTGACCTTTTCGTGGATTTACCCGCCTGCTCACCATAACCCTTAATTCCTTTACTGTTCAAAATCTATCTTTCTTTGCCTTAGAAACATTCAATAAGGAAGCTTCAGCTTGAGTGCGAGCAGCAGCTAAGGTAAGACAGTTTGTTTTAAAATTACTTACTGGTAGCGGGCAGCGGTGTTTTTTTTTTCTCTTCACAGAAAGAGCGGGAGCAGCAGGAGGAAGTGACGAAGACCAGAGGGGCAGCCGGGTAGGTTTTTTTCCCTTTAAAAGCGCGCAGGAGAAGAACCCAAGGCACTACAGAGGTAGTGTCTCCCACCCGCCCTCCTCCTCTAACCTAAATAATAAGACCCGTTGTGGTAAGTAGGTAAGTGCTGCATTTTGCTTGTTGTATTCTTTAGACCCAGGTTTTTTTATATAAAAGGTTACTTTCAGAGGGATGGCAGTGAAGGCAGTGCAATGTTCCTCTTGCAACATGTTTGAGGTGAGGGATGCCATCGACGTCCCTGCCGATTACACTTGCAGGAAGTGCACCCATCTCCAGCTCCTCCAAGACCGTGTTAGGGAACTGGAGCTGGAGTTGGATGAACTTCGGATCATTCGGGAGGCAGAGGAGGTCATAGATCAGAGTTATAGGGAAGTAGTAACTCCAAAGATTGCAGATAGATGGGTGACAGTGAGGGGGACTGGGAGGAAGCAGCCAGTGCAGGGACCCCCTGCGGCCGTTCCCCTCAAGAACAAGTATACCGTTTTGGATACTTGTGGGGGGGGGGACTTACCAGGGGTAAGTAACGGGGCTCAGGCCTCTGGCACGGAGCCTGTCCCCGTTACTCAGAAGGGAAGGGTGAAGAAGAGCAGAGCAACAGTAATTGGGGACTCGATAGTTCGGGGCACAGATAGGCGGTTTTGTGGGGGCGAGAGAGACCCACGTTATGTATGTTGCCTCCCAGGTGCAAGGGTACGTGATGTCTCTGATCGTGTTTTCCGGGTCCTTAAGGGGGAGGGGGAGCAGCCCGAAGTCGTGGTCCACATTGGCACCAATGACATAGATAGGAGGAGGGCTGAGGATGTTAGGCAGGCTTTCAGGGAGCTAGGTTGAAAGCTCAAAGTTAGAACGAACAGAGTTGTTGTCTCTGGTTTGTTACCCGTGCCACGTGATAGAGAGTCGAGGAATAGGGAAAGAGAACACTTAAATGCGTGGCTGCAGGGATGGTGCAGGAGGGAGGGATTCCGATATTTGGATAACTGGGGTTCTTTCTGGGGACGGTGGGACCTCTATAAACAGGATGGTCTGCACCTGAACCTGAGGGGCACCAGTATCCTTGGGGGGAGAGGTTTGCTAGTGCTCTTGGGGGGGGGTTTAAACTAACTCTGCAGGGGCATGGGAACCCAGACTGTAGCTTTAGGGTGCAGGACCTGGAGTGTAGGGAGGTTAGGAACATGGCATCAATTTCAAAGGAGGGTGCCTGTAAACAGGAAAGTGGCTTGAAGTGTGTATACTTCAATACAAGAAGTATACGAAATAAGGTAGGTGAACTTGCAGCGTGGGTTAGTACCTGGGACTTCGATGTTGTGGCTATTACGGAGACATGGCTAGAACAGGGACAGGATTGGCTGTTGCAGGTTCCAGGGTTTAAATGTTTTGGTAGGGTCAGAGGTGGGGGTAAAAAAGGGGGAGGTGTGGCATTGCTTGTCAAAGATAGTATTACAGCGGTGGAAAGGACGATGGATGAAGACTCGCCATCTGAGGTAGTTTGGGCTGAGGTTAGGAATAGGAAAGGTGAGGTCACCCTGTTAGGAGTTTTTTACAGGCCTCCTAATTGTCCTAGAAACGTAGAAGAAAGGATTGCGAGGATGATTCAAGAGAAGAGTGAAAGTAATAGGGTGGTTGTTATGGGGGACTTTAACTTTCCTGATATTGATTGGGAAAGCTATAGCTCAAGTTCGTTAGATGGGTCAGTGTTTGTCCAATGTGTGCAGGAGGGTTTCCTGACACAATATGTAGATAGGCCAACAAGAGGTGAGGCCATACTGGATTTGGTTCTGGGTAATGAACCAGGCCAGGTGTTAGAACTAGAGGTAGGTGAGCACTTTGGGGACAGTGACCACAATTCGGTGACTTTTACTCTAGTGATGGAGAGGGATAAGTGTGCACTACAGGGCAAGAGTTATAGCTGGGGGCAGGGAAATTATGATGCGGTGAGGCATGACTTAGGATGTGTGGCTTGGAAAAGTAAGCTTCAAGGCAAGAGCGTAATTGATATGTGGAGCTTGTTCAAGGAGCAACTATTGAGTGTCCTTGATAAGTATGTACCTGTCAGGCAGGGAGGAAAGGGTCGTGTGAGGGAGCCGTGGTTTAATAAGGAATTGGGATCCCTTGTTAAATGGAAGAGGGCGGCCTATGTAAAGATGAGGCGTGAAGGTTCAATTGAGGCGATTGAGAGTTATAGGGTAGCCAGGAAGGACCTGAAGAGAGAGCTAAGAGCAGCAAGGAGGGAACATGAAAGGTCCTTAGTTGGTAGGATTAGGGAAAACCCTAAGGCTTTCTATAGGTATGTCAGGAATAAAAGAATGACTAGGGTAGGAATAGGTCCAGTCAAGAATAGTAGTGGGAAGTTGTGTGTGGAGGCTGAAGAGATTGGGGTGACATTGAATGAATACTTTTCGTCAGTATTCAATCAGGAACAGGACATTGTTGTCAATGTGAGTACTGAGTCACAATTAAGTAGAATGGATGGCTTTGAGGTATGTAGAGAAGAGGTGTTGGAAATTCTGGAAAGGGTGAAAATAGATAAGTCCCCTGGGCCTGATGGCATTTATCCTAGGATTCTCTGGGAAGCAAGGGAGGAGATTGCAGAGCCATTGGCCTTGATTTTTATGTCCTCGTTGTCTACAGGAGTAGTGCCAGAAGATTGGAGGCTAGCAAATGTGGTTCCTTTGTTCAAGAAGGGGAGTAGGGATAACCCTAGTAACTATAGGCCGGTGAGTCTCACTTCTGTTGTGGACAAAATCTTAGAGAGAATTGTAAGGGATAGGATTTATGAACATCTGGATAGGAATAATGTGATCAAGGATAGTCAGCATGGTTTTGTGAAGGGCAGGTCGTGCCTCACAAACCTTATTGAATTCTTTGAGAAGGTGACTAAGGAGGTGGACGAGGGGTAAGCGGTAGATGTGGTGTATATGGATTTTATTAAGGCGTTTGATAAGGTTCCCCATGGTAGACTACTGCAAAAAATACGGAGGTATGGCATTGAGGGTGAGTTGGCGGTTTGGATTAGGAGTTGGCTGGCTGGAAGAAGACAGAGGGTAGTAGTTGATGGCAAAGGTTCATCTTGGAGTGCCGTCACTAGCGGTGTTCCGCAAGGATCTGTTTTGGGACCATTGCTGTTTGTCATTTTTATAAATGACCTGGAGGAGGGGTTAGAAGGTTGGGTGAGCAAGTTTGCGGATGATACGAAAGTCGGAGGAGTTGTAGACAGTGAGGAAGGATGTGGCAGGTTACAGCGGGATATAGATAAGCTGCAGAACTGGGCAGAAAGGTGGCAAATGGAGTTCAATGTGGGTAAGTGTGAGGTGATTCACTTTGGTAAGAGTAACAAAAAGATGGGGTACTGGGCTAATGGTCGGATACTTGGTAGTGTGGATGAGCAGAGGGATCTTGGTGTCCATGTACACAGATCTTTGAAAGTTGCCACCCAGGTAAATAGTGCGGTGAAGAAGGCATATGGCGTACTGGCTTTTATTGGTAGAGGAATTGCGTTCCGGAGTACTGAGGTCATGTTGCAGTTGTATAAGACTCTGGTGCAGCCGCATATGGAGTATTGTGTGCAGTTTTGGTCGCCATACTATAGGAAGGATGTGGAGGCACTGGAACGGGTGCAGAGGAGGTTTACCAGGATGTTGCCTGGTATGGTAGGAAGATCGTATGAGGAAAGGCTGAGGCACTTGGGGTTGTTTTCATTGGAGAAAAGAAGGTTTAGGGGTGACTTGATAGAGGTGTATAAGATGATTAGGGGTTTAGATAGGGTCGACAGTGAGAATCTTTTTCCACGTATGGAGTCGGCTATTACAAGGGGGCATAGCTTTAAATTAAGGGGGGGTAGATATAGGACAGATGTTAGGGGTAGGTTCTTTACTCAGCGAGTCGTGAGTTTATGGAATGCCCTGCCAGTAGCAGTGGTGGATTCTCCCTCATTATGGGCATTTAAGCGGGCATTGGATAGGCATATGGACGATAGTGGGCTAGTGTAGGTTAGGTGGGCTTGGATCGGCGCAACATCGAGGGCCGAAGGGCCTGTACTGCGCTGTATTCTTCTATTCTGGATCAGTGGTGCTGGAAGAGCACAGCAATTCAGGCAGCATCCGAGGACAGGCAAAATCAACGTTTCGGGCAAAAGCCCTTCTTTTGCCCGAAACGTTGATTTTGCCTGTCCTCGGATGCTGCCTGAATTGCTGTGCTCTTCCAGCACCACTGATCCAGAATCTGGTTTCCAGCATCTGCAGTCATTGTTTTTACCTTGTATTCTTCTATGTTCTATGTTCTATGTTCTATGTGACTGGGCAGGGAATTCCACAGATTCACAATCCTTTGAGTGTAGAAATTCTTCCTCAATTCAGTCCTGAATCTCCTATACCCTCTTGTCCTAGTTTCACCTGCCAGTGGAAACAGCCTCTCTACTCCTATTTTATCTATTCCCTTCATAATTTTATATGTTTCCATAAGCTTCCCCCTCATTCTTCTGAATTCCAATGAATATAATCCCAGTCTACTCAGTCTCCCCTCATAAGCCAACCCCCTCAACTCTGGAATCAACCCAGTGAACCTCCTCTACATCCCCTCCAGTGCCAGTACATCCTTTCTCAAGTAAGGAGACCAAAACTGCACACAGTGCTCCAGGTGTGGCCTCACCAGCACCTTATACAGCTGCAACATAACCTCCCGGCTTTTAAACTTAATCCCTTTAAGCAATGAAGGACAAAATTCCATTTGCCTTCCTAATTACCTGTTGTACCTGCAGACCAACCTTCTGTGATTCATACACAAGGACACCCAGGTCCCTCTGCACAGCAGCATGCTGCAATCTTTCACCATTTAATTAAAAGTTCATTTTGCTGTTATTCCTAGCAAAACAAATGACCTCAAATTTATCAACATTGTCCTACATCTGCCACACCCTTGCCCACTCACTAAACCTATCTATATCTCTCTGCATACTTTCACAGTCC
Organism: Chiloscyllium plagiosum; assembly: GCF_037043375.1. Lineage (NCBI taxonomy): Eukaryota > Metazoa > Chordata > Chondrichthyes > Orectolobiformes > Hemiscylliidae > Chiloscyllium > Chiloscyllium plagiosum. The sequence goes on along the minus strand of NW_028270151.1, from coordinate 2,685,560 downwards.
TCTGCACACCTTGCTCTACCGCTCATCTTAGTGTCATCTGCGAACTTTGACACACTACACATGGTCCCCCAACTCCAAATTATCGATGTAAATTGTAATCAATTGTGGCCCCCTATACTGATCCCTGAGGCACACCACAAGTCACTGATCACCATTCAGAAAGACACCCATTTGCCTTCACTCTTTGCTTCCTATTAGCTAACCAATCCTCTCTCCATGTTAATACATTACCCATAACACTGCGCATCTTTATCTAATGCAGCAGCCTTTTGTGTAGTACCTTGTCAAATGCCAGAGACACCACATCCACCGGCTCTCCGATGTCCACCGTGTTCATAATGTCCTCAAAGCTTTCTGCAGTCTTCCGCCATTTAATTAATATTCAGCTCCTCTATTATTTCAGCCAAAATCATAACCTTACATTTTCCCACATTTATATTCTATTTGTTGAGATTTTGCCCACTCACTTTAGCCAGCCATGTCACTCTGCAGACTCTGTGTCACTCTCACCACTTGCCTCCAGAAAACTGCTGATAGTACGTTTGCTCTCTTCATCCATGGCATTAATATATATTGTAAATAACTGTGGTCCCGGCACTGAGCCCTGTAACATTCCACAATTACAGGTTGCCATCCTGAAAACACTTCCCTTATCCCTACTCTTTGTCTTCAATTACTTCGACTCTCCTCTATCCATGCGGATATACTGCCCCAGCACCATGCACTCTTATCCCATTAACTGTCTTGTGTGTGATGTCTTATCGTGCACCTTCTGAAAATCCAAATATATTACATAAAAGTAACAAAGGAGATTGATGAGGGCAGAACGGTGGACATGATCTATATGGACTTCAGTAAGGCATTCGACAAGGTTCCCTGTGGGAGACTGGTTAGCAAGGTTAGATCTCACGGAATACAGGGAGAACTAGCCATTTGGATACAGAACTGGCTCAAAGGTAGAAGACAGAGGGTGGTGTTGGAGGGTTGTTTTTCAGACTGGAGGCCTGTGACCAGTGGAGTGCCACAAGGATCGGTGCTGGGCCCACTACTTTTTGTCATTTACATAAATGATTTGGATGCGAGTATAAGAGGCACAGTTAGTAAGTTTGCAGGGGACACTAAAATTGGAGGTGTAGTGGACAGCGAAGAAGGTTACCTCAGATTACAACAGGATCTTGATCAGATGGGCCAATGGGCTGAGGATTGGCAGATGGAGTTTAATTTAAATAAATGTGAGGTGCTGCATTTTGGGAAAGCAAACCTTAGCAGGACTTCTATGCTTAATGGTAAGGTCCTAGAGAGTGTTGCTGAATAAAGAGACCTTGGAGTGCAGGTTCATAGCTCCTTGAAAGTGGAGTTGCAGATAGATAGGATAGTGAGGAAGGCGTTTGGTATGCTTTCCTTTATTGGTCAGAGTATTGAGTACAGGAGTTGGGAGGTCATGTTGCGGTGTACAGGACATTGGTTAGGCCACTGTTGGAATATTGTGTGCAATTCAGGTCTCCTTCCTATCGGAAAGATGTTGTGAAACTTGAAAGGGTTCAGAAATGATTTACAAGGATGTTGCCAGGGTTGGAGGATCTGAGCTACAGGGAGAGGCTGAACAGGCTGGGGCTGTTTTCCCTGGAGCATCGGAGGCTGAGGGGTGACCTTATAGAGGTTAATAAAATTATGAGGGGCACGGATAGGATAAATAGACAAAGTCTTTTCCCTGGGGTGGGGGAATCCAGAACTAAAGGGCATAGGTTTAGGGTGAGAGGGGAAAGATATAAAAGGGACCTAAAGGCAATGTTTTCACACAGAGGGTGGTCCGTGTATGGAATGAGAGAAAGTGGTAGAGGCTGGTACAATTACAACATTTAAGAGGCATTTGGATGGGCATATGAATAGGAAGGGTTTGGAGGGATATGGGCCGGGTGCTGGCAGGTGGGACTAGATTGGGTTGGGATATCTGGTCGGTATGGACGGGTTGGACCGAAGGGTCTGTTTCCATGCTGTACATCTCTATGACTCTATATGCTGCTTCTCCTTTCTCTATCCTGCTTGCTATTTCCTCAAAGAATTCCATTAAATTTGTCAGGCATGGTTTCTCCTTCATAAAGTTATGCTGCCTCTGCTAGATTACATTGTGCATTTTCTAACTGCTCTGTTATTATATTATACCATAATATATAATATTATATATTTCCTGAAGAAGGGCTTATGTCCGAAATGTCGATTCTCCTGCTCCTTGGATGCTGCCTGACCTGCTGCGCTTTTCCAGCAACACATTTTTAAGCTCTGATCTCCAGCATCTGCAGTCCTCACTTTCTCCTATATAATATTATACCATATTAGACCATATGAAGCTTAGGTATTAGAGTGCAGAGATTCAGCACTACAATAGTTCCAAAGGGGGATAAACTAGGAAGAAGGATTAGACAATATCAAACTTAACAATGAGAGAGAAAACCACTGTAGGGCCCTCATTAAATTATTAAAGACTGGAAGAAAGTAAAATATTTTCATATGAATTAAATTCCCAATAATCAAATCCATCTTTTACTACTTTAATGGAGGTGTTAACACATTGGTTTAGAATAATTGAGTCATCCAGAATAGAAACAGGCCCTTCGGCCCACCATGTCCATGCTGACCAACAAACACCAAAGTCGGAGAAAGTGAGGACTGCAGATGCTGGAGAAAAGTGTGGCATTGAGAAAGCACAGCTGGTCAGGCAGCATCCTGCCATTTTTGGAATATTGCGTGCAATTCTGGTCTCCTTCCTATCGGAAAGTTGTTGTGAAACTTGAAAGGGTTCAGAAAAAATTTACAAGGTTGGAGGATTTGAACTATAGGGAGCTGTTGAATAGGCTGACACTGTTTTCCCTGGAGCATCGGAACTGAGGGGTGACATTATAGAACGTAGAACATAGAACATTACAACGCAGTACAGGCCCTTCGGCCCTCAATGTTGCGCCGACCTGTCATACCAATCTGAAGCCCATCCCACCTACACTATTCCATGTAAGTCCATATGCTTGTCCAATGACGACTTAAATGTACTTAAAGTTGGTGAATCTACTACTGTTGCAGGCAAAGTATTCCATAGCCTTACTACTCTCTGAGTAAAGAAACTACCTCTGACATCTGTCTTACACCTATCTCCCCTCAATTTAAAGCTATGCCCCCTCGTGCTCCCTGTCACCATACTTGGAAAAAGGCTCTCCCTGTCCACCCTATCTAACCCTCTGATTATCTTATATGTCTCTATTACGTCACCTCTCAAACTTCTTCTCTCCAACAAAAACAACCTCAAGGCCCTCAGCCTTTTCTCATAAGACCTCCCCTCCATACCAGGCAACATCCTAGTAAATCTCCTCTGCACCCTTTCCAAAGCTTCCACATCCTTCTTATAATGCGGTGACCAGAACTGTACACAATACTCCAAGTGCGGCCGCACCAGAGCTTTGTACAGCTGTAGCATAACCTCATGGTTCTGGAACTCGATCCCTCTATTAATAAAAGCTAAAACACTGTATGCCTTCTTAACAACCCTGTCAATCTGTGTGGCAACGTTCAGGGATCTGTGTACATGGACACAGAGATCTCTCTGCTCATCTACACGACCAAGAATCTTACCATTAGCCCAGTACTTTGCATTCCGGTTACTCCGACCAAAGTGAATCACCTCACACTTTTCCGCATTAAACTCCACTTGCCACCTCTCAGCCCAGCTCTGCAGCTTATCTATGTCTCTCTGTAACCTACAACATCCTTCGTCACTATCAACAACTCCACCGACCTTAGTGTCATCTGCAAATTAAAAAACCCACCCTTCTACGCCCTCATCCAGGTAAAAATGATGAACAGCAGTGGACCCAACACCGACCCTTGCGGTACACACTGGTAACTGGACTCCAGGATGAACATTTCCCATCAACCACCACCCTCTGTCTTCTTTCAGCAAGCCAATTACTGATCCAAACTGCTATATCTCCCACAATCCCATTCCTCTGCATTTTGTACAATAGCCTACTGTGGGGAACCTTATCGAACGCCTTGCTTAAATCCATATACACAACATCAACCGGCTTACCCTCATCTACCTGTTTGGTCACCTTCTTAAAGGACTCAATAAGGTTTGTTAGGCACGACCTACCCTTCACAAAACCGTGCTGACTATCCCTAATCAAATTATTCTTTTCTAGATGATTATAAATCCTATCTCTTATAACCTTTTCCAACACTTTACCAACAACTGAAGTGAGACTCACTGGTCTGTTGTTACTAGGGTTGTCTCCACTACCCTTTTTGAACAGGGGAACCACATTTGCTACCCTCCAGTCCTCAGGCACTATTCCTGTAGACAATGATGATTTAAAGATCAATGCCAAAGGCTCAGCAATCTCTTCCCTTGCTTCCCAGAGGATCCTAGGATAGATCCCATCTGGCCCAGGGGACATGTCTATTTTCTATTATCTATTATAGAGGTTTATAAAATCATGAGGGACATGGATAGGATAAATAGGCATAGTCTTTTCCCTGGGGTCGGGGAGTCCAGAACTAGGGGGTATAGGTTATGGTGAGAGGGAAAAGATATGAAAGAGACCTAAGAGGCAACTTTTTTACGTAGAGGGTGGTACGTGTATGGAATGAGCTGCCAGAGCCTGTGGTGGAGGCTGGTACAATTGCAACATTTAAGAGGCATTTGGATGGGTATATGAATAGGAAGGGTTTGGAGGGATATGGGCCGGGTGCTGGCAGGTGGGACTAGATTGGGTTGGGATATCTGATCGGCGTGGATGAATTCGACTGAAGGGTCTGTTTCCGTGCTGTACATCTCTATGACTCTATGAACCATGAACATTTAATACTGTTTCTTCATTTTTCCCTCCCCTCTCTCACTCTATCCCCTATAAGTTTCTTGTGTCTGTGACATGACCTTCCATATCATTCTTGATCTCTAACAGGGTACATGGGACAACTGTGCTCTCTTGTAACCCCCTTGGAGGGACTAACACATTGGTGAGAGGACATGGCAGCTTCAGACAACATCTGGTCTTTGGACTGAAAAGACTCTCTAATGATCCCATGGCTCGCTGGTGGTTCCCACCACCTCCAAGTGCTATCTGTGCAGATAATTTGTTTCAGTGTATTTAAAATCAGTGTGATACACTTTGGTCTTAAGGATATCTGTGATGCTATATTGGTATTTAGAAATGTGGGTTCTAAAGTGAACAAAACTATATACAGATTTTATTTCTATTTGTGTTGATTAAGAGGGGAAGGACGCTGTTTTATTTTTGACTTCTATAAATCTGAGGCTATCTGGAAATGCATTTAAATGAGGCCTTAAAAAGCTCACGAAGAGAAAAATTTGTTACTTTGGAATAACAAGTGTGAAAGAAATTGGACTGTTGCCTTTGACACAGGGAGACAGAAACAGTTTCTCTTCCAAAAGAAAGGCTCATCCAGAAAGCCAATGAGTGTGCAGGTTTGTTTCTGATAGGAGCAACTCGATCAGGTAGAAAAGGCTTATCAAAGCAGCGATGCAGGTTAGCAGTCTGCAGAACAACAAAGGCAAGAGTGCTGAGTGGATTAATGTTAGTCAGAGAAAACTTCAGAACCAGCAGACTATGAAAGAGGAGTTTAAGGAACTGGCTGAAAACAATGTCAGCTGTGATCACAGTTTGTTTAACAGTTTAATGAAGAGGAGCTGTGAGGCAGCAGTGCTAACCACTGAGACACCGTGCCGCCATAGAGACATCAACTAAAGAGGATAGCAATGTCTCAATCCGAACATTCACTGGAAATGAACCAATTACAGCTGTCCATTGTACAACAAAAACGCTAACATAGGAATAGGGTGATTCTCTCTCAGGGTTTTGTCAAAAGACCACTTCAAACCGGCCTTATGTAGTATAAAATACTTCATCTTATTTCATTTGTACGTGAAATGAACTTTAATGTTATTTTTTAAAAGTATGTTAAAAGTAACATATTCAGTGATGGACTACCTTTATAACAAATATCAAAACTAACATTAATGTTCTATCAAGCCAGGTTTTGTGTGAGGATCTATCTTGCTCAATATTCCAATTAGCAGGGGTCAGAGTATCTCCCTCAGTCTGGATAGTTTCTTCAGGACCACTTGAGATTGTTGCACTTGACCCAGTTGGGCCTTGACTGAGGAGAGAAGGTTTTCCCTTCAACATACCCAGCTCAGGTTGGTGTTAACTCTTCAGGATTGCAAAGCTCCCTTATATACAAGTGATTTCAGTCATTTGTAGGTATGGGTCCATCCAGGGTGACTGAAGCTTTTACTGCCTTGAATGTATTCTGAAGCTATGATGGGGCACTCCTGGTGTTGGACTGGGGTGGACAAGGTCAGAAGTCAAATGGCACCAGATTCTAGTCCAACAGGTTTACTTTAAATCACAAGCTTTCAGAGCACTGCTCCTTCACCCGAGGAAGGTCACTTTTGGAATACTGCATGCAACTCTGGTCTCCCCAGTATAGGAAGGATGTTGTGAAACTTGAAAGGATTCAGAAAAGATTTATAAAGATGTTGCCAGGGTTGAAGGATTTGAGTATTGGGAGTGGCTGAATAGACTGGAATTGTTTCCCTGGAGTGTCGGAGGCTGAGGGGTGACCTTATAGAGGTTTACAAAATCATAATAGGGTGAATAGGAAAGGTTTTTTCCCCAGGGTCGGGGGAGTCCAAAACTAGAGGCTGAGAGGGGCAAGATTGAAAATGGACCTAAGGACCAATGTTTTCACACAGAGGATAGTATACGTACGGAATGAGCTGCCAGAGGAAGTGGTGGAGGCTGGTACAATTACAACATTTAAAAGGCATCTGCATGAGTATATGAATAGGAACAGTTGAGAGGGATATGGGCCAAGAGCTGACAAATGGGACTGGATATCTGGTTGGCACGGATGAGTGGGACTGAGCTGTACATCTCTATGACTCTGTGACTCTGTGGTATTGTGTGATGTCTGAGCTTATTGTGAAGTGGTGTGATCGCTCCCTTGCATGGTCAAAGATCTGTTTCTAACTCCGTAACAGTGGATCCCTTGGGTTCTCGGATCACTTTACTGCCTGTCGGCATTTTTAAAGTTGCTTTTGTGACTAATTGAATGAGGAGATAGCTTGTTGTTTCCCAGCAGTGCCCTGGTTAGCTACTTTCAGAGGAATTCCTTTGGATAGTATCAGTGCAGTTGGTGTTGCTGTATCTCTTTAGTAAGTTCTACCCTACACAACTTTACTTATACTTTACTGTCTTAAAAAAATCAATTGATTCTTTCCAAAGAAGACAGCTGGGTTAACAGGGACAGTTATCTCTGAATGCAAAAATACAGGAAGTTTGGAGGGTTTAGATTCAAGTCAATGTATGATCTATTTGTTATTTCCTTCTCAATAGCTGTCGTCTGAAAGAACAAGCCACTGTCTGGGATTGCCTTTGCTGCCTGACCAATGTCTTGATGGACCCCTTTTCATTCCTCATTTCTGGAATCTTTTTAGAGAGAAATGGGAGTGTGCCCCCACCCTCACCCACCACCCCAAAATATTTAGTGGAGGATAGTCTGAGGGTTCATTGCCTCAATCACAGCAAACCATCAGAAAGAATCGATGCATCAGCTATGGTATCGAACTGAAGACGGCTTTCTCCTGCTGTTCACCAACAATTGTCCTGCAGGTCATCTTCTGTGCAGGAAGTCACATTCCCTGAGCACACAGTGCCCTTACTGCAGTGTGACAGTGAGAGTTCCCAGGGCAGCCCTGAGGTGCAGCGTTGAGGGCCAGCATTGAGGAGCGGCATTGACAATAGACAATAGACAATAGGTGCAGGAGTAGGCCATTCTGCCCTTCGAGCCTGCACCACCATTCATTATGATCATGGCTGATCATCCTTAATCAGTATCCTGTTCCTGCCTTATCTCCATAACCCTTAATTCCACAATCCTTGAGAGCTCTATCCAACTCTTTCTTAAATGAATCCAGAGACTGGGCCTCCACTGCCCTCTGGGGCAGGACATTCCACACAGCCACCACTCTCTGGGTGAAGAAGTTTCTCCTCATCTCAGTCCTAAATGGCCTACCCCTTATTTTTAAGCTGTGTCCTCTGGTTCGGCACTCACCCATCAGCGGAAACATGTTTCCTGCCTCTAGAGTGTCCAAACCTTAAATAATCTTATATGTCTCAATCAGATCCGCTCTCAGTCTTCTAAACTCAAGGGTATACAAGCCCAGTCGCTCCAGTCTATCAGTGTAAGGTAATTCTGCCATTCCAGGAATTGATCTCGTGAATCAAAGCTGCACTCCCTCAATAGCCAGAATGTCTTTCCTCAAATTTGGAGACCAGAACTGCACACAGTACACCAGGTGTGGTCTCACCAGGGCCCTGTACAGCTGCAGAAGAACCTCTTTGCTTCTATTCTCAATCCCTCTTGTTATGAAGGCCAGCATGCTATTAGCCTTCTTCACTACCTGCTGTACCTGCATGCTTGCCTTCATTGACTGGTGTACAAGAACACCCAGATCTCTCTGTACTGCCCCTTTACCTAAATTGATTCCATTGAGGTAGTAATCTGTCTTCCTGTTCTTGCCACCAAAGTGGATAACCATACATTTATCCACATTAAACTGCATCTGCCATGCATCTGCCCACTCACCTAACTTATCCAGGTCACCCTGTAATCTCCTAACATCCTCATCACATTTCACCCTGCCACCCAGCTTAGCATCATGAGCAAATTTGCTAATGTTATTGCTAATACCATCTTCTATATCATTAACATATATTGTAAAAAGCTGCAGTCCCAGCACTGATCCCTGCGGTACACCCTGGTCACTGCCTGCCATTCCGAAATGGAGCCGTTTATCACTAATCGTTGTTTCCTATCAGCCAACCAATTTTCAATCTAAGTCAGTACTTTGCCCCCAATACCATGCGTTGAAAAATGTGGTGCTGGATAAACACAGCAGGCCAGGCAGCATCTGATGAGCAGGAGAATCGACGTTTTGGGCATAAGCCCTTCTTCAGGCTTCCCAAAACGTCGATTCTCCTGCTCCTCGGATGCTGCCTGCCCTGCTGTGTTTTTCCAGCACCACATTTTTCAACTCTGGTCTCCAGCATCTGCAGTCCTCACTTTCTCCCAATACCATGTGCCCTAATTTTGCTCACTAACCTCCTATGAGGGACTTTATCAAAGGCTTTCTGAAAGTCCAGTTACACGACATCCACTGGCTCTCCCTTGTCCATCTTCAGAGTTACATCCTCAAAAAATTCCAGAAGATTAGTCAAGCATGATTTCCCCTTCATAAATCCATGCTGACTCTGACCTATCCTGTTACTACAATCCAGATGTGTCGTAATTTCATCCTTTATAATAGACTCCAGCATCTTTCCCACCGCTGAGGTCAGACTAACTGGTCTATAATTTCCTGCTTTCTCTCTCCCACCTTTCTTAAGAAGTGGTACAACATTAGCCACCCTCCAATCCGCAGGAACTGATCCCGAATTTATCGAACTCTGGAAAATAATCACCAATGCATCCACGATTTCTCAAGCGACCTCCTTCAGTACCCTGGGATGTAGACCATCAGGCCCCAGGGACTTACCAACCTTCAGACCTAACAGTCTCTCCAACACCAATTCCTGGCAAATATAAATTCCCTTAAGTGCAGGTCCTTCAGCCACTGTTACCTCAGGGAGATTGCTTGTGTCTTCCCCCGTGAACACAGATCTGAAGTATCAATTCAATTCTTCTGCCATTTCTTTGTTCCCTGTAATATATTGTGGGCGGCATGGTGGCACAGTGGTTAGCACTGCTGCCTCACAGCGCCAGAGACCCGGGTTCAATTCCCGCCTCAGGCGACTGACTGTGTGGAGTTTGCACGTTCTCCCTGTGTCTGCGTGGGTTTCCTCCGGGTGCTCCGGTTTCCTCCCACAGTCCAAAAGATGTGCAGGTCAGGTGAATTGGCCATGCTAAATTGCCCGTAATGTTAGGTAAGGGGTAAATGTAGGGTTATGGGTGGGTTGCGCTTCGGCGGGTCGGTGTGGACTTGTTGGGCCGAAGGGCCTGTTTCCACACTGTAAGTAATCTAATCTAAGTAATCTAATCTAATCTATTCCCCTGTTTCTGTCTTCAAGGGCCCAATTTTAGTCTTAACCATTTTTTTGCCTTTCACACACCTAAAAAAGCTTTTACTATCCTCCTTTATATTTTTGGCCAGTTTACCTTCGTATCTCATTTTTCCTCTGCGTATTTCCTTCTTAGTAATCCTCTGTTGTTCTTTAAAAGCTTCCCAGTCCTCCGTTTTCCCACTTATCTTTGCTATGTTATACTTTTTCTCTTTTAACTTTATATGTTTCTTTACTTCCCTCGTCAGCCACGGCCGCCCATGCCTCCTCCTGGGATCTTTCTTCCTTTTTGGAATTAACTGATCCTGCATCTTCTGCATTATACCCAGAAATATCCGCCATTGTTCCTCCACTGTCATCCCTGCTAAGGTATTACACCATTGAACTTTGGCCAGCTCCTCCCTCATAGCTCCATAGTTCCCTTTATTCAACAGAAATATTGTCACTACCGACTGTACCCTCTCCCTTTCAAATTGTAGAGTGAAGCTTATTGTATTATGGTCACTACTTCCCAATGGCTCCTTCACTTCGAGGTCCCTGACCAATTCTGGTTCGTTGTACAATACCAGATCCAGAATTGCCTTCTCCCTGGTCGGCTCCAGCACCAACTGTACTAAAAATCTATCTCTGAGGCACTCAACAAAGTCTCTTTCTTGAGGTCCAATACCATCCTGATTCTCCCAGTCACTGAAAATGTGTTGCTGGAAAAGCTCAACAGGTCAGGCAGCATCCAACAAGGAGGAGAATCGACGTTTCGGGCATGAGCCCTTCTTCAGGAAGGGCTCCCAGTCTACCTGCATGTTGAGGGGCATCATTGTGGGGCATCATTGTGGGGCATCATTGTGGGGCATCATTGAGGGGCATCATTGTGGGGCATCATTGAGGGGCATCATTGAGGGGCAGCCCTGAGGGGCAGCATTGAGGGGCAGGAGTGTCCCGCAAGTGGATATGGGATGTGCCAGGAGGGTTCCTTGAGGCTGACACATGTCAGATGCCAGTGCTTGTTGGAGGTGGGTGTGGCTGTACCTTTGGAGTGTGTCCTGAGATGTTGGAGCCCAGACTAAGCTGCCAGGCGCCTGCTGTGACTTCCATTTGTTTGGTGTGTTGGCTAGGACAGGAAGCTCAATATGAGCGAGGGACAATCTGCTGTTTATGAGGTTATTCCCAAATAACGATCCCATTGAATGGGCCTGTCTCCACTGCTCAGTATGAACCTGGTCCTGGCTGGTAGCAGGTACAAATGAGACCCAGCAGACAGCTGCTCACACCGAGACAGACCTTACTGTATTCCCCACTTGATTCTGCTCCAAATCTTGCTGTCACCTGCACCGTTCAGAATCCTGTCAGACTCCCCTGGTTTCTTTACTTTGGTTTCTCGAATGCAGAGAGAGCTGGGTGGTTTGGTTTCGAACGGTGAGGAGAGAGGTAGGTCACCGACTCAGAGTGGAGAAAGGGAACAGCAGATTGGAGCCGAGCTGGAGACTCCGAGCGGGATCATGCAAATAGAAAAAAAAGCCTGAGAGTTTGAAAGAAATTCTGAGACCGTGGGTGAGGCTGAAAATGAATTGGATGCTGTTTGTCCATGTTCACCCAGCTACTGTCTAATGCACCTTCTTTTGTCTGACACATCAGACTGTGCTCTGGGTGAGATTGGCTCTGGACAGATTCCTTGAGGCTGGAGTTGGGCCCCGGAGGATTGTATCCCTTTAAAGGCCCCCCTTTGGCCCTGATGGGGCCGAGGAGGAGAACGCATGTCGAGCCCCCACCAGGTCATTCCTTTCCTTCCCATCCCCTGACTCTCCATCCCAGCCTGTCCCTGGGTGTCCTCCCCTTCCCCTTTAACCTGGCACAGTGATACTACCTCCCCCCACCCAAACTCCACACCACCCTGCCTTTACCTCCCCACTTCACTGACTCTGGCCCTTGGCCCAGGATGGGTGGGGAGGAGGCTGTTTGTGGTGCCAGCAATGGCCAGTGCTCCAGATGGCACAGCCAGGGCATGGGGTCTGCTCATCGTTCGATTGATACCACCCAGGCCTGGAGAGAGATCCTTGTGAGGGGAGATGTCAGGGTACTGTCCCTCGTTAATTCTCATCTGAAACCCACAATAACTAAAGGTCCCTGATGGGGAGGCACGGTGGCTCAGTGATTAACACTGTTGCCTCTCTGAGCCAGGGACCCAGGTTTGATTCCAGCCTCGGGCAACGATCTGTGTGGGTTTCCTCTGGGTGCTCCGGTTTCCTCCCACAGTCCAAAGATGTGCGGGTCAGGGTGAATTGGCCATACTAAATTGCCTGTAGTGTTCAGGGATGTGTAGGTTAGGTGCATTAGTCAGGGGTAAATGTAGAGTAATAGGGGAATGGGTCTGGGTGGGTTACTCTTCAGAGGGTCAGTAGGGACTTGTTAGGCATAAGGGCCTGTTTCCACACTGCAGAGATTCTATAATAACTCAGCATCAATGTGCTCCACCCCTCCACAGTTTGGGGCATCAGACATACACGCCTCCAAAGTTATAAAAGTCAGCTCTAAATGGCATCAGTGAAACCCTTCCCAGCCACAGTGACAGACACACCTGAAGGCTGTCAGTACTGACGGACTGATTTCACCCCCGTAGATCGCAGCTACAACAGTTGCTGGCGTTTTGACAATAGTGGGCTCTAGGCCTTGTCGCGGGTAAGGCCTAGAGCCCACTATTAAGTCACAAAGTGATGTTATTATCAAAAGAACTGAGGATGCTTTAAATTAGAAACAAAAACAGAAGTGACTGGAAAAGCTCAGCAGGTCTGCAGTATCTGTGAAGAGAAATTAGAGTAATGTTTCGGGTCCAGTGACCGCTATCCAGAACAGATGTTATTATCACTTTAATTATGGACTAACATAATGAAATGGAGCCCCCCCCCCCAACCCAGTCTCTCTCCTGAGGTAGTTTCCCACACTTAGCCTCCATTTAATATTGAGTTAAAAACAGATGAGTTGGAGTCAGCTCTCTGATGTGTTTGCAATTTTCTAGGACTTCACCATTCTCTCCCTCCCAATGTTTCATTCTTAAGATGAAAGGTATTGGAATAAAGATGGGGCTCATTCACATAACATCCAAACAGGAACCATCTGTAAAGGCCAAAACCCAATTCTAGTTTGAAGAGATTAACCTTTAAACCAAGTTAAGTCTGATGTTGGCAGTAGGAATACGCGATATAGTATATCGGAGCAACTGGATGGACCAGGCTGCCTTCCCCTGTTTCTTACAGGAACAGATTTCCACAAAACCTTCAGATAAAGTACACACTAACGCTCCATTTCATTTGGCAAAATAAATTGCTCCATAGTCGAGAACTTACAATGAGTTTTCTCTCAAGCTTCCTCTTCTGAAATGACATGACAGCTCGAAGCCTGCACAGCCCGGCCGGGGGATAGCAGGTCAGATCATGGTTATGCTTGAGGGACGATTATGTTAAAGTACTGACAAATGTGAGGGCGAGAGTGCAGACAGGAGCAGCGTTTGTGTGACACTGTGTTGTCCGACAACGTGATTAGACTAAAACCTTTTTCTGTTCAGAAGAGAAACCTTTTTGTACCATTGATTGTGGTGCTGGTTCAGGCTGACAGACCATGGTCTATGTTGTGTGTGTTTTGTCAATGATCTAAGTGCAGTCACTAACCCACGGACTGAAAAGACAGTTACACTGAGCTGGTCTGTAACTGGAGCAATGGGATTGGGTCAGCTGTCTGAGCCGCTCCTGTGAAATCTGAGTACATCAGGAGGGCCCAAAGAAACGTAGACAAGAATTACTATTATTGATCATGTTAACACTCTGTCTGAAGGCTTGATTCCTGAAAGATCTTCATCCCCTCCTCCTTCGGATAGTCCTGGATTACACTAAGGAGCCTTAAAATTCTGCTCCCATCAACCCAGTTCTCAGAATGTCCCTGGTGTCTAGCTTGAACTGAATCTTTACACAGGATCCTCACAATACCATCGCCCTGTCCTCCCTGAGCCACCAGCCCCAGAACTGGAGCCAGTTATCGCTGGAAATATTTCCTTTCAAGGCTTGAATTGCCTTTCTCCCCAACCCTTCCATCATCTATGTGTGGGCACTACATCAGCCTTCACAATGTCAGAGCGGGAAAGAATTCCTCAAAGTCACTCCCCTCAAAGAGAAGAAATTCCTCCTCATCTCTGTCTTACATGTGTGATCTCTTACTCTGAGGTGATGCCCTCTGGTCGTAGCCTCTCCCGGAGGGGAGAGGGGAAGCTATGTCTTTGTATCAGCCCATCCTGTAAGAATGGACTGCTTTCAGTAAAGCTAACACATTTTCACCTCCTGATGGTCTGCCCTTCGCAGCTTTCCTCCCTCCCTGGGTCACCAGTTTCCAGCTGAGCTACACTGCATTAATGAACTGCGCTCAATGAGGACTCAGGAGTAGTTTGCCATCACAACTCAGGGAAGTTGCAGAAATTAGTAGGTAACTTCATGTTGGAGCTGAAAATGTGTTGCTGGAAAAGCGCAGCAGGTCAGGCAGCATCCAGGGAACAGGAGAATCGACGTTTCGGGCATAGCCCTTCTTCAGGATCTCCTCCTCCAGCATCTGCAGTCCTCACTTTCTCCTCGAAAACTTCATGTTGGAGTCAGACTCAGAAGAAGTACTGAGAGCATAGGGAAGTCACTGATTCTGTGTAGGGGAAGGTGTGAGGAGCTCAAAGAATTCTGTGAGAATGAACATTTCTGTGCAGCTGAGAGTATGGGGTTGGACATGCTCAAAGGCAACATTGACTTGCTGCAACTGAACAAAACTGGGACTCGAAATAGCTAGGGATAGGGCTGGCTGAGTGAAGCTCACTGCGAGGGGAGAGCTGGAGTGATCCCTCTGATCGAGGACGGGAATGGAGAGGAGCATAGCCCCAGGAAAGGAGGGTGATTGATTGGAGTAGGAGCAGTCATTGAGCAACTCTTCTGAAGGGTTTCTTGAGAGGGAGTCTCAACAATTGTGGAGAAATTTAATTGTAAAGTTTAATGAGACTCGATAATCCACCATGTCACTAACATCTGAGGGATAATTGTTGAGATCGTCTTGGATCACATTTGCTTTTTGATGTATACCATACATTTACCACATCTTAATTCTGAGGCTTAACATATTATTTGTACTGCAGCTTGCATTATTGTTCAAATATTGTGCAGTTAAGTTCATTGTTGCTTCATTTAAAACAGTGGAAGCGTAGGGAGTTATTCACTTTGTAAATCCCCTGGATATCCCTGTTTGTCTACTTTAAAAATAAAAGTGAGTGGTCCCAAGTCAGATTGTAACTGACATTTGGATCCCAACATAACACCAACTGTCATCATCATAACGTGTCTGTTCAACAAACAGGAGCATTGTATGTGATTCGTCTGTCTTTCCACTTAGCCCTGGAGAACAGAGATACTGGAACCCCATTGGGTGTCAGAGGTATATAATCTTACTGACCTTTCATTGCAATGTGATAGCTCCTCATCCAAGACACCTCAGCTATCTCAAACACATAGTGCAAACTTCCCCAAACAGGATCCTTCTGGGTCGATCACCACTTTATTCAGACAAAAAGACTTTGGACTTGCAAAACGTTTGGGGTGTGGAAGCCATATTTTGATCTCTTTTTGAAAGTTCCAGACATCACCGGCAGCAACATTAGAGGAAGCATCAAACCAGCTGCAAGACAACCATACAAGCCCGAAACTAAAACAGTCCAGTTATAAATAAAACCAAAACTGTCTCCCCAACTTCAAGTGACAAGCAACCTCCAGGCAAATCAATGACAAGAAGATTGGATTTGGAGATGCTGGTGTTGGACTGGGGTGTACAACGTTAAAAATCACACAACACCAGGTTATAGTCCAACAGGTTTAATTGGAAGCACTAGCTTTCGGAGCGACGCTCCTTCATCAGGTGGTTGTAACACGATCGAGCCCTCCACAATCACCTGATGAAGGAGCGCCGCTCCGAAAGCTAGTGTGCTTCCAATTAAACCTGTTGGACTATAACCTGGTGTTGTGTGATTTTTAAAGAAGATTGGAAGCTCACTGAGAACCTTCTGCTTTTACAAAATCTCCACTGCAGCTCAAACAATACCATAAGAACAGAAGGACCAGGAGCAGGAGTAGGCCATTCAGCCCTTCGAGCCTGCTCCATCATTCAATAAGATCATGGCTGATCTTCTCGTGGCCTCAGCTGCACTTACCACCCTCTCACTATAACCCGTAATTCCCTGGGCTGGGAATTCCACAGATTCACAACCCTCTGGGTGAAGATGTTCCTTCTCAATTCAGTCCCTAAATCTGCTCCCCCTAATCTTGAGGCTATGCCCTCTTGTCCCAGTTTCACCTGCCAGTGGAAACATCCTCTCTACTTCTATCTGATCTATTCCCTTCATCATTTTATGTGTTTCTGTAAGATTCCCCCCATTCTTCCAAATTCCAGTAAATATAATCCCAGTCTACTCAGTCTCTCCTCATAAACCAACATAAGCAAATCAATTCATCTGAGAAACTACAGGCCTACTTTGAATGTGATTGAACTGATGCCAGTGTTGATCAGTGTGGGGCTGGCAAAGCACAGCGGTCAGGCAGCATCTGAGGAGCAGGAGAGTCGACGTTTTGACCACAAGTCCTTCATCAGGAATGAGGGAGTGGCTCAAAGGGGCTGGGAGATAAATTGGAAGATGATGGGGCTGGGGGGAAGGTAGCTGGGAATGTGATAGGTAGATGAAGGTTGGGGGGGGAGGGGAAATGAGGAAACTGCTGAAGTCAACATTGATCCCGTGTGGTTGGAGGGTCCCAAGGTGGAAGATGAGATGCTCTTCCTCCAGGTGTTGGGTGGTAAGAGTTTGGCGGTGGAGGAGGCCCAAGATTTACATGTCCTTGGCGGAAAGGGAGGTGGAATTAAAATGTTTGGCCATGGGGCAGTGGGGTTGTTTAGTGCATGTGTCCCAGAGATGTTCTCTGAAATGTTCCACAAGTTGGCGTCCTATCTCCCCTATGTAGAGGAGGCCACATTGAGAGCAACTCACACTGAAGATGGCGTGTGTGGAAGTGCAGGTAAACCTCTGCCGGATGTGGAAGGCCCCTTTGGGGCCGTGAAGGGTGGTGACGGGGGAGGTGTGGGCACAGGTTTTGCAATTCCTGTGGTGGCAGGGGAAGGTGCCAGGAGGGAAGGGTGAGTTGTTGAGGGGCTTGGACCTGACCAGGTAGTCACGGAGGGAACAGTCTCTACAGAATGCTGAAAGGGATGGGGACGGAAATATATCCCTGGTGGTGGGATGCATTTGTAGGTGGTAGAAATGGCGGAGGATGATGTGATGTATGTGGAGGTTGGCGGAGTGGAACGTGAGGACAACGGGGATTCTGTCCTTGTTACGGTTGGAGGGGTGGGGTTTGAGGGTGGAGGGGCAGGATGTGGACAAGATGCGTTGGAAGGCATCTTTAACCATGTGGGAAGGGAAATTACGGTCTTTAAAGAAGGAGGCCATCTGGTGTGTTCTATGGTGGAACTGGTCCTCCTGGGAGCAGATGCGGCGGAGGCGGAGGAATTGGGAATACGGGATAATGTTTTTACTGAATGCAGGGTAGGAGGAGGTGTAGTCCAGTAGCTGTGGGAGTCAGTGGGTTTGTAGAAAATGACACCTTTGTAGGTGTCAGAGATGGTCCAGGTGAATTTAAGGTCAGGGTGGAATGTGTTGGTGAAGTTGATGAATTGCTCAACCTCCTCGCGGGAGCACGAGGTGGCGCCAATGCAGTCATCAATGTAGCGGAGGGAGAGGTGGGGAGTGGTGCTGGTGTAATTACGGAAGATGGACTGTTCTGTGTACTTGACGAAGAGACAGGCAGAGCTGGGGCCCATGGCTACCCCTTTGGTCTGGAGGAAGTTGGAGGATTCAAAGGAAAAATTGTTGAGGGTGAGGACCAGTTCAGCCAATCAAATGAGGGTATCGGTGGAAGGGTATTGGTTGGGTCGGCAGGGAAGGAAGAAATGGAGAGCTTGGAGGCCTTCATCATGGCAGATGGATGTGTACAGGAACTGGATGTCCGTGGCAAAGATGGGGCATTGGAGACCACGGAGGAGGCAGAGGGTGTGGGTAGTGTCCTGAACATATGTGGGACATCCTGGACCAAGCAGGACAGGATGGTGTCGAGGTTTGCAGAGATAGGTTTGGTGGGGCAGGCGCAGGCTGAGACGACGAGTTGACAAGAGCAAACAGGTTTGTGAACTTTGGGGAGAAGGTAGAACCGGGAGGTGTGATATTCCCGGATTAAAGGGAGTTAGAACCGGGCAGTGTGGGATTAAAGGGAGGTAGAACCGGGCGGTGTGGGATTCCCGGAGTTAGAACCGGGCGGTGTGGGATTAAAGGGAGGTAGAACCGGGCGGTGTGGGGTTCCCGGAGTTAGAACCGGGCAGTGTGGGATTAAAGGGAGGTAGAACCGGGCGGTGTGGGGTTCCCGGAGTTAGAACCGGGCAGTGCGGGATTAAAGGGAGGTAGAACCGGGCAGTGCGGGATTCCCTGGAGTTAGAACCGGACTATGAGGTTGGAGGCTGTGAGTGGGTGATCCCCTGAGGTGATGAGGTTGGAGATGGTGTGGGAGATGGTGGTTGGGTGATGGGAGGTGAGGTTGTGCTTGATGGGACTGTAGGAGGAGGTGTCCGTGAGTTGGCACCTGGCTTCAGCTGTGTCGAGGTTGGTGCACCAAAATACCACAGCGCTCCCTCCCCCCTTCTCCGCTAGTTTGATGGTGAGGTTGGGGTTGGAGTGGAAGGCTTTTTCCTTTATCCATAAGTGACTTTTTTTGTTGTGATAGTATTTCTGAAACATTGCATTTTAAACCTCTGGGGCATATGTTAAGATAATAAGTAATCACTTATTATTAAATTCTGAAGAACTTGATATCGGTATTGTTGAAATTTTGTGAAGCACTCCAGGGTAAGATAGTACACACCTTACAAGTAAAAGCACTTTGATCACAGACAATAATAAAATACATAAATTCTATGTTGAGTTGAGGATCTATGTAATTCTAAGCGTAGATTCAGTGACTGGTGCTGGGGAAGGGGAAATGAAAAGACCATGTCTCTCAAACTTTGTAAATGCTGAATTAGTGTCATCGGTTTCTCCTTCACATCATTCAATGGAATATCTGTCACTGAACCTTCCAACTCTTCACCCAAGGTTACACCGCAATGAGAGAAATTAACATTGTCTCTTTCTCAGCAGAATTCTGATAAAACAATGTTACTGCCAGGTCTTCAAAGGACCAAAGAATTGTAAGTCATACACATTGATATGCTGCTTCAGATGTGAACATATTCAGCTGACAGTAGAGAAATTATAGAGCCATAAAATCATAGAGGCAGGCCATTCGACCCATCAAGTCCACATTGATCTCTGACAAGCATCCCACCCTGACCCACCTTGTCTACTTATCCCTGAAAGTCTCCATTTCCCACGGCCAATTCACCCTAACCTGCACATCTCTGGGCACTATGGGTAATTTAGCACGGTCAATCCATTCTAACCTGAACATCCCTGGGCACTATGGGTAATTTAGCACGGCCAATCCACTTTAACCTGAACATCCCTGGGCACTATGGGTAATTTATCACGGCTAATTCACCTTAACCTGAACATCCCTGGGCACTATGGGTAATTTAGCACGGCCAATCCACCTTAACCTGAACATCCCTGGGCACTATGGGTAATTTATCACGGCCAATTCACCTTAACCTGAACATTCCTGGGCACTATGGGTAATTTGGCATGGCCAATCCACCCTAACCTGAACATCCCAGGGTAGTACGGGTAATTTAGCACGGCCAATCCACTCTAACCTGAACATCTCTGGGTAGTATGGGTAATTTTGCACGGCCAATCCACCCTAACCTGTACATTGCTGGGTAGTATGGGTAATTTAGCACAGCCAGTCCATCCTAACCTGCACATCTTTGATTCGAGGAGCTATTCAAAGTCAATACTAGATGAGAGCGAATGGGGTGGCATGGTGGCTCAGTGGTTAGCACTGCTGCCTCACAGCGCCAGGGACCTGGATTCAATTCCAGCCTCGGGCAACTGTCTGTGAGGAGTCTGTGTGGATTTCCTTCAGGTGTTCTGGCTTCCTCTCACAACCCAAAGATGTTAGGGTGAATTGGCCATGCTAAATTGCCCATAGTGCTCAGAGATGTGTAGGCTATATGCATTTGTCAGGAGTAAATTCAGGATAATAGGGTAGAGAAATGGGTCTGGGTGGGTTCCTCTTCAGAGGGTCAGTGTGGACTTGTTGGGCCGAAGGGATTCTATGAGAAACAAACACAGACAGTGCTGGAGAAACTCAGCAGCTCAGGCAGTATTCTTGACGAGAGAAACAGAATCTTTGCTTTGAGTGCTGTCTGATTCTTTGTCTGACCCTGAAGCTTGTGTACAGGGTAAAGGTCGGGTGATTGCAGAGGCAGCTGACTGAGTGACTCCATATTAATTGATGGGTTCCTTGTGCTTGCTGTATTTCTATCGTTATAAAGAATCCACTGGACCATACCTTGAGGAGATTGTTGGTCATGGCTTAACGTCATGGACACACCATGTGGGGACGTTCACCTCGTTTTCCAGGACACTCTGCGGGTAGGGCATGGAATTCTCTGCTGTCCTAGTGATATGGATCTTTCACAGCCATCTGAAAAGGAAATGAAGCCAATCATTCATCCAGATGCTGAGAGCTTTGATACAGGACTCTCCAGCAGGATATGACTGAAGTGGGTGAATTGCGTTCAGTCAGGATGACAGGAGCATTTCCTGTATATTGAGTTGCTAAACTTTGATTAGTGGGGCCGAACTTTGAATTGCTTTGTTTAACTTGATGCTGGATTTGTAACCTGCTGTTACTAACAGGGAAATGTTGTGTTCACACGTGTTCCAAATACTGTGCAGCTTACATGAAATATTACTGCCAACAATACTCCGAAACCTGACCCCACCGGTGTGCTTTAACAAACAAAGCTGTAGGAGGGATTATTAAACTGGACGGGGATTAAACATAGAACATAGAACTGTACAGCACAGTACAGCCCCTTCAGCCCTCAATGTTGTGCTAAGATCAGACTAACTTACATATAATACATTGCACTATCTTCCATGTGCCTATCCAAGAGTTGCTTAAATGTCCCTAATGTATCTGACTCTACTCCCACTGTCAGCAGTGCATTCCACACACCCACCACTCTCTGTGTAAAGAACCTAACTCTGACATCTCCCATAAACCTTCATCTAATTACCTTAAAATTATGCGCCCTCATGATAGACATTTACGTCCTGGGAAAAAGTCTCTGGCTATTCACTCTATCTATGCCTCTCATATGACATCTCTATGCCATCTTGTACATCTCTATCAAGTCACCTCTCATCCGTCTTCACTCCAATGAGAAAAGCCCTAGCTCCCTTTCCCTTCCTTCATAAGACATGCCCTCCAGTCCAGGCAGCATCCTGGGAAATCTTCTCTGCACCCTCTCTAAAGCTTCCACATTTTACCCATAATGAGGCGACCAGAATTGAACACAATATTCTAAGTGTAGTCTGACCAGAGCTTTATAGAGCTGCAGCATGACCTCGCAGTTCTTTAAACTCAATTCCCCTGCTAATGAAAGCCAACACACCATACATCTTCTTAACAACCCATCAACTTGGGTGGCAACTTTGAAGGATCTATGAACATGGACCCCAAGATCCATCTGTTCCTCCACACTGCCAAGAATCCTACCTTTAACCCTGGATTCTGCATTCACATTCGACCTTCCAAAGTGAATCGTAGAATCATAGAATTCCTACAGTGTGGAAACAGGCTACTTGGCCCAACAAGTCCACACTGGCTCTCTGAAGAACATCCACACAGATCCATTCCCCCACCTTATAACCCTATATTTCCCATGACTGATGTATATAGCCTACCCATCCCTGAACACTATGGGCAACCTACACATCTTTGGACTTCACACTTTTCCAGATTCCAGAACTCTATCTGCCACTTCTCAGCTCAGCTCTGCATCCTGTCAATGTATCTTTGCAACCTACAAAAGCCCTATTCACACTAACCTACACTATCCACATCTCCACCAACCTTCGTGTCATCGACAAACCTATTAAGCCACCCTTCCTGTAATTTATAAAAATCACAAAGCGCAGAGGTCTCGGAACTGAGTCCTGCGGAACACCACTGGCACCGAGCTCCAGGCTGAATACTTTCCATCTACTACACCCTCTGTCTCCTATGGACCAGCCAATTCTGTATCCAGACAGCCAGATGTCCCTGTATCCCATGCCTCTTTAAGTTCTGAATGAGCCTTCCATGGGGAACCTTATCAAACCCCTTGCTGAAATCCATGTACACCACATCCACTGCTCTACCTTCATCAATGTGTTTTGTCACATCCTCAAAGAATTCAGTAAGGTTGTGAGGCATGACCCACCCCTCACAGAGCCATGCTGACTATCTCTAATCAAACTATGGTTTGATATCCAGTTGACAGCTCTGAGCCACCTCCCAAACCTTTCTCTACTCTCTGCACTCCCACTCACTGGGACCCATCACCACCTTTCCTGCTCCACAATCACCACTGACTGCTCTTCCATGCACTTCCGTCAGACTCTGTCCCTCTGTTTATCTTCAGAAAAGATTTACCAGGATGTTGCCAGGAATGGAAGGCTTAAGGTTTGGAGAGGGGCTGGACACGCTGGGACTTTTGCTACAGAGTGCAGGAGGCTGAG
Organism: Chiloscyllium plagiosum; assembly: GCF_037043375.1. Taxonomy (NCBI): domain Eukaryota; kingdom Metazoa; phylum Chordata; class Chondrichthyes; order Orectolobiformes; family Hemiscylliidae; genus Chiloscyllium; species Chiloscyllium plagiosum. The sequence goes on along the minus strand of NW_028270151.1, from coordinate 2,662,652 downwards.
GGGTGACCTGATAGAGGTTTATAAAACCATGAGGGGCACAGATACGGTGAATGGCAGAGGTCTCTTCCCTCGAGTGGGGGAATTCAAAACTGCAGGGCGTAGGTTTAAGATGAGAAGAAAAAACGATTTTAAAAGGACCTGAAGGACAACGTTTTCACACAGAGGGTGGTTTGTATGTGGAATGAACTGCCAGAGGAAGGGATAGATACAGATACAGTTGCAGCGTGTAAAAGCCATTTGGATAAGTACATGAACAGGTAGGTTTCAGAGGGATATGGGCCAACTGCAGGCAAATGGGACTAGGTTAGATTGTAAACATGGTTGGAGTGGACGAAAGGGTCTGTTTCTGTGCTGTATGTCTCTATGACTCTGGGAAACTACGACAAGCTGCTGTGTCTCAGCTGAAGGGGAAATCCTTTGTTTGCTTCTCATGGTCAGTCTGTGGTCTTGGCAAATTATTTTAAATGACCCTTGCAATTAAAACTTGGCTTGGCTCTAAAATGTTAATCTTCAGCACTGTCCATCATTCACTTTGTAAGAAACTGGGCAATTCCTGTAAAGCCACTTGTTGTAGGGCATGAGAAAGTCACCTTTATACTAACAGACCAATTCAACACAAATCTCCTGGAATGTGAAACAACGCAACAGAGACATTTTTAAAAAATGTCCAATAGAATCTGAAACCTGCTAAGCCTTGACATACTCTATTAGAGAGTGAGCCTCTTGGCAAGTTTCAAACTGAGTTGTTCACATTACAGATGCTGCAAGCAAGGAGCCCACACTGTGCTGTTTAACCTTTAGCATTGAGGATATGACCCAGAGGGAAGGAAAACTAACTCCCTGATTCACAGACAAGGACCTGGAATTGTTGGTGCACTGGGTAGTCGAGAAAAGGACACTCTTTTTCCTGTGGCTTGCCTGAGGAGGCCACATCACCAGGTCGAGGAAACCCGGACCCAATGGCAGCCCATCTCAGTGTGTCTCCAGCATGAACTGGATAGGACAAAGGTCAATGTTCATCTGGGCTCCACAAGTGGATTGCCATCATCTTCTCTCTGCTACCTCACACTCACAGGGTCACTCTGCCTCAACACATAACTCCTATGGACTCATGGATCACAGTTCTCTATTACATGCATCACATCCAGTTGACAGCTCAGAGCCACTTCCAAAACCTCCCTGGACTCCCACTCACTGGGACCCCTCACCATCTCTCCTGCTCCTTCCTCACCACTGACTGCTGTTTCACCCACTTCTGTTAGACTCTGGCCCTCTGCTTATCTCATTGTGAGAAAGTTGGCCAATCCCATGGAGTGATGTTTCCACAATATCCAGCTGTTATACTCTGGTATCCCTTGACTGGCAGGGCTGGTGGTAGCCTGAGGACATGGATCCCCCTATCTCTGGTGGGACCAGCACCTGATTGACCATTTCCAAACCGCAGGACTGGAAATAGAATGATGCCCCTGACTGATTGTAGTCCTCCATCACACTAAAGATTGTTCCCTTTCACTTACACACATGGCCACTTGTTTGAAACACATGCCATGTGTTTGCTGTAAGCTGCTGGTACCAGGGACACGATGCCATACAATGGCATGGCCAACCCTTTCCCATACAACGCTTCCCATTGGAGCAAGCTGCCTGCCTCTCCCACGACAAGACAAAACAATGTGCCCCACACAGAGCCTGACAGACTGGAAGTTAATACTGAACACATTGACTGTGTACCAGCCAAGCAATGTGAGGTGGAAAGAGGACAGCATCGTCTAAACAAGTGCAAACAGACAGAGTGTTATCACAGCAAGCTCCAAGCCATGAACTGCGTCATGTGTACGCTGAAAAGATACATGTGTGCTCCTGTGCGTAAAATGACCTGGCAGAAACAATGTAATTCAGAGATGTCCCAGACTCCAGGATGGAGGATTGAAGTGAGCTGGTCTCAGAGCAGGCTGGATAATGTGGTGAGGCTGGATAATGGGGTGAGGCTGGATAATGTGGTGAGGCTGGATAATGGGGTGAGGCTGGATAATGTGGTGAGGCTGGATAATATGGTGAGGCTGGATAATGCGGTGAGGCTGGATAATGTGGTGAGGCTGGATAATGCGGTGAGGCTGGATAATGTGGTGAGGCTGGATAATGTGGTGAGGCTGGATAATGTGGTGAGGCTGGATAATATGGTGAGGCTGGATAATGTGGTGAGGCTGGATAATGTGGTGAGGCAGGATAATGTGGTGAGGCTGGATAATGCGGTGAGGCTGGATAATGTGGTGAGGCTGGATAATGTGGTGAGGCTGGATAATGCGGTGAGGCTGGATAATGCGGTGAGGCTGGATAATGTGGAGAGGCTGGATAATGCGGTGAGGCTGGATAATGTGGTGAGGCTGGATAATGTGGTGAGGCTGGATAATGTGGTGAGGATGGATAATGCGGTGAGGCTGGATAATGTGGTGAGACTGGATAATGTGGTGAGGATGGATAATGTGGTGAGGCTGGATAATGTGGTGAGACTGGATAATGTGGAGAGGCTGGATAATGTAGTGAGGCTGGATAATGTGGAGAGGCTGGATAATGTGGTGAGGCTGGATAATGTGGTGAGACTGGATAATGTGGTGAGGCTGGGTAATGCGGTGAGGCTGGATAATGTGGTGAGGATGGATAATGTGGTGAGGCTGGATAATGTGGTGAGGCTGGATAATGTGGTGAGACTGGATAATGTGGAGAGGCTGGATAATGTAGTGAGGCTGGATAATGTGGAGAGGCTGGATAATGTGGTGAGGCTGGATAATGTGGTGAGACTGGATAATGTGGTGAGGCTGGGTAATGCGGTGAGGCTGGATAATGTGGTGAGGATGGATAATGCGGTGAGGCTGGATAATGTGGTGAGGCAGGATAATGTGGTGAGGCTGGATAATGCGGTGAGGCTGGATAATGCGGTGAGGCTGGATAATGTGGTGAGGCTGGATAATGTGGTGAGGCTGGATAATGCGGTGAGGCTGGATAATGCGGTGAGGAGGGATAATGTGGAGAGGCTGGATAATGCGGTGAGGCTGGATAATGTGGTGAGGCTGGATAATGTGGTGAGGCTGGATAATGTGGTGAGGATGGATAATGCGGTGAGGCTGGATAATGTGGTGAGACTGGATAATGTGGTGAGGATGGATAATGCGGTGAGGCTGGATAATGTGGTGAGGATGGATAATGCGGTGAGGCTGGATAATGTGGTGAGGCTGGATAATGTGGTGAGGCTGGATACTGAGGTGAGGCTGGATAATGTGGTGAGACTGGATAATGTGGAGAGGCTGGGTAATGTGGTGAGGCTGGATAATGCAGTGAGGCTGGATAATGTGGTGAGGCTGGATAATGTGGTGAGGCTGGATAATGTGGTGAGACTGGATAATGTGGAGAGGCTGGATAATGCAGTGAGGCTGGATAATGTGGTGAGGCTGGATAATGTGGTGAGGCTGGATAATGTGGTGAGACTGGATAATGTGGTGAGGCTGGGTAATGTGGTGAGGCTGGATAATGCGGTGAGGCTGGATAATGTGGTGAGGCTGGATAATGTGGTGAGGATGGATAATGCGGTGAGGCTGGATAATGTGGTGAGGCTGGATAATGTGGTGAGGCTGGATACTGAGGTGAGGCTGGATAATGTGGTGAGACTGGATAATGTGGAGAGGCTGGGTAATGTGGTGAGGCTGGATAATGCGGTGAGGCTGGATAATGTGGTGAGGCTGGATAATGTGGTGAGGCTGGATAATGTGGTGAGACTGGATAATGTGGAGAGGCTGGATAATGTAGTGAGGCTGGATAATGTGGAGAGGCTGGATAATGTGGTGAGGCTGGATAATGTGGTGAGACTGGATAATGTGGTGAGGCTGGGTAATGTGGTGAGGCTGGATAATGCGGTGAGGCTGGATAATGTGGTGAGGCTGGATAATGTGGTGAGGCTGGATAATGTGGTGAGACTGGATAATGTGGTGAGGCTGGATAATGTGGTGAGGCTGGATAATGTGGTGAGACTGGATAATGTGGAGAGGCTGGATAATGTGGTGAGGCTGGATAATGTGGAGAGGCTGGATAATGTGGTGAGGCTGGATAATGTGGTGAGACTGGATAATGTGGAGAGGTTGGGTAATGTGGTGAGGCTGGATAATGTGGTGGGGTTGGATAATGTGGTGAGGCTGGATAATGTGGTGGGGCTGGATAATGTGGTGAGGCTGGATAATGTGGAGAGGCTAGATAATGTGGTGGGGCTGGATAATGTGGTGAGACTGGACAATGAGGTGAGGCTGGATAATGTGGTGAGGCTGGATAATGTGGAGAGGCTGGATAATGTGGTGAGGCTGGATAATGTGGTGAGGCTGGATAATGTGGTGAGACTGGATAATGTGGTGGGGCTGGATAATGTGGTGAGGCTGGATAATGTGGTGAGGCTGGATAATGTGGTGAGACTGGATAATGTGGTGAGACTGGATAATGTGGTGAAGCTGGATAATGTGGTGAGGCTGGATAATGTGGTGAGACTGGATAATGAGGTGAGGCTGGAGAATGTGGTGAGACTGGATAATGTGGTGGGGCTGGATAATGTGGTGAGGCTGGATAATGTGGTGGGGCTGGATAATGAGGTGAGGCTGGATAATGTGGTGAGGCTGGATAATGTGGAGAGGCTGGATAATGTGGTGGGGCTGGATAATGTGGTGAGGCTGGATAATGTGGTGAGGCTGGATAATGTGGTGAGGCCGGATAATGTGGTAAGGCTGGATAATGTGGTGAGGCTGGATAATGCAGTGAGGCTGGATAATGTGGTGAGGCTGGATAATGTGGTGAGGCTGGATAATGTGGTGAGGCTGGATAATGTGGTGAGGCTGGATAATGCGGTGAGGCTGGATAATGCGGTGAGGCTGGATAATGTGGTGAGGCTGGATAATGTGGTGAGGCTGGATAATGCGGTGAGGCTGGATAATGCGGTGAGGCTGGTTAATGTGGAGAGGCTGGATAATGCGGTGAGGCTGGATAATGTGGTGAGGCTGGATAATGTGGTGAGGCTGGATAATGTGGTGAGGCTGGATAATGTGGTGAGGATGGATAATGCGGTGAGGCTGGATAATGTGGTGAGACTGGATAATGTGGAGAGGCTGGATAATGTGGTGAGGCTGGATAATGTGAAGAGGCTGGATAATGTGGTGAGGCTGGATAATGTGGTGAGACTGGATAATGTGGAGAGGTTGGGTAATGTGGTGAGGCTGGATAATGTGGTGGGGCTGGATAATGTGGTGGGGCTGGATAATGTGGTGGGGCTGGATAATGTGGTGAGGCTGGATAATGTGGAGAGGCTAGATAATGTGGTGGGGCTGGATAATGTGGTGAGACTGGACAATGAGGTGAAGCTGGATAATGTGGTGAGGCTGGATAATGTGGAGAGGCTGGATAATGTGGTGAGGCTGGATAATGTGGTGAGGCTGGATAATGTGGTGAGACTGGATAATGTGGTGGGGCTGGATAATGTGGTGAGGCTGGATAATGTGGTGAGACTGGATAATGTGGTGAGACTGGATAATGTGGTGAGACTGGATAATGTGGTGAAGCTGGATAATGTGGTGAGGCTGGATAATGTGGTGAGACTGGATAATGAGGTGAGGCTGGATAATGTGGTGAGACTGGATAATGTGGTGGGGCTGGATAATGTGGTGAGGCTGGATAATGTGGTGGGGCTGGATAATGAGGTGAGGCTGGATAATGTGGTGAGGCTGGATAATGTGGAGAGGCTGGATAATGTGGTGAGGCTGGATAATGTGGTGAGGCTGGATAATGTGGTGGGGCTGGATAATGTGGTGAGGCTGGATAATGTGGTGAGGCTGGATAATGTGGTGAGGCCGGAAAATGTGGTAAGGCTGGATAATGTGGTGAGGCTGGATAATGCAGTGAGGCTGGATAATGTGGTGAGGCTGGATAATGTGGTGAGGCTGGATAATGCGGTGAGGCTGGATAATGCGGTGAGGCTGGATAATGTGGTGAGGCTGGATAATGTGGTGCGGCTGGATAATGCGGTGAGGCTGGATAATGCGGTGAGGCTGGATAATGTGGAGAGGCTGGATAATGCGGTGAGGCTGGATAATGTGGTGAGGCTGGATAATGTGGTGAGGCTGGATAATGTGGTGAGGCTGGATAATGTGGTGAGGCTGGATAATGTGGTGAGGATGGATAATGCGGTGAGGCTGGATAATGTGGTGAGACTGGATAATGTGGTGAGGATGGATAATGCGGTGAGGCTGGATAATGTGGTGAGGATGGATAATGCGGTGAGGCTGGATAATGTGGTGAGGCTGGATAATGTGGTGAGGCTGGATACTGAGGTGAGGCTGGATAATGTGGTGAGACTGGATAATGTGGAGAGGCTGGGTAATGTGGTGAGGCTGGATAATGCGGTGAGGCTGGATAATGTGGTGAGGCTGGATAATGTGGTGAGGCTGGATAATGTGGTGAGACTGGATAATGTGGAGAGGCTGGATAATGTAGTGAGGCTGGATAATGTGGAGAGGCTGGATAATGTGGTGAGGCTGGATAATGTGGTGAGACTGGATAATGTGGTGAGGCTGGGTAATGTGGTGAGGCTGGATAATGCGGTGAGGCTGGATAATGTGGTGAGGCTGGATAATGTGGTGAGGATGGATAATGCGGTGAGGCTGGATAATGTGGTGAGGCTGGATAATGTGTTGAGGCTGGATACTGAGGTGAGGCTGGATAATGTGGTGAGACTGGATAATGTGGAGATGCTGGGTAATGTGGTGAGGCTGGATAATGCGGTGAGGCTGGATAATGTGGTGAGGCTGGATAATGTGGTGAGGCTGGATAATGTGGTGAGACTGGATAATGTGGAGAGGCTGGATAATGTAGTGAGGCTGGATAATGGGGAGAGGCTGGATAATGTGGTGAGGCTGGATAATGTGGTGAGACTGGATAATGTGGTGAGGCTGGGTAATGTGGTGGGGCTGGATAATGTGGTGAGGCTGGATAATGTGGTGGGGCTGGATAATGTGGTGAGGCTGGATAATGTGGAGAGGCTAGATAATGTGGTGGGGCTGGATAATGTGGTGAGACTGGATAATGAGGTGAGGCTGGATAATGTGGTGAGGCTGGATAATGTGGAGAGGCTGGATAATGTGGTGAGGCTGGATAATGTGGTGAGGCTGGATAATGTGGTGAGACTGGATAATGTGGTGGGGCTGGATAATGTGGTGAGGCTGGATAATGTGGTGAGGCTGGATAATGTGGTGAGACTGGATAATGTGGTGAGACTGGATAATGTGGTGAAGCTGGATAATGTGGTGAGGCTGGATAATGTGGTGAGACTGGATAATGAGGTGAGGCTGGATAATGTGGTGAGACTGGATAATGTGGTGGGGCTGGATAATGTGGTGAGGCTGGATAATGTGGTGAGGCTGGATAATGAGGTGAGGCTGGATAATGTGGTGAGGCTGGATAATGTGGAGAGGCTGGATAATGTGGTGGGGCTGGATAATGTGGTGAGGCTGGATAATGTGGTGAGGCTGGATAATGTGGTGAGGCCGGATAATGTGGTAAGGCTGGATAATGTGGTGAGGCTGGATAATGTGGTGAGACTGGAGAATGCGGTGAGGCTGGATAATGTGGTGTGGCTGGATACTGAGGTGAGGCTGGATAATGTGGTGAAGCTGGATAATGTGTTGAGGCTGCATAATGTGGTGAGACTGCATAATGTGGTGAAGCTGGATAATGTGGTGAGGCTGGATAATGTGGTGAGGCTGGATAATGTGGTTAAGCTGGATAATGTGGTGAAGCTGGATAATGCGATGAGGCTGGATAATGTGGTGAAGCTGGATAATGCGGTGAAGCTGGATAATGCGATGAGGCTGGATAATGTGGTGAAGCTGGATAATGTGGTGAGGCTGGATAATCTGGTGAGGCTGGATAATGTGGTTAAGCTGGATAATGTGGTGAAGCTGGATAATGCGATGAGGCTGGATAATGTGGTGAAGCTGGATAATGCGGTGAAGCTGGATAATGCGATGAGGCTAGATACTGCGATGAGGCTGGATAATGTGGTGAGGCTGGATAATGTGGAGAGGGTGGATAATGTGGGGAGGCTGGATAATGTGGTGAAGCTGGATAATGCGGTGAGGCTGGATAATGCGGTGAGGCTGGATAATGTGGTGAGGCAGGATAATGTGGTGAGACTGGATAATGCGGTGAGGCTGGATAATGCAGTGAGGCTGGATAATGTGGTGAGGCTGGATAATGTGGTGAGGCTGGATAAAGTGGTGAGGCTGGATAATGTGGTGAAGCTGGATAATGTTGTGAGGCTGGATAATGTGGTGAGGGCTGGATAATGTGGTGAGGCTGGATAATGTGGTGAGGCTGGATAATGTGGTGAGGCTGGATAATGTAGTGAGACTGGATAATGTGGAGAGGCTGGATAATGTGGTGAGGGGGGATAATGCGGTGAGGCTGGGTAATGCGGTGAGACTGGATAATGTGGTGAGGGCTGGATAATGTGGTGAGGTCTGGATAATGTGGTGAGGCTGGATAATGTGGTGAGGCTGGATAATGTGGAGAGGCTGGATACTGAGATGAGGCTGGATAATGCAGTGAGGCTGGATAATCTGGTGAGGCTGCATAATGTGGTGAGGCTGGATACTGAGGTGAGGCTGGATAATGCGGTGAGGCTGGATAATGTGGTGAGACTGGATACTGAGGTGAGGCTGGATAATGCGGTGAGGCTGGATAATGTGGTGAGGCTGGATAATGTGGTGAGACTGCATAATGCGGTGAGGCTGGTTAATGTGTTGAGGCTGCATAATGTGGTGAGACTGGATAATGTGGTGAAGCTGGATAATGTGGTGAGGCTGGATAATGTGGTGAGGTTGGATATTCTGGTGAGGCTGGATAATGTGGTTAAGCTGGATAATGTGGTGAAGCTGGATAATGCGATGAGGCTGGATAATGTGGAGAGGCTGGATAATGTGGTGAAGGTGGATACTGCGATGAGGCTGGATAATGTGGTGAGACTGGATAATGTGGTGAGGTTGGATATTCTGGTGAGGCTGGATAATGTGGTTAAGCTGGATAATGTGGTGAAGCTGGATAATGCGATGAGGCTGGATAATGTGGAGAGGCTGGATAATGTGGTGAAGGTGGATAATGCGATGAGGCTGGATAATGTGGTGAAGCTGGATAATGTGGTGAGGCTGGATAATGTGGTGAGGCTGGATAATGTGATGAGGCTGGATACTGAGGTGAGGCTGGAAAATGTGGAGAGGCTGGATATTGCGGTGAGGCTGTATAATGCGGTGAGGCTGGATAATGTGGTGAGGCTGGATAATGCGGTGAGGCTGGATAATGCAGTGAGGCTGGATAATGTGGTGAAGCTGGATAATGTGGTGAGGCTGGATAATGCGGTGAGGCTGGATAATGTGGTGAGGCTGGATAATGCGGTGAGGCTGGATAATGCGGTGAGGTTGGATAATGTGTTGAGGCTGGAGAATGAGCTGAGGCTGGATAATGCGGTGAGACTGGATAATGTGGAGAGGGTGGATAATGTGGTGAGACTGGATAATGTGGAGAGGCTGGGTAATGTGGTGAGGCTGGATAATGTGGAGAGGCTGGACAATGTGGTGGGGCTGGATAATGTGGTGAGGCTGGATAATGTGGTGGGGCTGGATAATGTGGTGAGGCTGGATAATGTGGAGAGGCTAGATAATGTGGTGGGGCTGGATAATGTGGTGAGACTGGATAATGAGGTGAGGCTGGATAATGTGGTGAGGCTGGATAATGTGGAGAGGCTGGATAATGTGGTGGGGCTGGATAATGTGGTGAGGCTGGATAATGTGGTGAGGCTGGATAATGTGGTGAGACTGGATAATGTGGTGAGACTGGATAATGTGGTGAAGCTGGATAATGTGGTGAGGCTGGATAATGTGGAGAGGCTGGATAATCTGGTGAGGCTGGATAATGTGGTGAGACTGGATAATGTGGAGAGGCTGGGTAATGTGGTGAGCCTGGATAATGTGGAGAGGCTGGACAATGTGGTGGGGCTGGATAATGTGGTGAGGCTGGATAATGTGGTGGGGCTGGATAATGTGGTGAGGCTGGATAATGTGGAGAGGCTAGATAATGTGGTGGGGCTGGATAATGTGGTGAGACTGGATAATGAGGTGAGGCTGGGTAATGTGGTGAGGCTGGATAATGTGGAGAGGCTGGACAATGTGGTGGGGCTGGATAATGTGGTGAGGCTGGATAATGTGGAGAGGCTAGATAATGTGGTGGGGCTGGATAATGTGGTGAGACTGGATAATGAGGTGAGGCTGGATAATATGGTGAGGCTGGATAATGTGGAGAGGCTGGATAATGTGTTGGGGCTGGATAATGTGGTGAGGCTGGATAATGTGGTGAGGCTGGATAATGTGGTGAGACTGGATAATGTGGTGAGACTGGATAATGTGGTGAAGCTGGATAATGTGGTGAGGCTGGATAATGTGGAGAGGCTGGATAATGTGGTGAGACTGGATAATGTGGAGAGGCTGGATAATGTGGTGGGGCTGGATAATGTGGTGGGGCTGGATAATGTGGTGAGACTGGATAATGAGGTGAGGCTGGATAATGTGGTGAGGCTGGATAATGTGGAGAGGCTGGATAATGTGGTGAGGCTGGATAATGTGGTGAGGCTGGATAATGTGGTGAGACTGGATAATGTGGTGGGGCTGGATAATGTGGTGAGGCTGGATAATGTGGTGAGGCTGGATAATGTGGTGAGACTGGATAATGTGGTGAGACTGGATAATGTGGTGAAGCTGGATAATGTGGTGAGGCTGGATAATGTGGTGAGACTGGATAATGAGGTGAGGCTGGATAATGTGGTGAGACTGGATAATGTGGTGGGGCTGGATAATGTGGTGAAGCTGGATAATGTGGTGAGGCTGGATAATGTGGTGAGACTGGATAATGTGGTGAGGCTGGATAATGTGGTGAGGCTGGATAATGAGGTGAGGCTGGATAATGTGGTGAGGCTGGATAATGTGGAGAGGCTGGATAATGTGGTGGGGCTGGATAATGTGGTGAGGCTGGATAATGTGGTGAGACTGGATAATGAGGTGAGGCTGGATAATGTGGTGAGACTGGATAATGCGGTGAGGCTGGATAATGTGGTGGGGCTGGATAATGTGGTGAGGCTGGATAATGTGGTGAGGCTGGATAATGAGGTGAGGCTGGATAATGTGGTGAGGCTGGATAATGTGGAGAGGCTGGATAATGTGGAGAGGCTGGATAATGTGGTGGGGCTGGATAATGTGGAGAGGCTGGATAATGTGGTGGGGCTGGATAATGTGGTGGGGCTGGATAATGTGGTGGGGCTGGATAATGTGGTGAGGCTGGATAATGTGGTGAGACTGGAGAATGCGGTGAGGCTGGATAATGTGGTGAGGCTGGATACTGAGGTGAGGCTGGATAATGTGGTGAAGCTGGATAATGTGTTGAGGCTGCATAATGTGGTGAGACTGGATAATGTGGTGAAGCTGGATAATGTGGTGAGGCTGGATAATGTGGTGAGACTGGATAATGTGGTGAGGCTGGATAATCTGGTGAGGCTGGATAATGTGGTTAAGCTGGATAATGTGGTGAAGCTGGATAATGCGATGAGGCTGGATAATGTGGAGAGGCTGGATAATGTGGTGAAGCTGGATAATGCGATAAGGCTGGATAATGTGGTGAAGCTGGATAATGCGGTGAAGCTGGATAATGCGATGAGGCTAGATACTGCGATGAGGCTGGATAATGTGGTGAGGCTGGATAATGTGGAGAGGGTGGATAATGTGGGGAGGCTGGATAATGTGGTGAAGCTGGATAATGCGGTGAGGCTGGATAATGCGGTGAGGCTGGATAATGTGGTGAGGCAGGATAATGTGGTGAGACTGGATAATGCGGTGAGGCTGGATAATGCAGTGAGGCTGGATAATGTGGTGAGGCTGGATAATGTGGTGAGGCTGGATAAAGTGGTGAGGCTGGATAATGTGGTGAAGCTGGATAATGTGGTGAGGCTGGATAATGTGGTGAGGGCTGGATAATGTGATGAGGCTGGATAATGTGGTGAGGCTGGATAATGTGGTGAGGCTGGATAATGTAGTGAGACTGGATAATGTGGAGAGGCTGGATAATGTGGTGAGGCGGGATAATGCGGTGAGGCTGGATAATGCGGTGAGACTGGATAATGTGGTGAGGGCTGGATAATGTGGTGAGGTCTGGATAATGTGGTGAGGCTGGATAATGTGGTGAGGCTGGATAATGTGGAGAGGCTGGATACTGAGATGAGGCTGGATAATGCAGTGAGGCTGGATAATCTGGTGAGGCTGCATAATGTGGTGAGGCTGGATACTGAGGTGAGGCTGGATAATGCGGTGAGGCTGGATAATGTGGTGAGACTGGATACTGAGGTGAGGCTGGATAATGCGGTGAGGCTGGATAATGTGTTGAGGCTGCATAATGTGGTGAGACTGGATAATGTGGTGAAGCTGGATAATGTGGTGAGGCTGGATAATGTGGTGAGACTGGATAATGTGGTGAGGCTGGATATTCTGGTGAGGCTGGATAATGTGGTTAAGCTGGATAATGTGGTGAAGCTGGATAATGCGATGAGGCTGGATAATGTGGAGAGGCTGGATAATGTGGTGAAGGTGGATAATGCGATGAGGCTGGATAATGTGGTGAGGGCTGGATAATGTGGTGAGGCTGGATAATGTGGTGAAGCTGGATAATGTGGTGAGGCTGGATAATGTGGTGAGGCTGGATAATGTGATGAGGCTGGATACTGAGGTGAGGCTGGAAAATGTGGAGAGGCTGGATATTGCGGTGAGGCTGTATAATGCGGTGAGGCTGGATAATGTGGTGAGGCTGGATAATGCGGTGAGGCTGGATAATGCAGTGAGGCTGGATAATGTGGTGAAGCTGGATAATGTGGTGAGGCTGGATAATGCGGTGAGGCTGGATAATGTGGTGAGGCTGGATAATGCGGTGAGGCTGGATAATGCGGTGAGGTTGGATAATGTGTTGAGGCTGGAGAATGAGCTGAGGCTGGATAATGCGGTGAGACTGGATAATGTGGAGAGGGTGGATAATGTGGTGAAGTTGGATAATGTGGTGAAGCTGGATAATGCGATGAGGCTGGATAATGTGGTGAAGCTGGGTAATGTGGTGAAGGTGGATAATGCGATGAGGCTGGATAATGTGGTGAAGCTGGATAATGCGATGAGGCTGGATAATGCGATGAGGCTGGATATTGTGGTGAGGCTGGATAATGTGTTGAGGCTGCATAATGTGGTGAGACTGGATAATGTGGTGAAGCTGGATAATGTGGTGAGGCTGGATAATGTGGTGAGACTGGATAATGTGGTGAGGCTGGATATTCTGGTGAGGCTGGGTAATGTGGTTAAGCAGGATAATGTGGTGAGGCTGGATAATGCGATGAGGCTGGATAATCTGGTGAGGCTGGGTAATGTGGTTAAGCAGGATAATGTGGTGAGGCTGGATAATGCGATGAGGCTGGATAATGTGGTGAGGCTGGATAATGTGGTGAAGGTGGATAATGCGATGAGGCTGGATAATGTGGTGAAGCTGGATAATGCGATGAGGCTAGATAATGCGATGAGGTTGGATAATGTGGAGAGGCTGGATAATGTGGTGAGGCTGGATAATGTGGTGAGGCTGGATAATGAGGTGAGGCTGGATAATGTGGTGAGGCTGGATAATGTGGAGAGGCTGGATAATGTGGTGGGGCTGGATAATGTGGTGAGGCTGGATAATGTGGTGAGGCTGGATAATGTGGTGAGGCTGGATAATGTGGTAAGGCTGGATAATGTGGTGAGGCTGGATCATGTGGTGAGACTGGAGAATGCGGTGATTCTGGATAATGTGGTGAGACTGGATAATGTGGTAAGGCTGGATAATCTGGTGAGGCTGGATAATGTGGTGAGGCTGGATACTGAGGTGAGGCTGGATACTGAGGTGAGGCTGGATAATGTGGTGAAGCTGGATAATGTGTTGAGGCTGCATAATGTGGTGAGACTGGATAATGTGGTGAAGCTGGATAATGTGGTGAGGCTGGATAATGTGGTGAGACTGGATAATGTGGTAAGGCTGGATAATCTGGTGAGGCTGGATAATGTGGTTAAGCTGGATAATGTGGTGAAGCTGGATAATGCGATGAGGCTGGATAATGTGGAGAGGCTGGATAATGTGGTGAAGCTGGATAATGCGATAAGGCTGGATAATGTGGTGAAGCTGGATAATGCGGTGAAGCTGGATAATGCGATGAGGCTAGATACTGCGATGAGGCTGGATAATGTGGTGAGGCTGGATAATGTGGAGAGGGTGGATAATGTGGGGAGGCTGGATAATGTGGTGAAGCTGGATAATGCGGTGAGGCTGGATAATGCGGTGAGGCTGGATAATGTGGTGAGGCAGGATAATGTGGTGAGACTGGATAATGCGGTGAGGCTGGATAATGCAGTGAGGCTGGATAATGTGGTGAGGCTGGATAATGTGGTGAGGCTGGATAAAGTGGTGAGGCTGGATAATGTGGTGAAGCTGGATAATGTGGTGAGGCTGGATAATGTGGTGAGGGCTGGATAATGTGGTGAGGCTGGATAATGTGGTGAGGCTGGAAAATGTGGTGAGGCTGGATAATGCGGTGAGACTGGATAATGTGGAGAGGCTGGATAATGTGGTGAGGCTGGATAATGCGGTGAGGCTGGATAATGCGGTGAGACTGGATAATGTGGTGAGGGCTGGATAATGTGGTGAGGTCTGGATAATGTGGTGAGGCTGGATAATGTGGTGAGGCTGGATAATGTGGAGAGGCTGGATACTGAGATGAGGCTGGATAATGCAGTGAGGCTGGATAATCTGGTGAGGCTGCATAATGTGGTGAGGCTGGATACTGAGGTGAGGCTGGATAATGCGGTGAGGCTGGATAATGTGGTGAGACTGGATACTGAGGTGAGGCTGGATAATGCGGTGAGGATGGATAATGTGGTGAGGCTGGATAATGTGGTGAGACTGCATAATGCGGTGAGGCTGGATAATGTGGTGAGACTGGATAATGTGGTGAGACTGGATAATGTGGAGAGGCTGGATAATGTGGTGAGGCTGGATAATGTGGAGAGGCTGGATAATGTGGTGAGGCTGGATAATGTGGTGAGACTGGATAATGTGGAGAGGCTGGGTAATGTGGTGAGGCTGGATAATGTGGAGAGGCTGGACAATGTGGTGGGGCTGGATAATGTGGTGAGGCTGGATAATGTGGTGGGGCTGGATAATGTGGTGAGGCTGGATAATGTGGAGAGGCTAGATAATGTGGTGGGGCTGGATAATGTGGTGAGAATGTATAATGAGGTGAGGCTGGATAATGTGGTGAGGCTGGATAATGTGGAGAGGCTGGATAATGTGGTGGGGCTGGATAATGTGGTGAGGCTGGATAATGTGGTGAGGCTGGATAATGTGGTGAGACTGGATAATGTGGTGAGACTGGATAATGTGGTGAAGCTGGATAATGTGGTGAGGCTGGATAATGTGGAGAGGCTGGATAATGTGGTGAGGCTGGATAATGTGGTGAGACTGGATAATGTGGAGAGGCTGGGTAATGTGGTGAGGCTGGATAATGTGGAGAGGCTGGACAATGTGGTGGGGCTGGATAATGTGGTGAGGCTGGATAATGTGGTGGGGCTGGATAATGTGGTGAGGCTGGATAATGTGGAGAGGCTAGATAATGTGGTGGGGCTGGATAATGTGGTGAGACTGGATAATGAGGTGAGGCTGGATAATGTGGTGAGGCTGGATAATGTGGAGAGGCTGGATAATGTGGTGGGGCTGGATAATGTGGTGAGGCTGGATAATGTGGTGAGGCTGGATAATGTGGTGAGACTGGATAATGTGGTGAGACTGGATAATGTGGTGAAGCTGGATAATGTGGTGAGGCTGGATAATGTGGTGAGACTGGATAATGAGGTGAGGCTGGATAATGTGGTGAGACTGGATAATGTGGTGGGGCTGGATAATGTGGTGAGGCTGGATAATGTGGAGAGGCTGGATAATGTGGTGAGGCTGGATAATGTGGTGAGACTGGATAATGTGGAGAGGTTGGGTAATGTGGTGAGGCTGGATAATGTGGTGGGGCTGGATAATGTGGTGAGGCTGGATAATGTGGTGGGGCTGGATAATGTGGTGAGGCTGGATAATGTGGAGAGGCTAGATAATGTAGTGGGGCTGGATAATGTGGTGAGACTGGATAATGAGGTGAGGCTGGATAATGTGGTGAGGCTGGATAATGTGGAGAGGCTGGATAATGTGGTGAGGCTGGATAATGTGGTGAGGCCGGATAATGTGGTGATACTGGATAATGTGGTGGGGCTGGATAATGTGGTGAGGCTGGATAATGTGTTGAGGCTGGATAATGTGGTGAGACTGGATAATGTGGTGAGACTGGATAATGTGGTGAAGCTGGATAATGTGGTGAGGCTGGATAATGTGGTGAGACTGGATAATGAGGTGAGGCTGGATAATGTGGTGAGACTGGATAATGTGGTGGGGCTGGATAATGTGGTGAGGCTGGATAATGTGGTGAGGCTGGATAATGAGGTGAGGCTGGATAATGTGGTGAGGCTGGATAATGTGGAGAGGCTGGATAATGTGGTGGGGCTGGATAATGTGGTGAGGCTGGATAATGTGGTGAGGCTGGATAATGTGGTGAGGCCGGATAATGTGGTAAGGCTGGATAATGTGGTGAGGCTGGATAATGTGGTGAGACTGGAGAATGCGGTGAGGCTGGATAATGTGGTGAGGCTGGATACTGAGGTGAGGCTGGATAATGTGGTGAAGCTGGATAATGTGGTGAAGCTGGATAATGTGGTGAGGCTGGATAATGTGGTGAGACTGGATAATGTGGTGAGGCTGGATAATCTGGTGAGGCTGGATAATGTGGTTAAGCTGGATAATGTGGTGAAGCTGGATAATGCGATGAGGCTGGATAATGTGGAGAGGCTGGATAATGTGGTGAAGCTGGAGAATGCGATAAGGCTGGATAATGTGGTGAAGCTGGATAATGCGGTGAAGCTGTATAATGCGATGAGGCTAGATACTGCGATGAGGCTGGATAATGTGGTGAGGCTGGATAATGTGGAGAGGGTGGATAATGTGGGGAGGCTGGATAATGTGGTGAAGCTGGATAATGCGGTGAGGCTGGATAATGCGGTGAGGCTGGATAATGTGGTGAGGCAGGATAATGTGGTGAGACTGGATAATGCGGTAAGGCTGGATAATGCAGTGAGGCTGGATAATGTGGTGAGGCTGGATAATGTGGTGAGGCTGGATAAAGTGGTGAGGCTGGATAATGTGGTGAAGCTGGATAATGTGGTGAGGCTGGATAATGTGGTGAGGGCTGGATAATGTGGTGAGGCTGGATAATGTGGTGAGGCTGGATAATGTGGTGAGGCTGGATAATGTAGTGAGACTGGATAATGTGCAGAGGCTGGATAATGTGGTGAGGCGGGATAATGCGGTGAGGCTGGATAATGCGGTGAGACTGGATAATGTGGTGAGGGCTGGATAATGTGGTGAGGTCTGGATAATGTGGTGAGGCTGGATAATGTGGTGAGGCTGGATAATGTGGAGAGGCTGGATACTGAGATGAGGCTGGATAATGCAGTGAGGCTGGATAATCTGGTGAGGCTGCATAATGTGGTGAGGCTGGATACTGAGGTGAGGCTGGATAATGCGGTGAGGCTGGATAATGTGGTGAGACTGGATACTGAGGTGAGGCTGGATAATGCGGTGAGGCTGGATAATGTGGTGAGGCTGGATAATGTGGTGAGACTGCATAATGCGTTGAGGCTGGATAATGTTTTGAGGCTGGATAATGTGGTGAAGCTGGATAATGTGGTGAGGCTGGATAATGTGGTGAGACTGGATAATGTGGTGAGGCTGGATATTCTGGTGAGGCTGGATAATGTGGTTAAGCTGGATAATGTGGTGAAGCTGGATAATGCGATGAGGCTGGATAATGTGGAGAGGCTGGATAATGTGGTGAAGGTGGATAATGCGATGAGGCTGGATAATGTGGTGAAGCTGGATAATGTGGTGAGGCTGGATAATGTGGTGAGGCTGGATAATGTGATGAGGCTGGATACTGAGGTGAGGCTGGAAAATGTGGAGAGGCTGGATATTGCGGTGAGGCTGTATAATGCGGTGAGGCTGGATAATGTGGTGAGGCTGGATAATGCGGTGAGGCTGGATAATGCAGTGAGGCTGGATAATGTGGTGAAGCTGGATAATGTGGTGAGGCTGGATAATGCGGTGAGGCTGGATAATGTGGTGAGGCTGGATAATGCGGTGAGGCTGGATAATGCGGTGAGGTTGGATAATGTGTTGAGGCTGGAGAATGAGCTGAGGCTGGAAAATGTGGAGAGGCTGGATATTGCGGTGAGGCTGTATAATGCGGTGAGGCTGGATAATGTGGTGAGGCTGGATAATGCGGTGAGGCTGGACAATGCAGTGAGGCTGGATAATGTGGTGAAGCTGGATAATGTGGTGAGGCTGGATAATGCGGTGAGACTGGATAATGTGGAGAGGCTGGGTAATGTGGTGAGGCTGGATAATGCGGTGAGGCTGGATAATGCGGTGAGACTGGATAATGTGGAGAGGGTGGATAATGTGGTGAAGTTGGATAATGTGGTGAAGCTGGATAATGCGATGAGGCTGGATAATGTGGTGAAGCTGGGTAATGTGGAGAAGGTGGATAATGCGATGAGGCTGGATAATGTGGTGAAGCTGGATAATGCGATGAGGCTGGATAATGCGATGAGGCTGGATATTGTGGTGAGGCTGGATAATGTGTTGAGGCTGCATAATGTGGTGAGACTGGATAATGTGGTGAAGCTGGATAATGTGGTGAGGCTGGATAATGTCGTGAGACTGGATAATGTGGTGAGGCTGGATATTCTGGTGAGGCTGGGTAATGTGGTTAAGCAGGATAATGTGGTGAGGCTGGATAATGCGATGAGGCTGGATAATGTGGTGAGGCTGGATAATGTGGTGAAGCTGGATAATGCGATGAGGCTAGATAATGCGATGAGGTTGGATAATGTGGTGAGGCTGGATAATGTGGAGAGGCTGGATAATGTGGTGAGGCTGGATAATGTGGTGAGGCTGGATAATGTGGTGAGGCTGGATAATGTGGTGAAGCTTGATAATGTGGTGAGGCTGGACAATGTGGTGAGGCTGGATAATGTGGTGAGGCTGGATAATGTGGTGAGGCTAGATAAAGTGGTGAGGCTGGATAATGTGGTGAGACTGGATAATGTGGTGAGACTGGATAATGTGGTGAAGCTGGATAATGTGGTGAGACTGGAGAATGCGGTGAGGCTGGATAATGTGGTGAGGCTGGATACTGAGGTGAGGCTGGATAATGTGGTGAAGCTGGATAATGTGTTGAGGCTGCATAATGTGGTGAGACTGGATAATGTGGTGAAGCTGGATAATGTGGTGAGGCTGGATAATGTGGTGAGACTGGATAATGTGGTGAGGCTGGATAATCTGGTGAGGCTGGATAATGTGGTTAAGCTGGATAATGTGGTGAAGCTGGATAATGCGATGAGGCTGGATAATGTGGAGAGGCTGGATAATGTGGTGAAGCTGGATAATGTGGTGAGGCTGGATAATGTGGTGAGACTGGATAATGTGGTGAGACTGGATAATGTGGTGAAGCTGGATAATGTGGTGAGGCTGGATAATGTGGTGAGACTGGATAATGAGGTGAGGCTGGATAATGTGGTGAGACTGGATAATGTGGTGGGGCTGGATAATGTGGTGAGGCTGGATAATGTGGTGAGGCTGGATAATGTGATGAGGCTGGATACTGAGGTGAGGCTGGAAAATGTGGAGAGGCTGGATATTGCGGTGAGGCTGGATAATGCGGTGAGGCTGGATAATGTGGTGAGGCTGGATAATGCGGTGAGGCTGGATAATGCAGTGAGGCTGGATAATGTGGTGAAGCTGGATAATGTGGTGAGGCTGGATAATGCGGTGAGGCTGGATAATGTGGTGAGGCTGGATAATGCGGTGAGGCTGGATAATGCGGTGAGGTTGGATAATGTGTTGAGGCTGGAGAATGAGCTGAGGCTGGATAATGCGGTGAGACTGGATAATGTGGAGAGGGTGGATAATGTGGTGAAGTTGGATAATGTGGTGAAGCTGGATAATGCGATGAGGCTGGATAATGTGGTGAAGCTGGGTAATGTGGTGAAGGTGGATAATGCGATGAGGCTGGATAATGTGGTGAAGCTGGATAATGCGATGAGGCTGGATAATGCGATGAGGCTGGATATTGTGGTGAGGCTGGATAATGTGTTGAGGCTGCATAATGTGGTGAGACTGGATAATGTGGTGAAGCTGGATAATGTGGTGAGGCTGGATAATGTGGTGAGACTGGATAATGTGGTGAGGCTGGATATTCTGCTGAGGCTGGGTAATGTGGTTAAGCAGGATAATGTGGTGAGGCTGGATAATGCGATGAGGCTGGATAATCTGGTGAGGCTGGGTAATGTGGTTAAGCAGGATAATGTGGTGAGGCTGGATAATGCGATGAGGCTGGATAATGTGGTGAGGCTGGATAATGTGGTGAAGGTGGATAATGCGATGAGGCTGGATAATGTGGTGAAGCTGGATAATGCGATGAGGCTAGATAATGCGATGAGGTTGGATAATGTGGAGAGGCTGGATAATGTGGTGAGGCTGGATAATGTGGTGAGGCTGGATAATGAGGTGAGGCTGGATAATGTGGTGAGGCTGGATAATGTGGAGAGGCTGGATAATGTGGTGGGGCTGGATAATGTGGTGAGGCTGGATAATGTGGTGAGGCTGGATAATGTGGTGAGGCTGGATAATGTGGTAAGGCTGGATAATGTGGTGAGGCTGGATCATGTGGTGAGACTGGAGAATGCGGTGAGGCTGGATAATGTGGTGAGGCTGGATACTGAGGTGAGGCTGGATAATGTGGTGAAGCTGGATAATGTGTTGAGGCTGCATAATGTGGTGAGACTGGATAATGTGGTGAAGCTGGATAATGTGGTGAGGCTGGATAATGTGGTGAGACTGGATAATGTGGTAAGGCTGGATAATCTGGTGAGGCTGGATAATGTGGTTAAGCTGGATAATGTGGTGAAGCTGGATAATGCGATGAGGCTGGATAATGTGGAGAGGCTGGATAATGTGGTGAAGCTGGATAATGCGATAAGGCTGGATAATGTGGTGAAGCTGGATAATGCGGTGAAGCTGGATAATGCGATGAGGCTAGATACTGCGATGAGGCTGGATAATGTGGTGAGGCTGGATAATGTGGAGAGGGTGGATAATGTGGGGAGGCTGGATAATGTGGTGAAGCTGGATAATGCGGTGAGGCTGGATAATGCGGTGAGGCTGGATAATGTGGTGAGGCAGGATAATGTGGTGAGACTGGATAATGCGGTGAGGCTGGATAATGCAGTGAGGCTGGATAATGTGGTGAGGCTGGATAATGTGGTGAGGCTGGATAAAGTGGTGAGGCTGGATAATGTGGTGAAGCTGGATAATGCGGTGAGACTGGATAATGTGGAGAGGCTGGATAATGTGGTGAGGCTGGATAATGCGGTGAGGCTGGATAATGCGGTGAGACTGGATAATGTGGTGAGGGCTGGATAATGTGGTGAGGTCTGGATAATGTGGTGAGGCTGGATAATGTGGTGAGGCTGGATAATGTGGAGAGGCTGGATACTGAGATGAGGCTGGATAATGCAGTGAGGCTGGATAATCTGGTGAGGCTGCATAATGTGGTGAGGCTGGATACTGAGGTGAGGCTGGATAATGCGGTGAGGCTGGATAATGTGGTGAGACTGGATACTGAGGTGAGGCTGGATAATGCGGTGAGGCTGGATAATGTGGTGAGGCTGGATAATGTGGTGAGACTGCATAATGCGTTGAGGCTGGATAATGTGGTGAGACTGGATAATGTGGTGAGACTGGATAATGTGGAGAGGCTGCATAATGTGGTGAGGCTGGATAATGTGGAGAGGCTGGATAATGTGGTGAGGCTGGATAATGTGGTGAGACTGGATAATGTGGAGAGGCTGGGTAATGTGGTGAGGCTGGATAATGTGGAGAGGCTGGACAATGTGGTGGGGCTGGATAATGTGGTGAGGCTGGATAATGTGGTGGGGCTGGATAATGTGGTGAGGCTGGATAATGTGGAGAGGCTGGATAATGTGGTGGGGCTGGATAATGTGGTGAGAATGTATAATGAGGTGAGGCTGGATAATGTGGTGAGGCTGGATAATTTGGAGAGGCTGGATAATGTGGTGGGGCTGGATAATGTGGTGAGGCTGGATAATGTGGTGAGGCTGGATAATGTGGTGAGACTGGATAATGTGGTGAGACTGGATAATGTGGTGAAGCTGGATAATGTGGTGAGGCTGGATAATGTGGAGAGGCTGGATAATGTGGTGAGGCTGGATAATGTGGTGAGACTGGATAATGTGGAGAGGCTGGGTAATGTGGTGAGGCTGGATAATGTGGAGAGGCTGGACAATGTGGTGGGGCTGGATAATGTGGTGAGGCTGGATAATGTGGTGGGGCTGGATAATGTGGTGAGGCTGGATAATGTGGAGAGGCAAGATAATGTGGTGGGGCTGGATAATGTGGTGAGACTGGATAATGAGGTGAGGCTGGATAATGTGGTGAGGCTGGATAATGTGGAGAGGCTGGATAATGTGGTGGGGCTGGATAATGTGGTGAGGCTGGATAATGTGGTGAGGCTGGATAATGTGGTGAGACTGGATAATGTGGTGAGATTGGATAATGTGGTGAAGCTGGATAATGTGGTGAGGCTGGATAATGTGGTGAGACTGGATAATGAGGTGAGGCTGGATAATGTGGTGAGACTGGATAATGTGGTGGGGCTGGATAATGTGGGGGGCTGGATAATGTGGTGAGGCTGGATAATGTGGAGAGGCTGGATAATGTGGTGAGGCTGGATAATGTGGTGGGGCTGGATAATGTGGTGAGGCTGGATAATGTGGAGAGGCTAGATAATGTAGTGGGGCTGGATAATGTGGTGAGACTGGATAATGAGGTGAGGCTGGATAATGTGGTGAGGCTGGATAATGTGGAGAGGCTGGATAATGTGGTGAGGCTGGATAATGTGGTGAGGCCGGATAATGTGGTGATACTGGATAATGTGGTGGGGCTGGATAATGTGGTGAGGCTGGATAATGTGGTGAGGCTGGATAATGTGGTGAGACTGGATAATGTGGTGAGACTGGATAATGTGGTGAAGCTGGATAATGTGGTGAGGCTGGATAATGTGGTGAGACTGGATAATGAGGTGAGGCTGGATAATGTGGTGAGACTGGATAATGTGGTGGGGCTGGATAATGTGGTGAGGCTGGATAATGTGGTGAGGCTGGATAATGAGGTGAGGCTGGATAATGTGGTGAGGCTGGATAATGTGGAGAGGCTGGATAATGTGGTGGGGCTGGATAATGTGGTGAGGCTGGATAATGTGGTGAGGCTGGATAATGTGGTGAGGCCGGATAATGTGGTAAGGCTGGATAATGTGGTGAGGCTGGATAATGTGGTGAGACTGGAGAATGCGGTGAGGCTGGATAATGTGGTGAGGCTGGATACTGAGGTGAGGCTGGATAATGTGGTGAAGCTGGATAATGTGTTGAGGCTGCATAATGTGGTGAGACTGGATAATGTGGTGAAGCTGGATAATGTGGTGAGGCTGGATAATGTGGTGAGACTGGATAATGTGGTGAGGCTGGATAATCTGGTGAGGCTGGATAATGTGGTTAAGCTGGATAATGTGGTGAAGCTGGATAATGCGATGAGGCTGGATAATGTGGAGAGGCTGGATAATGTGGTGAAGCTGGAGAATGCGATAAGGCTGGATAATGTGGTGAAGCTGGATAATGCGGTGAAGCTGTATAATGCGATGAGGCTAGATACTGCGATGAGGCTGGATAATGTGGTGAGGCTGGATAATGTGGAGAGGGTGGATAATGTGGGGAGGCTGGATAATGTGGTGAAGCTGGATAATGCGGTGAGGCTGGATAATGCGGTGAGGCTGGATAATGTGGTGAGGCAGGATAATGTGGTGAGACTGGATAATGCGGTGAGGCTGGATAATGCAGTGAGGCTGGATAATGTGGTGAGGCTGGATAATGTGGTGAGGCTGGATAAAGTGGTGAGGCTGGATAATGTGGTGAAGCTGGATAATGTGGTGAGGCTGGATAATGTGGTGAGGGCTGGATAATGTGGTGAGGCTGGATAATGTGGTGAGGCTGGATAATGTGGTGAGGCTGGATAATGTAGTGAGACTGGATAATGTGGAGAGGCTGGATAATGTGGTGAGGCGGGATAATGCGGTGAGGCTGGATAATGCGGTGAGACTGGATAATGTGGTGAGGGCTGGATAATGTGGTGAGGTCTGGATAATGTGGTGAGGCTGGATAATGTGGTGAGGCTGGATAATGTGGAGAGGCTGGATACTGAGATGAGGCTGGATAATGCAGTGAGGCTGGATAATCTGGTGAGGCTGCATAATGTGGTGAGGCTGGATACTGAGGTGAGGCTGGATAATGCGGTGAGGCTGGATAATGTGGTGAGACTGGATACTGAGGTGAGGCTGGATAATGCGGTGAGGCTGGATAATGTGGTGAGGCTGGATAATGTGGTGAGACTGCATAATGCGTTGAGGCTGGATAATGTTTTGAGGCTGCATAATGTGGTGAGACTGGATAATGTGGTGAAGCTGGATAATGTGGTGAGGCTGGATAATGTGGTGAGACTGGATAATGTGGTGAGGCTGGATATTCTGGTGAGGCTGGATAATGTGGTTAAGCTGGATAATGTGGTGAAGCTGGATAATGCGATGAGGCTGGATAATGTGGAGAGGCTGGATAATGTGGTGAAGGTGGATAATGCGATGAGGCTGGATAATGTGGTGAAGCTGGATAATGTGGTGAGGCTGGATAATGTGGTGAGGCTGGATAATGTGATGAGGCTGGATACTGAGGTGAGGCTGGAAAATGTGGAGAGGCTGGATATTGCGGTGAGGCTGTATAATGCGGTGAGGCTGGATAATGTGGTGAGGCTGGATAATGCGGTGAGGCTGGATAATGCAGTGAGGCTGGATAATGTGGTGAAGCTGGATAATGTGGTGAGGCTGGATAATGCGGTGAGGCTGGATAATGTGGTGAGGCTGGATAATGCGGTGAGGCTGGATAATGCGGTGAGGTTGGATAATGTGTTGAGGCTGGAGAATGAGCTGAGGCTGGAAAATGTGGAGAGGCTGGATATTGCGGTGAGGCTGTATAATGCGGTGAGGCTGGATAATGTGGTGAGGCTGGATAATGCGGTGAGGCTGGATAATGCAGTGAGGCTGGATAATGTGGTGAAGCTGGATAATGTGGTGAGGCTGGATAATGCGGTGAGACTGGATAATGTGGAGAGGCTGGGTAATGTGGTGAGGCTGGATAATGCGGTGAGGCTGGATAATGCGGTGAGACTGGATAATGTGGAGAGGGTGGATAATGTGGTGAAGTTGGATAATGTGGTGAAGCTGGATAATGCGGTGAGGCTGGATAATGTGGTGAAGCTGGGTAATGTGGAGAAGGTGGATAATGCGATGAGGCTGGATAATGTGGTGAAGCTGGATAATGCGATGAGGCTGGATAATGCGATGAGGCTGGATATTGTGGTGAGGCTGGATAATGTGTTGAGGCTGCATAATGTGGTGAGACTGGATAATGTGGTGAAGCTGGATAATGTGGTGAGGCTGGATAATGTCGTGAGACTGGATAATGTGGTGAGGCTGGATATTCTGGTGAGGCTGGGTAATGTGGTTAAGCAGGATAATGTGGTGAGGCTGGATAATGCGATGAGGCTGGATAATGTGGTGAGGCTGGATAATGTGGTGAAGGTGGATAATGCGATGAGGCTGGATAACGTGGTGAAGCTGGATAATGCGATGAGGCTAGATAATGCGATGAGGTTGGATAATGTGGTGAGGCTGGATAATGTGGAGAGGCTGGATAATGTGGTGAGGCTAGATAATGTGGTGAGGCTGGATAATGTGGTGAGGCTGGATAATGTGGTGAAGCTTGATAATGTGGTGAGGCTGGACAATGTGGTGAGGCTGGATAATGTGGTGAGGCTGGATAATGTGGTGAGGCTAGATAAAGTGGTGAGGCTGGATAATGCGGTGAGGCTGGATAATATGGTGAGGCTGGATAATGTGGTGAGGCTAGATAATGCGGTGAGGCTGGATAATGTGGTGAGGCTGGATAATGCGGTGAGGCTGGATAATGTGGTGAGTCTGGATAATGCGGTGAGGCTGGCTAATGAAGTGAGGTTGGATAATGTGATGAGGCTGGATAATGTGATGAGGCTGGATAATGGGATGAGGCTGGATAACGTGGTGAGGCTGGATAAAGTAGTGAGGCTGGATAAAGTGGTGAGGCTGGATAATGCGGTGAGGCTGGATAATGCGCTGAGGCTGGATAATCTGGTGAGGCTGGATAATGTGGTGAGGCTGGATAATGCTGTGAGGCTCGATAATGTGGTGAGGCTGGATAATGTGGTGAGGATGAATAATGTGGTGAGGCTGGATAATGCTGTGAGGCTGGATAATGCGGTGAGGGTGGATAATGTGGTGAGGCTGGATAATGCAGTGATGCTGGATAATGTGGTGAGGCTTGGATAATGTAGTGAGGCTGGATAATGCAGTGAGGCTGGATAATGTGGTGAGGCTAGAAAATGTGGTGAGACTGGATAATGCGGTGAGGTTGGATAATGTGTTGAGGCTGGATAATGAGCTGAGGCTGGATAATGCGGTGAGACTGGATAATGTGGTGAGGATGGATAATGTGGTGAGGCTGGATAATGTGGTGAGACTGGATAATGTGGAGAGGCTGGATAATGTGGTGAGGCTGGATAATGTGGTGAGACTGGATAATGTGGAGAGGCTGGGTAATGTGGTGAGGCTGGATAATGTGGAGAGGCTGGACAATGTGGTGGGGCTGGATAATGTGGTGGGGCTGGATAATGTGGTGAGGCTGGATAATGTGGTGAGGCTGGATAATGTGGAGAGGCTAGATAATGTGGTGGGGCTGGATAATGTGGTGAGACTGGATAATGAGGTGAGGCTGGATAATGTGGTGAGGCTGGATAATGTGGAGAGGCTGGATAATGTGGTGGGGCTGGATAATGTGGTGAGGCTGGATAATGTGGTGAGGCTGGATAATGTGGTGAGACTGGATAATGTGGTGAAGCTGGATAATGTGGTGAGGCTGGATAATGTGGTGAGACTGGATAATGAGGTGAGGCTGGATAATGTGGTGAGACTGGATAATGTGGTGGGGCTGGATAATGTGGTGAGGCTGGATAATGTGGTGAGGCTGGATAATGAGGTGAGGCTGGATAATGTGGTGAGGCTGGATAATGTGGAGAGGCTGGATAATGTGGTGGGGCTGGATAATGTGGTGAGGCTGGATAATGTGGTGAGGCTGGATAATGTGGTGAGGCTGGATAATGTGGTAAGGCTGGATAATGTGGTGAGGCTGGATAATGTGGTGAGGCTGGATAATGTGGTGAAGGTGGATAATGCGATGAGGCTGGATAATGTGGTGAAGCTGGA
The DNA here is from genome assembly GCF_037043375.1 of Chiloscyllium plagiosum. Classification (NCBI taxonomy): domain Eukaryota; kingdom Metazoa; phylum Chordata; class Chondrichthyes; order Orectolobiformes; family Hemiscylliidae; genus Chiloscyllium; species Chiloscyllium plagiosum. Next base: position 2,634,901 of record NW_028270151.1, on the reverse strand, counting down.
TAATGCGATGAGGCTAGATAATGCGATGAGGTTGGATAATGTGGTGAGGCTGGATAATGTGGAGAGGCTGGATAATGTGGTGAAGGTGGATAATGCGATGAGGCTGGATAATGTGGTGAAGCTGGATAATGCGATGAGGCTAGATAATGCGATGAGGTTGGATAATGTGGTGAGGCTGGATAATGTGGAGAGGCTGGATAATGTGGTGAGGCTGGATAATGTGGTGAGGCTGGATAATGTGGTGAGGCTGGATAATGTGGTGAAGCTTGATAATGTGGTGAGGCTGGACAATGTGGTGAGGCTGGATAATGTGGAGAGGCTGGATAATGTGGTGAGGCTAGATAAAGTGGTGAGGCTGGATAATGCGGTGAGGCTGGATAATATGGTGAGGCTGGATAATGTGGTGAAGGTGGATAATGCGATGAGGCTGGATAATGTGGTGAAGCTGGATAATGCGATGAGGCTAGATAATGCGATGAGGTTGGATAATGTGGTGAGGCTGGATAATGTGGAGAGGCTGGATAATGTGGTGAGGCTGGATAATGTGTTGAGGCTGGATAATGTGGTGAGGCTGGATAATGTGGTGAAGCTTGATAATGTGGTGAGGCTGGACAATGTGGTGAGGCTGGATAATGTGGTGAGGCTGGATAATGTGGTGAGGCTAGATAAAGTGGTGAGGCTGGATAATGCGGTGAGGCTGGATAATATGGTGAGGCTGGATAATGTGGTGAGGCTAGATAATGCGGTGAGGCTGGATAATGTGGTGAGGCTGGATAATGCGGTGAGGCTGGATAATGTGGTGAGTCTGGATAATGCGGTGAGGCTGGCTAATGAAGTGAGGTTGGATAATGTGATGAGGCTGGATAATGTGATGAGGCTGGATAATGGGATGAGGCTGGATAACGTGGTGAGGCTGGATAAAGTAGTGAGGCTGGATAAAGTGGTGAGGCTGGATAATGCGGTGAGGCTGGATAATGCGCTGAGGCTGGATAATCTGGTGAGGCTGGATAATGTGGTGAGGCTGGATAATGCTGTGAGGCTCGATAATGTGGTGAGGCTGGATAATGTGGTGAGGATGAATAATGTGGTGAGGCTGGATAATGCTGTGAGGCTGGATAATGCGGTGAGGGTGGATAATGTGGTGAGGCTGGATAATGCATTGAGGCTGGATAATGTGGTGAGGCTTGGATAATGTGGTGAGGCTGGATAATGCAGTGAGGCTGGATAATGTGGTGAGGCTAGAAAATGTGGTGAGACTGGATAATGCGGTGAGGTTGGATAATGTGTTGAGGCTGGATAATGAGCTGAGGCTGGATAATGCGGTGAGACTGGATAATGTGGTGAGGCTGGATAATGTGGTGAGGCTGGATAATGTGGTGAGACTGGATAATGTGGAGAGGCTGGATAATGTGGTGAGGCTGGATAATGCGATGAGGCTAGATAATGCGATGAGGTTGGATAATGTGGTGAGGCTGGATAATGTGGAGAGGCTGGATAATGTGGTGAAGGTGGATAATGCGATGAGGCTGGATAATGTGGTGAAGCTGGATAATGCGATGAGGCTAGATAATGCGATGAGGTTGGATAATGTGGTGAGGCTGGATAATGTGGAGAGGCTGGATAATGTGGTGAGGCTGGATAATGTGGTGAGGCTGGATAATGTGGTGAGGCTGGATAATGTGGTGAAGCTTGATAATGTGGTGAGGCTGGACAATGTGGTGAGGCTGGATAATGTGGTGAGGCTGGATAATGTGGTGAGGCTAGATAAAGTGGTGAGGCTGGATAATGCGGTGAGGCTGGATAATATGGTGAGGCTGGATAATGTGGTGAAGGTGGATAATGCGATGAGGCTGGATAATGTGGAGAGGCTGGATAATGTGGTGAAGGTGGATAATGCGATGAGGCTGGATAATGTGGTGAAGCTGGATAATGTGGTGAGGCTGGATAATGTGGTGAGGCTGGATAATGTGATGAGGCTGGATACTGAGGTGAGGCTGGAAAATGTGGAGAGGCTGGATATTGCGGTGAGGCTGTATAATGCGGTGAGGCTGGATAATGTGGTGAGGCTGGATAATGCGGTGAGGCTGGATAATGCAGTGAGGCTGGATAATGTGGTGAAGCTGGATAATGTGGTGAGGCTGGATAATGCGGTGAGGCTGGATAATGTGGTGAGGCTGGATAATGCGGTGAGGCTGGATAATGCGGTGAGGTTGGATAATGTGTTGAGGCTGGAGAATGAGCTGAGGCTGGAAAATGTGGAGAGGCTGGATATTGCGGTGAGGCTGTATAATGCGGTGAGGCTGGATAATGTGGTGAGGCTGGATAATGCGGTGAGGCTGGATAATGCAGTGAGGCTGGATAATGTGGTGAAGCTGGATAATGTGGTGAGGCTGGATAATGCGGTGAGACTGGATAATGTGGAGAGGCTGGGTAATGTGGTGAGGCTGGATAATGCGGTGAGGCTGGATAATGCGGTGAGACTGGATAATGTGGAGAGGGTGGATAATGTGGTGAAGTTGGATAATGTGGTGAAGCTGGATAATGCGGTGAGGCTGGATAATGTGGTGAAGCTGGGTAATGTGGAGAAGGTGGATAATGCGATGAGGCTGGATAATGTGGTGAAGCTGGATAATGCGATGAGGCTGGATAATGCGATGAGGCTGGATATTGTGGTGAGGCTGGATAATGTGTTGAGGCTGCATAATGTGGTGAGACTGGATAATGTGGTGAAGCTGGATAATGTGGTGAGGCTGGATAATGTCGTGAGACTGGATAATGTGGTGAGGCTGGATATTCTGGTGAGGCTGGGTAATGTGGTTAAGCAGGATAATGTGGTGAGGCTGGATAATGCGATGAGGCTGGATAATGTGGTGAGGCTGGATAATGTGGTGAAGGTGGATAATGCGATGAGGCTGGATAACGTGGTGAAGCTGGATAATGCGATGAGGCTAGATAATGCGATGAGGTTGGATAATGTGGTGAGGCTGGATAATGTGGAGAGGCTGGATAATGTGGTGAGGCTAGATAATGTGGTGAGGCTGGATAATGTGGTGAGGCTGGATAATGTGGTGAAGCTTGATAATGTGGTGAGGCTGGACAATGTGGTGAGGCTGGATAATGTGGTGAGGCTGGATAATGTGGTGAGGCTAGATAAAGTGGTGAGGCTGGATAATGCGGTGAGGCTGGATAATATGGTGAGGCTGGATAATGTGGTGAGGCTAGATAATGCGGTGAGGCTGGATAATGTGGTGAGGCTGGATAATGCGGTGAGGCTGGATAATGTGGTGAGTCTGGATAATGCGGTGAGGCTGGCTAATGAAGTGAGGTTGGATAATGTGATGAGGCTGGATAATGTGATGAGGCTGGATAATGGGATGAGGCTGGATAACGTGGTGAGGCTGGATAAAGTAGTGAGGCTGGATAAAGTGGTGAGGCTGGATAATGCGGTGAGGCTGGATAATGCGCTGAGGCTGGATAATCTGGTGAGGCTGGATAATGTGGTGAGGCTGGATAATGCTGTGAGGCTCGATAATGTGGTGAGGCTGGATAATGTGGTGAGGATGAATAATGTGGTGAGGCTGGATAATGCTGTGAGGCTGGATAATGCGGTGAGGGTGGATAATGTGGTGAGGCTGGATAATGCAGTGATGCTGGATAATGTGGTGAGGCTTGGATAATGTAGTGAGGCTGGATAATGCAGTGAGGCTGGATAATGTGGTGAGGCTAGAAAATGTGGTGAGACTGGATAATGCGGTGAGGTTGGATAATGTGTTGAGGCTGGATAATGAGCTGAGGCTGGATAATGCGGTGAGACTGGATAATGTGGTGAGGATGGATAATGTGGTGAGGCTGGATAATGTGGTGAGACTGGATAATGTGGAGAGGCTGGATAATGTGGTGAGGCTGGATAATGTGGAGAGGCTGGATCATGTGGTGAGGCTGGATAATGTGGTGAGACTGGATAATGTGGAGAGGCTGGGTAATGTGGTGAGGCTGGATAATGTGGAGAGGCTGGACAATGTGGTGGGGCTGGATAATGTGGTGGGGCTGGATAATGTGGTGAGGCTGGATAATGTGGTGAGGCTGGATAATGTGGAGAGGCTAGATAATGTGGTGGGGCTGGATAATGTGGTGAGACTGGATAATGAGGTGAGGCTGGATAATGTGGTGAGGCTGGATAATGTGGAGAGGCTGGATAATGTGGTGGGGCTGGATAATGTGGTGAGGCTGGATAATGTGGTGAGGCTGGATAATGTGGTGAGACTGGATAATGTGGTGAAGCTGGATAATGTGGTGAGGCTGGATAATGTGGTGAGACTGGATAATGAGGTGAGGCTGGATAATGTGGTGAGACTGGATAATGTGGTGGGGCTGGATAATGTGGTGAGGCTGGATAATGTGGTGAGGCTGGATAATGAGGTGAGGCTGGATAATGTGGTGAGGCTGGATAATGTGGAGAGGCTGGATAATGTGGTGGGGCTGGATAATGTGGTGAGGCTGGATAATGTGGTGAGGCTGGATAATGTGGTGAGGCTGGATAATGTGGTAAGGCTGGATAATGTGGTGAGGCTGGATAATGTGGTGAGGCTGGATAATGTGGTGAAGGTGGATAATGCGATGAGGCTGGATAATGTGGTGAAGCTGGATAATGCGATGAGGCTAGATAATGCGATGAGGTTGGATAATGTGGTGAGGCTGGATAATGTGGAGAGGCTGGATAATGTGGTGAAGGTGGATAATGCGATGAGGCTGGATAATGTGGTGAAGCTGGATAATGCGATGAGGCTAGATAATGCGATGAGGTTGGATAATGTGGTGAGGCTGGATAATGTGGAGAGGCTGGATAATGTGGTGAGGCTGGATAATGTGGTGAGGCTGGATAATGTGGTGAGGCTGGATAATGTGGTGAAGCTTGATAATGTGGTGAGGCTGGACAATGTGGTGAGGCTGGATAATGTGGAGAGGCTGGATAATGTGGTGAGGCTAGATAAAGTGGTGAGGCTGGATAATGCGGTGAGGCTGGATAATATGGTGAGGCTGGATAATGTGGTGAAGGTGGATAATGCGATGAGGCTGGATAATGTGGTGAAGCTGGATAATGCGATGAGGCTAGATAATGCGATGAGGTTGGATAATGTGGTGAGGCTGGATAATGTGGAGAGGCTGGATAATGTGGTGAGGCTGGATAATGTGTTGAGGCTGGATAATGTGGTGAGGCTGGATAATGTGGTGAAGCTTGATAATGTGGTGAGGCTGGACAATGTGGTGAGGCTGGATAATGTGGTGAGGCTGGATAATGTGGTGAGGCTAGATAAAGTGGTGAGGCTGGATAATGCGGTGAGGCTGGATAATATGGTGAGGCTGGATAATGTGGTGAGGCTAGATAATGCGGTGAGGCTGGATAATGTGGTGAGGCTGGATAATGCGGTGAGGCTGGATAATGTGGTGAGTCTGGATAATGCGGTGAGGCTGGCTAATGAAGTGAGGTTGGATAATGTGATGAGGCTGGATAATGTGATGAGGCTGGATAATGGGATGAGGCTGGATAACGTGGTGAGGCTGGATAAAGTAGTGAGGCTGGATAAAGTGGTGAGGCTGGATAATGCGGTGAGGCTGGATAATGCGCTGAGGCTGGATAATCTGGTGAGGCTGGATAATGTGGTGAGGCTGGATAATGCTGTGAGGCTCGATAATGTGGTGAGGCTGGATAATGTGGTGAGGATGAATAATGTGGTGAGGCTGGATAATGCTGTGAGGCTGGATAATGCGGTGAGGGTGGATAATGTGGTGAGGCTGGATAATGCATTGAGGCTGGATAATGTGGTGAGGCTTGGATAATGTGGTGAGGCTGGATAATGCAGTGAGGCTGGATAATGTGGTGAGGCTAGAAAATGTGGTGAGACTGGATAATGCGGTGAGGTTGGATAATGTGTTGAGGCTGGATAATGAGCTGAGGCTGGATAATGCGGTGAGACTGGATAATGTGGTGAGGCTGGATAATGTGGTGAGGCTGGATAATGTGGTGAGACTGGATAATGTGGAGAGGCTGGATAATGTGGTGAGGCTGGATAATGCGATGAGGCTAGATAATGCGATGAGGTTGGATAATGTGGTGAGGCTGGATAATGTGGAGAGGCTGGATAATGTGGTGAAGGTGGATAATGCGATGAGGCTGGATAATGTGGTGAAGCTGGATAATGCGATGAGGCTAGATAATGCGATGAGGTTGGATAATGTGGTGAGGCTGGATAATGTGGAGAGGCTGGATAATGTGGTGAGGCTGGATAATGTGGTGAGGCTGGATAATGTGGTGAGGCTGGATAATGTGGTGAAGCTTGATAATGTGGTGAGGCTGGACAATGTGGTGAGGCTGGATAATGTGGTGAGGCTGGATAATGTGGTGAGGCTAGATAAAGTGGTGAGGCTGGATAATGCGGTGAGGCTGGATAATATGGTGAGGCTGGATAATGTGGTGAAGGTGGATAATGCGATGAGGCTGGATAATGTGGTGAAGCTGGATAATGCGATGAGGCTAGATAATGCGATGAGGTTGGATAATGTGGTGAGGCTGGATAATGTGGAGAGGCTGGATAATGTGGTGAGGCTGGATAATGTGGTGAGGCTGGATAATGTGGTGAGGCTGGACAATGTGGTGAGGCTGGATAATGTGGTGAGGCTGGATAATGTGGTGAGGCTAGATAAAGTGGTGAGGCTGGATAATGCGGTGAGGCTGGATAATATGGTGAGGCTGGATAATGTGGTGAGGCTAGATAATGCGGTGAGGCTGGATAATGTGGTGAGGCTGGATAATGCGGTGAGGCTGGATAATGTGGTGAGTCTGGATAATGCGGTGAGGCTGGCTAATGAAGTGAGGTTGGATAATGTGATGAGGCTGGATAATGTGATGAGGCTGGATAATGGGATGAGGCTGGATAACGTGGTGAGGCTGGATAAAGTAGTGAGGCTGGATAAAGTGGTGAGGCTGGATAATGCGGTGAGGCTGGATAATGCGCTGAGGCTGGATAATCTGGTGAGGCTGGATAATGTGGTGAGGCTGGATAATGCTGTGAGGCTCGATAATGTGGTGAGGCTGGATAATGTGGTGAGGATGAATAATGTGGTGAGGCTGGATAATGCTGTGAGGCTGGATAATGCGGTGAGGGTGGATAATGTGGTGAGGCTGGATAATGCAGTGAGGCTGGATAATGTGGTGAGGCTGGATAATGCAGTGAGGCTGGATAATGTGGTGAGGCTAGAAAATGTGGTGAGACTGGATAATGCGGTGAGGTTGGATAATGTGTTGAGGCTGGATAATGAGCTGAGGCTGGATAATGCGGTGAGACTGGATAATGTGGTGAGGCTGGATAATGCAGTGAGGCTGGATAATGTGGTGAGGCTAGAAAATGTGGTGAGACTGGATAATGCGGTGAGGTTGGATAATGTGTTGAGGCTGGATAATGAGCTGAGGCTGGATAATGCGGTGAGACTGGATAATGTGGTGAGGCTGGATAATGTGGTGAGGCTGGATAATGTGTTGAGTCTGGATAATGCGGTGAGGCTGGGTAATGAAGTGAGGTTGGATAATGTGATGAGGCTGGATAATGTGATGAGGCTGGATAATGGGATGAGGCTGGATAACGTGGTGAGGCTGGATAAAGTAGTGAGGCTGGATAAAGTGGTGAGGCTGGATAATGCGGTGAGGCTGGATAATTGCGCTGAGGCTGGATAATCTGGTGAGGCTGGATAATGTGGTGAGGCTGGATAATGCTGTGAGGCTCGATAATGTGGTGAGGCTGGATAATGTGGTGAGGATGAATAATGTGGTGAGGCTGGATAATGCTGTGAGGCTGGATAATGCGGTGAGGGTGGATAATGTGGTGAGGCTGGATAATGCAGTGAGGCTGGATAATGTGGTGAGGCTGGATAATGCAGTGAGGCTGGATAATGTGGTGAGGCTAGAAAATGTGGTGAGACTGGATAATGCGGTGAGGTTGGATAATGTGTTGAGGCTGGATAATGAGCTGAGGCTGGATAATGCGGTGAGACTGGATAATGTGGTGAGGCTGGATAATGCAGTGAGGCTGGATAATGTGGTGAGGCTAGAAAATGTGGTGAGACTGGATAATGCGGTGAGGTTGGATAATGTGTTGAGGCTGGATAATGAGCTGAGGCTGGATAATGCGGTGAGACTGGATAATGTGGTGAGGCTGGATAATGTGGTGAGGCTGGATAATGTGGTGAGACTGGATAATGTGGAGAGGCTGGATAATGTGGTGAGGCTGGATACTGTGGAGAGGCTGGATAATGCGGTGAGGCTGGATAATGTGGTGAGACTGGATAATGTGGAGAGGCTGGGTAATGTGGTGAGGCTGGATAATGTGGAGAGGCTGGACAATGTGGTGGGGCTGGATAATGTGGTGAGGCTGGATAATGTGGTGGGGCTGGATAATGTGGTGAGGCTGGATAATGTGGAGAGGCTAGATAATGTGGTGGGGCTGGATAATGTGGTGAGACTGGATAATGAGGTGAGGCTGGATAATGTGGTGAGGCTGGATAATGTGGTGGGGCTGGATAATGTGGTGAGGCTGGATAATGTGGAGAGGCTAGATAATGTGGTGGGGCTGGATAATGTGGTGAGACTGGATAATGAGGTGAGGCTGGATAATGTGGTGAGGCTGGATAATGTGGAGAGGCTGGATAATGTGGTGGGGCTGGATAATGTGGTGAGGCTGGATAATGTGGTGGGGCTGGATAATGTGGTGAGGCTGGATAATGTGGAGAGGCTAGATAATGTGGTGGGGCTGGATAATGTGGTGAGACTGGATAATGAGGTGAGGCTGGATAATGTGGTGAGGCTGGATAATGTGGAGAGGCTGGATAATGTGGTGGGGCTGGATAATGTGGTGAGGCTGGATAATGTGGTGAGGCTGGATAATGTGGTGAGACTGGATAATGTGGTGAGACTGGATAATGTGGTGAAGCTGGATAATGTGGTGAGGCTGGATAATGTGGTGAGACTGGATAATGAGGTGAGGCTGGATAATGTGGTGAGACTGGATAATGTGGTGGGGCTGGATAATGTGGTGAGGCTGGATAATGTGGTGAGGCTGGATAATGAGGTGAGGCTGGATAATGTGGTGAGGCTGGATAATGTGGAGAGGCTGGATAATGTGGTGGGGCTGGATAATGTGGTGAGGCTGGATAATGTGGTGAGGCTGGATAATGTGGTGAGGCTGGATAATGTGGTAAGGCTGGATAATGTGGTGAGGCTGGATAATGTGGTGAGACTGGAGAATGCGGTGAGGCTGGATAATGTGGTGAGGCTGGATACTGAGGTGAGGCTGGATAATGTGGTGAAGCTGGATAATGTGTTGAGGCTGCATAATGTGGTGAGACTGGATAATGTGGTGAAGCTGGATAATGTGGTGAGGCTGGATAATGTGGTGAGACTGGATAATGTGGTGAGGCTGGATAATCTGGTGAGGCTGGATAATGTGGTTAAGCTGGATAATGTGGTGAAGCTGGATAATGCGATGAGGCTGGATAATGTGGAGAGGCTGGATAATGTGGTGAAGCTGGATAATGCGATAAGGCTGGATAATGTGGTGAAGCTGGATAATGCGGTGAAGCTGGATAATGCGATGAGGCTAGATACTGCGATGAGGCTGGATAATGTGGTGAGGCTGGATAATGTGGAGAGGGTGGATAATGTGGGGAGGCTGGATAATGTGGTGAAGCTGGATAATGCGGTGAGGCTGGATAATGCGGTGAGGCTGGATAATGTGGTGAGGCAGGATAATGTGGTGAGACTGGATAATGCGGTGAGGCTGGATAATGCAGTGAGGCTGGATAATGTGGTGAGGCTGGATAATGTGGTGAGGCTGGATAAAGTGGTGAAGTTGGATAATGTGGTCAAGCTGGATAATGCGATGAGGCTGGATAATGTGGTGAAGCTGGGTAATGTGGTGAAGATGGATAATGCGATGAGGCTGGATAATGTGGTGAAGCTGGATAATGCGATGAGGCTGGATAATGCGATGAGGCTGGATATTGTGGTGAGGCTGGATAATGTGTTGAGGCTGCATAATGTGGTGAGGCTGGATAATGTGGTGAGGCTGGATAAAGTGGTGAGGCTGGATAATGTGGTGAAGCTGGATAATGTGGTGAGGCTGGATAATGTGGTGAGGGCTGGATAATGTGGTGAGGCTGGATAATGTGGTGAGGCTGGATAATGTGGTGAGGCTGGATAATGTAGTGAGACTGGATAATGTGGAGAGGCTGGATAATGTGGTGAGGCTGGATAATGCGGTGAGGCTGGATAATGCGGTGAGACTGGATAATGTGGTGAGGGCTGGATAATGTGGTGAGGTCTGGATAATGTGGTGAGGATGGATAATGTGGTGAGGCTGGATAATGTGGAGAGGCTGGATACTGAGATGAGGCTGGATAATGCAGTGAGGCTGGATAATCTGTTGAGGCTGCATAATGTGGTGAGGCTGGATACTGAGGTGAGGCTGGATAATGCGGTGAGGCTGGATAATGTGGTGAGACTGGATACTGAGGTGAGGCTGGATAATGCGGTGAGGCTGGATAATGTGGTGAGGCTGGATAATGTGGTGAGACTGCATAATGCGGTGAGGCTGGATAATGTGGTGAGACTGGATAATGTGGTGAGACTGGATAATGTGGAGAGGCTGGATAATGTGGTGAGGCTGGATAATGTGGAGAGGCTGGATAATGTGGTGAGGCTGGATAATGTGGTGAGACTGGATAATGTGGAGAGGCTGGGTAATGTGGTGAGGCTGGATAATGTGGAGAGGCTGGACAATGTGGTGGGGCTGGATAATGTGGTGAGGCTGGATAATGTGGTGGGGCTGGATAATGTGGTGAGGCTGGATAATGTGGAGAGGCTAGATAATGTGGTGGGGCTGGATAATGTGGTGAGACTGGATAATGAGGTGAGGCTGGATAATGTGGTGAGGCTGGATAATGTGGAGAGGCTGGATAATGTGGTGGGGCTGGATAATGTGGTGAGGCTGGATAATGTGGTGAGGCTGGATAATGTGGTGAGACTGGATAATTTGGTGAGACTGGATAATGTGGTGAAGCTGGATAATGTGGTGAGGCTGGATAATGTGGTGAGGCTGGATAATGTGGTGAGGCTGGATATTGAGGTGAGTCTGGAAAATGTGGAGAGGCCGAATATTGCGGTGAGGATGGATAATGTGGTGAGGCTGGTCACTGAGGAGAGGCTGGATAATGTGGAGAGGCTGGATAATGTGGTGAGGCTGGATAATGTAGTGATGCTAGATAATGTGGTGAGACTGGATAATGCGGTGAGGCTGGATAATGTGGTGAGGCTGGATAATGTGATGAGGCTGGATAATGCGGTGAGGCTGGATAATGTGGTGAGGCTGGATACTGTGGTGAGGCTGGATAATGCGGTGAGGCTGGATAATGCAGTGAGGCTGGATAATGTGGTGAGGCTGGATAATGTGGTGAGGCTGGATAATGCGGTGAGGCTGGATAATGCGGTGAGGCTGGATAATGTGGTGAGGCTGGATAATGCGGTGAGGCTGGGTATTGTGGTGAGGCTGGATAATGCGGTGAGGCTGGATAATGCGGTGAGGTTGGATAATGTGTTGAGGCTGGATAATGAGCTGAGGCTGGATAATGCGGTGAGACTGGATAATGTGGAGAGGCTGGATAATGTGGTGAAGTTGGATAATGTGGTGAAGGTGGATAATGAGATGAGGCTGGATAATGTGGTGAAGCTGGATAATGCGATGAGGGTGGATAATGCGATGAGGCTGGATAATGTGGTGAGGCTGGATAATGTGGTGAAGCTGGATAATGTGGTGAGGCTGGATAATGTGGTGAGGCTGGATAATGTGGTGAGGCTAGATAAAGTGGTGAGGCTGGATAATGCGGAGAGGCTGGATAATGTGATGAAGCTGGATAACGTGGTGAGACTGGATAATGTGGTGAGGCTGGATAATGTGGTGAGGCTGGATAATGCGGTGAGGCTGCATATTGTGAAGAGGCTGGATAATGTGGTGAGGTTGAAAAATGTGGTGAGGCTGGATAATGTGGTGAGACTGGATAATGTGGTGAAGTTGGATAATGTGGTGAGGCTGGATAATGTGGTGAGGCTGGATAATGTGGTGAAGCTGGGTAATGTGTTGAGGCTGGATAATGTGGTGAGGCTGGAAAATGTGGTGAGGCTGGATAATGTGGAGAGGTTGGACAAAGTGGTAAGGATGGATAATGTGGTGAGACTGGATAATGTGGTGAAGCTGGATAATGTGGTGAGGCTGGATAATGTGGTGAGGCTGGATAATGTGGTGAAGCTGGATAATGTGGTGAGGTTGGATAATGTGGTGAAGCTGGACAATGTGGTGAAGCTGGATAATGTGGTGAGGCTGGATAATGTGGTGAGGCTGGATAATGTGGTGATGCTGGATAATGTGGTGAGGCTGGATAATGTGGTGAGGCTGGATAATGTGGTGAGGCTGGATAATGTGGTGAAGCTGGATAATGTGGTGAGGCTGGATAATGTGGTGAGGCTGGATAATGTGGTGAGGCTAGATAAAGTGGTGAGGCTGGATAATGCGGTGAGGCTGGATAATATGGTGAGGCTGGATAATGTGGTGAGGCTGGATAATGCGGTGAGGCTGGATAATGCGCTGAGGTTGGATAATCTGGTGAGGCTGGATAATGTGGTGCGGCTGGATAATGCAGTGAGGCTGGATAATGTGGTGAGGCTGGATAATGTGGTGAGGATGAATAATGTGGTGAGGCTGGATAATGCGGTGAGGCTGGATAATGCAGTGAGGCTGGATAATGTGGTGAGGCTGGATAATGTGGTGAGGCTGGATAATGCGTTGAGGCTGGATAATGCGGTGAGGCTGGATAATGTGGTGAGGCTGGATATTGCGGTGAGGCGGGATAATGTGGTGAGGCTGGATAATGCGTTGAGGCTGGATAATGCGGTGAGGCTGGATAATGTGGTGAGGCTGGATATTGCGGTGAGGCTGGATAATGTGGTGAGGCTGGATAAAGCGGTGAGGCTGGATAATGCGGTGAGGTTGGATAATGTGTTGAGGCTGGATAATGAGCTGAGGCTGGATAATGCGGTGAGACTGGATAATGTGGAGAGGCTGGATAATATGGTGAAGTTGGACAATGTGGTGAAGCTGGATAATGCGATGAGGCTGGATAATGTGGTGAAGCTGGAGAATGAGCTGAGGCTGGAAAATGTGGAGAGGCTGGATATTGCGGTGAGGCTGTATAATGCGGTGAGGCTGGATAATGTGGTGAGGCTGGATAATGCGGTGAGGCTGGATAATGCAGTGAGGCTGGATAATGTGGTGAAGCTGGATAATGTGGTGAGGCTGGATAATGCGGTGAGACTGGATAATGTGGAGAGGCTGGGTAATGTGGTGAGGCTGGATAATGCGGTGAGGCTGGATAATGCGGTGAGACTGGATAATGTGGAGAGGGTGGATAATGTGGTGAAGTTGGATAATGTGGTGAAGCTGGATAATGCGGTGAGACTGGATAATGTGGAGAGGCTGGGTAATGTGGTGAGGCTGGATAATGCGGTGAGGCTGGATAATGCGGTGAGACTGGATAATGTGGAGAGGGTGGATAATGTGGTGAAGTTGGATAATGTGGTGAAGCTGGATAATGCGATGAGGCTGGATAATGTGGTGAAGCTGGGTAATGTGGAGAAGGTGGATAATGCGATGAGGCTGGATAATGTGGTGAAGCTGGATAATGCGATGAGGCTGGATAATGCGATGAGGCTGGATATTGTGGTGAGGCTGGATAATGTGTTGAGGCTGCATAATGTGGTGAGACTGGATAATGTGGTGAAGCTGGATAATGTGGTGAGGCTGGATAATGTCGTGAGACTGGATAATGTGGTGAGGCTGGATATTCTGGTGAGGCTGGGTAATGTGGTTAAGCAGGATAATGTGGTGAGGCTGGATAATGCGATGAGGCTGGATAATGTGGTGAGGCTGGATAATGTGGTGAAGGTGGATAATGCGATGAGGCTGGATAACGTGGTGAAGCTGGATAATGCGATGAGGCTAGATAATGCGATGAGGTTGGATAATGTGGTGAGGCTGGATAATGTGGAGAGGCTGGATAATGTGGTGAGGCTGGATAATGTGGTGAGGCTGGATAATGTGGTGAGGCTGGATAATGTGGTGAAGCTTGATAATGTGGTGAGGCTGGACAATGTGGTGAGGCTGGATAATGTGGTGAGGCTGGATAATGTGGTGAGGCTGGGTAATGCGGTGAGGCTGGATAATATGGTGAGGCTGGATAATGTGGTGAGGCTAGATAATGCGGTGAGGCTGGATAATGTGGTGAGGCTGGATAATGCGGTGAGGCTGGATAATGTGGTGAGTCTGGATAATGCGGTGAGGCTGGCTAATGAAGTGAGGTTGGATAATGTGATGAGGCTGGATAATGTGATGAGGCTGGATAATGGGATGAGGCTGGATAACGTGGTGAGGCTGGATAAAGTATTGAGGCTGGATAAAGTGGTGAGGCTGGATAATGCGGTGAGGCTGGATAATGCGCTGAGGCTGGATAATCTGGTGAGGCTGGATAATGTGGTGAGGCTGGATAATGCTGTGAGGCTCGATAATGTGGTGAGGCTGGATAATGTGGTGAGGATGAATAATGTGGTGAGGCTGGATAATGCTGTGAGGCTGGATAATGCGGTGAGGGTGGATAATGTGGTGAGGCTGGATAATGCAGTGATGCTGGATAATGTGGTGAGGCTTGGATAATGTGGTGAGGCTGGATAATGCAGTGAGGCTGGATAATGTGGTGAGGCTAGAAAATGTGGTGAGACTGGATAATGCGGTGAGGTTGGATAATGTGTTGAGGCTGGATAATGAGCTGAGGCTGGATAATGCGGTGAGACTGGATAATGTGGTGAGGATGGATAATGTGGTGAGGCTGGATAATGTGGAGAGGCTGGATCATGTGGTGAGGCTGGATAATGTGGTGAGACTGGATAATGTGGAGAGGCTGGGTAATGTGGTGAGGCTGGATAATGTGGAGAGGCTGGACAATGTGGTGGGGCTGGATAATGTGGTGGGGCTGGATAATGTGGTGAGGCTGGATAATGTGGTGAGGCTGGATAATGTGGAGAGGCTAGATAATGTGGTGGGGCTGGATAATGTGGTGAGACTGGATAATGAGGTGAGGCTGGATAATGTGGTGAGGCTGGATAATGTGGAGAGGCTGGATAATGTGGTGGGGCTGGATAATGTGGTGAGGCTGGATAATGTGGTGAGGCTGGATAATGTGGTGAGACTGGATAATGTGGTGAAGCTGGATAATGTGGTGAGGCTGGATAATGTGGTGAGACTGGATAATGAGGTGAGGCTGGATAATGTGGTGAGACTGGATAATGTGGTGGGGCTGGATAATGTGGTGAGGCTGGATAATGTGGTGAGGCTGGATAATGAGGTGAGGCTGGATAATGTGGTGAGGCTGGATAATGTGGAGAGGCTGGATAATGTGGTGGGGCTGGATAATGTGGTGAGGCTGGATAATGTGGTGAGGCTGGATAATGTGGTGAGGCTGGATAATGTGGTAAGGCTGGATAATGTGGTGAGGCTGGATAATGTGGTGAGGCTGGATAATGTGGTGAGGCTGGATAATGTGGTGAGGCTGGATACTGAGGTGAGGCTGGATAATGTGGTGAAGCTGGATAATGCGATGAGGCTAGATAATGCGATGAGGTTGGATAATGTGGTGAGGCTGGATAATGTGGAGAGGCTGGATAATGTGGTGAAGGTGGATAATGCGATGAGGCTGGATAATGTGGTGAAGCTGGATAATGCGATGAGGCTAGATAATGCGATGAGGTTGGATAATGTGGTGAGGCTGGATAATGTGGAGAGGCTGGATAATGTGGTGAGGCTGGATAATGTGGTGAGGCTGGATAATGTGGTGAGGCTGGATAATGTGGTGAAGCTTGATAATGTGGTGAGGCTGGACAATGTGGTGAGGCTGGATAATGTGGTGAGGCTGGATAATGTGGTGAGGCTAGATAAAGTGGTGAGGCTGGATAATGCGGTGAGGCTGGATAATATGGTGAGGCTGGATAATGTGGTGAAGGTGGATAATGCGATGAGGCTGGATAATGTGGTGAAGCTGGATAATGCGATGAGGCTAGATAATGCGATGAGGTTGGATAATGTGGTGAGGCTGGATAATGTGGAGAGGCTGGATAATGTGGTGAGGCTGGATAATGTGTTGAGGCTGGATAATGTGGTGAGGCTGGATAATGTGGTGAAGCTTGATAATGTGGTGAGGCTGGACAATGTGGTGAGGCTGGATAATGTGGTGAGGCTGGATAATGTGGTGAGGCTAGATAAAGTGGTGAGGCTGGATAATGCGGTGAGGCTGGATAATATGGTGAGGCTGGATAATGTGGTGAGGCTAGATAATGCGGTGAGGCTGGATAATGTGGTGAGGCTGGATAATGCGGTGAGGCTGGATAATGTGGTGAGTCTGGATAATGCGGTGAGGCTGGCTAATGAAGTGAGGTTGGATAATGTGATGAGGCTGGATAATGTGATGAGGCTGGATAATGGGATGAGGCTGGATAACGTGGTGAGGCTGGATAAAGTAGTGAGGCTGGATAAAGTGGTGAGGCTGGATAATGCGGTGAGGCTGGATAATGCGCTGAGGCTGGATAATCTGGTGAGGCTGGATAATGTGGTGAGGCTGGATAATGCTGTGAGGCTCGATAATGTGGTGAGGCTGGATAATGTGGTGAGGATGAATAATGTGGTGAGGCTGGATAATGCTGTGAGGCTGGATAATGCGGTGAGGGTGGATAATGTGGTGAGGCTGGATAATGCAGTGAGGCTGGATAATGTGGTGAGGCTTGGATAATGTGGTGAGGCTGGATAATGCAGTGAGGCTGGATAATGTGGTGAGGCTAGAAAATGTGGTGAGACTGGATAATGCGGTGAGGTTGGATAATGTGTTGAGGCTGGATAATGAGCTGAGGCTGGATAATGCGGTGAGACTGGATAATGTGGTGAGGCTGGATAATGTGGTGAGGCTGGATAATGTGGTGAGACTGGATAATGTGGAGAGGCTGGATAATGTGGTGAGGCTGGATAATGCGATGAGGCTAGATAATGCGATGAGGTTGGATAATGTGGTGAGGCTGGATAATGTGGAGAGGCTGGATAATGTGGTGAAGGTGGATAATGCGATGAGGCTGGATAATGTGGTGAAGCTGGATAATGCGATGAGGCTAGATAATGCGATGAGGTTGGATAATGTGGTGAGGCTGGATAATGTGGAGAGGCTGGATAATGTGGTGAGGCTGGATAATGTGGTGAGGCTGGATAATGTGGTGAGGCTGGATAATGTGGTGAAGCTTGATAATGTGGTGAGGCTGGACAATGTGGTGAGGCTGGATAATGTGGTGAGGCTGGATAATGTGGTGAGGCTAGATAAAGTGGTGAGGCTGGATAATGCGGTGAGGCTGGATAATATGGTGAGGCTGGATAATGTGGTGAAGGTGGATAATGCGATGAGGCTGGATAATGTGGTGAAGCTGGATAATGCGATGAGGCTAGATAATGCGATGAGGTTGGATAATGTGGTGAGGCTGGATAATGTGGAGAGGCTGGATAATGTGGTGAGGCTGGATAATGTGGTGAGGCTGGATAATGTGGTGAGGCTGGATAACGTGGTGAAGCTTGATAATGTGGTGAGGCTGGACAATGTGGTGAGGCTGGATAATGTGGTGAGGCTGGATAATGTGGTGAGGCTAGATAAAGTGGTGAGGCTGGATAATGCGGTGAGGCTGGATAATGTGGTGAGGCTAGAAAATGTGGTGAGACTGGATAATGCGGTGAGGTTGGATAATGTGTTGAGGCTGGATAATGAGCTGAGGCTGGATAATGCGGTGAGACTGGATAATGTGGTGAGGCTGGATAATGCAGTGAGGCTGGATAATGTGGTGAGGCTAGAAAATGTGGTGAGACTGGATAATGCGGTGAGGCTGGATAATGCGCTGAGGCTGGATAATCTGGTGAGGCTGGATAATGTGGTGAGGCTGGATAATGCTGTGAGGCTCGATAATGTGGTGAGGCTGGATAATGTGGTGAGGATGAATAATGTGGTGAGGCTGGATAATGCTGTGAGGCTGGATAATGCGGTGAGGGTGGATAATGTGGTGAGGCTGGATAATGCAGTGAGGCTGGATAATGTGGTGAGGCTGGATAATGCAGTGAGGCTGGATAATGTGGTGAGGCTAGAAAATGTGGTGAGACTGGATAATGCGGTGAGGTTGGATAATGTGTTGAGGCTGGATAATGAGCTGAGGCTGGATAATGCGGTGAGACTGGATAATGTGGTGAGGCTGGATAATGCAGTGAGGCTGGATAATGTGGTGAGGCTAGAAAATGTGGTGAGACTGGATAATGCGGTGAGGTTGGATAATGTGTTGAGGCTGGATAATGAGCTGAGGCTGGATAATGCGGTGAGACTGGATAATGTGGTGAGGCTGGATAATGTGGTGAGGCTGGATAATGTGGTGAGACTGGATAATGTGGAGAGGCTGGATAATGTGGTGAGGCTGGATACTGTGGAGAGGCTGGATAATGTGGTGAGGCTGGATAATGTGGTGAGACTGGATAATGTGGAGAGGCTGGGTAATGTGGTGACGCTGGATAATGTGGAGAGGCTGGACAATGTGGTGGGGCTGGATAATGTGGTGAGGCTGGATAATGTGGTGGGGCTGGATAATGTGGTGAGGCTGGATAATGTGGAGAGGCTAGATAATGTGGTGGGGCTGGATAATGTGGTGAGACTGGATAATGAGGTGAGGCTGGATAATGTGGTGAGGCTGGATAATGTGGAGAGGCTGGATAATGTGGTGGGGCTGGATAATGTGGTGAGGCTGGATAATGTGGTGAGGCTGGATAATGTGGTGAGACTGGATAATGTGGTGAGACTGGATAATGTGGTGAAGCTGGATAATGTGGTGAGGCTGGATAATGTGGTGAGACTGGATAATGAGGTGAGGCTGGATAATGTGGTGAGACTGGATAATGTGGTGGGGCTGGATAATGTGGTGAGGCTGGATAATGTGGTGAGGCTGGATAATGTGGTGAGGCTGGATAATGAGGTGAGGCTGGATAATGTGGTGAGGCTGGATAATGTGGAGAGGCTGGATAATGTGGTGGGGCTGGATAATGTGGTGAGGCTGGATAATGTGGTGAGGCTGGATAATGTGGTGAGGCTGGATAATGTGGTAAGGCTGGATAATGTGGTGAGGCTGGATAATGTGGTGAGACTGGAGAATGCGGTGAGGCTGGATAATGTGGTGAGGCTGGATACTGAGGTGAGGCTGGATAATGTGGTGAAGCTGGATAATGTGTTGAGGCTGCATAATGTGGTGAGACTGGATAATGTGGTGAAGCTGGATAATGTGGTGAGGCTGGATAATGTGGTGAGACTGGATAATGTGGTGAGGCTGGATAATCTGGTGAGGCTGGATAATGTGGTTAAGCTGGATAATGTGGTGAAGCTGGATAATGCGATGAGGCTGGATAATGTGGAGAGGCTGGATAATGTGGTGAAGCTGGATAATGCGATAAGGCTGGATAATGTGGTGAAGCTGGATAATGCGGTGAAGCTGGATAATGCGATGAGGCTAGATACTGCGATGAGGCTGGATAATGTGGTGAGGCTGGATAATGTGGAGAGGGTGGATAATGTGGGGAGGCTGGATAATGTGGTGAAGCTGGATAATGCGGTGAGGCTGGATAATGCGGTGAGGCTGGATAATGTGGTGAGGCAGGATAATGTGGTGAGACTGGATAATGCGGTGAGGCTGGATAATGCAGTGAGGCTGGATAATGTGGTGAGGCTGGATAATGTGGTGAGGCTGGATAAAGTGGTGAAGTTGGATAATGTGGTCAAGCTGGATAATGCGATGAGGCTGGATAATGTGGTGAAGCTGGGTAATGTGGTGAAGATGGATAATGCGATGAGGCTGGATAATGTGGTGAAGCTGGATAATGCGATGAGGCTGGATAATGCGATGAGGCTGGATATTGTGGTGAGGCTGGATAATGTGTTGAGGCTGCATAATGTGGTGAGGCTGGATAATGTGGTGAGGCTGGATAAAGTGGTGAGGCTGGATAATGTGGTGAAGCTGGATAATGTGGTGAGGCTGGATAATGTGGTGAGGGCTGGATAATGTGGTGAGGCTGGATAATGTGGTGAGGCTGGATAATGTGGTGAGGCTGGATAACGTAGTGAGACTGGATAATGTGGAGAGGCTGGATAATGTGGTGAGGCTGGATAATGCGGTGAGGCTGGATAATGCGGTGAGACTGGATAATGTGGTGAGGGCTGGATAATGTGGTGAGGTCTGGATAATGTGGTGAGGATGGATAATGTGGTGAGGCTGGATAATGTGGAGAGGCTGGATACTGAGATGAGGCTGGATAATGCAGTGAGGCTGGATAATCTGTTGAGGCTGCATAATGTGGTGAGGCTGGATACTGAGGTGAGGCTGGATAATGCGGTGAGGCTGGATAATGTGGTGAGACTGGATACTGAGGTGAGGCTGGATAATGTGGTGAGACTGGATACTGAGGTGAGGCTGGATAATGCGGTGAGGCTGGATAATGTGGTGAGGCTGGATAATGTGGTGAGACTGCATAATGCGGTGAGGCTGGATAATGTGGTGAGACTGGATAATGTGGTGAGGCTGGATAATGTGGTGAGACTGCATAATGCGGTGAGGCTGGATAATGTGGTGAGGCTGGATAATGTGGAGAGGCTGGATAATGTGGTGAGGCTGGATAATGTGGTGAGACTGGATAATGTGGAGAGGCTGGGTAATGTGGTGAGGCTGGATAATGTGGAGAGGCTGGACAATGTGGTGGGGCTGGATAATGTGGTGAGACTGGATAATTTGGTGAGACTGGATAATGTGGTGAAGCTGGATAATGTGGTGAGGCTGGATAATGTGGTGAGGCTGGATAATGTGGTGAGGCTGGATATTGAGGTGAGTCTGGAAAATGTGGAGAGGCCGAATATTGCGGTGAGGATGGATAATGTGGTGAGGCTGGTCACTGAGGAGAGGCTGGATAATGTGGAGAGGCTGGATAATGTGGTGAGGCTGGATAATATAGTGATGCTAGATAATGTGGTGAGACTGGATAATGCGGTGAGGCTGGATAATGTGGTGAGGCTGGATAATGTGATGAGGCTGGATAATGCGGTGAGGCTGGATAATGTGGTGAGGCTGGATACTGTGGTGAGGCTGGATAATGCGGTGAGGCTGGATAATGCAGTGAGGCTGGATAATGTGGTGAGGCTGGATAATGTGGTGAGGCTGGATAATGCGGTGAGGCTGGATAATGCGGTGAGGCTGGATAATGTGGTGAGGCTGGATAATGCGGTGAGGCTGGGTATTGTGGTGAGGCTGGATAATGCGGTGAGGCTGGATAATGCGGTGAGGTTGGATAATGTGTTGAGGCTGGATAATGAGCTGAGGCTGGATAATGCAGTGAGACTGGATAATGTGGAGAGGCTGGATAATGTGGTGAAGTTGGATAATGTGGTGAAGGTGGATAATGAGATGAGGCTGGATAATGTGGTGAAGCTGGATAATGCGATGAGGGTGGATAATGCGATGAGGCTGGATAATGTGGTGAGGCTGGATAATGTGATGAAGCTGGATAACGTGGTGAGACTGGATAATGTGGTGAGGCTGGATAATGTGGTGAGGCTGGATAATGCGGTGAGGCTGCATATTGTGAAGAGGCTGGATAATGTGGTGAGGTTGAAAAATGTGGTGAGGCTGGATAATGTGGTGAGACTGGATAATGTGGTGAAGTTGGATAATGTGGTGAGGCTGGATAATGTGGTGAGGCTGGATAATGTGGTGAAGCTGGGTAATGTGTTGAGGCTGGATAATGTGGTGAGGCTGGAAAATGTGGTGAGGCTGGATAATGTGGAGAGGTTGGACAAAGTGGTAAGGATGGATAATGTGGTGAGACTGGATAATGTGGTGAAGCTGGATAATGTGGTGAGGCTGGATAATGTGGTGAGGCTGGATAATGTGGTGAAGCTGGATAATGTGGTGAGGTTGGATAATGTGGTGAAGCTGGACAATGTGGTGAAGCTGGATAATGTGGTGCGGCTGGATAATGTGGTGAGGCTGGATAATGTGGTGATGCTGGATAATGTGGTGAGGCTGGATAATGTGGTGAGGCTGGATAATGTGGTGAGGCTGGATAATGTGGTGAAGCTGGATAATGTGGTGAGGCTGGATAATGTGGTGAGGCTGGATAATGTGGTGAGGCTAGATAAAGTGGTGAGGCTGGATAATGCGGTGAGGCTGGATAATATGGTGAGGCTGGATAATGTGGTGAGGCTGGATAATGCGGTGA
The DNA here is from genome assembly GCF_037043375.1 of Chiloscyllium plagiosum. NCBI lineage: Eukaryota > Metazoa > Chordata > Chondrichthyes > Orectolobiformes > Hemiscylliidae > Chiloscyllium > Chiloscyllium plagiosum. Next base: position 2,612,432 of record NW_028270151.1, on the reverse strand, counting down.
GGCTGGATAATGCGCTGAGGTTGGATAATCTGGTGAGGCTGGATAATGTGGTGCGGCTGGATAATGCAGTGAGGCTGGATAATGTGGTGAGGCTGGATAATGTGGTGAGGATGAATAATGTGGTGAGGCTGGATAATGCGGTGAGGCTGGATAATGCAGTGAGGCTGGATAATGTGGTGAGGCTGGATAATGTGGTGAGGCTGGATAATGCGTTGAGGCTGGATAATGCGGTGAGGCTGGATAATGTGGTGAGGCTGGATATTGCGGTGAGGCTGGATAATGTGGTGAGGCTGGATAATGCGGTGAGGCTGGATAATGCGGTGAGGTTGGATAATGTGTTGAGGCTGGATAATGAGCTGAGGCTGGATAATGCGGTGAGACTGGATAATGTGGAGAGGCTGGATAATATGGTGAAGTTGGACAATGTGGTGAAGCTGGATAATGCGATGAGGCTGGATAATGTGGTGAAGCTGGATAATGAGGTAAAGGTGGATAATGCGATGAGGCTGGATAATGTGGTGAAGCTGGATAATGCGATGAGGCTGGATAATGCGATGAGGCTGGATAAAGTGGTGAGGCTCGATAATGCGGTGAGGCTGGATAATATGGTGAGGCTGGATAATATGGTGAGGCTGGATAATGTGGTGAGGCTAGATAAAGTGGTGAGGCTCGATAATGCGGTGAGGCTGGATAATATGGTGAGGCTAGATAATGTGGTGAGGCTGGATAATGCGGTGAGGCCGGATAATGCGCTGAAGTTGAATAATCTGGTGCGGCTGGATAATGTGGTGAGGCTGGATAATGCAGTGAGGCTGGATAATGTGGTGAGGCTGGATAATGTGGTGAGGATGAATAATGTGATGAGGCTGGATAATGCGGTGAGGCTGGATAATGCGGTGAGGCTGGATAATGTGGTGAGGCTGGATAATGCGGTGAGGCTGGATAATGTGGTGAGGTTGGATAATGTGGTGAGGCTGGATAATGCGGTGAGGCTGGATAATGTGGTGAGGCTGGATAATGTTCTGAGGCTGGATAATGTGGTGAGGCTGGATAATGTGGTGAGGCTGGATAATGCGGTGAGGCTGGATAATGCGCTGAGGTTGGATAATCTGGTGAGGCTGGATAATGTGGTGCGGCTGGATAATGCAGTGAGGCTGGATAATGTGGTGAGGCTGGATAATGTGGTGAGGATGAATAATGTGGTGAGGCTGGATAATGCGGTGAGGCTGGATAATGCAGTGAGGCTGGATAATGTGGTGAGGCTGGATAATGTGGTGAGGCTGGATAATGCGGTGAGGCTGGATAATGCGGTGAGGCTGGATAATGTGGTGAGGCTGGATATTGCGTTGAGGCTGGATAATGTGGTCAGGCTGGATAATGCGGTGAGGCTGGATAATGAGCTGAGGCTGGATAATGCGGTGAGACTGGATAATGTGGAGAGGCTGGATAATATGGTGAAGTTGGATAATGTGGTGAAGCTGGATAATGCGATGAGGCTGGATAATGTGGTGAAGCTGGATAATGAGGTAAAGGTGGATAATGCGATGAGGCTGGATAATGTGGTGAAGCTGGATAATGCGATGAGGCTGGATAATGCGATGAGGCTGGATAATGTGGTGAGGCTGGATAATGTGATGAAGCTGGATAACGTGGTGAGACTGGATAATGTGGTGAGGCTGGATAATGTGGTGAGGCTGGATAATGTGGTGAGGCTGGATAATGCGGTGAGGCTGGATATTGTGAAGAGGCTGGATAATGTTGTGAGGTTGGACAATGTGGTGAGGCTGGATAATGTGGTGAGACTGGATAATGTGGTGAAGCTGGATAATGTGGTGAGGCTGGATAATGTGGTGAGGCTGGATAATGTGGTGAGGCTGGATAATGTGGTGAGGCTAGATAAAGTGGTGAGGCTCGATAATGCGGTGAGGCTGGATAATATGGTGAGGCTGGATAATGTGGTGAGGCTGGATAATGCGGTGAGGTTGGATAATGCGCTGAAGTTGAATAATCTGGTGCGGCTGGATAATGTGGTGAGGCTGGATAATGCAGTGAGGCTGGATAATGTGGTGAGGCTGGATAATGTGGTGAGGATGAATAATGTGGTGAGGCTGGATAATGCGGTGAGGCTGGATAATGCGGTGAGGCTGGATAATGTGGTGAGGTTGGATAATGTGGTGAGGCTGGATAATGCGGTGAGGCTGGATAATGTGGTGAGGCTGGATAATGTTCTGAGGCTGGATAATGTGGTGAGGCTGGACAATGCAGTGAGGCTGGATAATGTGGTTAGGCTGGATACTGAGGTGAGGCTGGATAATGTGGAGAGGCTGGATAATGCGGTGAGACTGGATAATGTGGTGAGGCTGGATAATGTGGTGAGGGCTGGATAATGTGGTGAGTCTGGATAATGCGGTGAGGCTGGATAATGCGGTGAGGCTGGATAATGCAGTGAGGCTGGATAATGTGGTGATGCTGGATAATGTGGTGAGGCTGGATAATGTGGTGAGGCTGGATAATGCAGTGAGGCTGGATAATGTGGTGAGGCTAGAAAATGTGGTGAGACTGGATAATGCCGTGAGGCTGGATATTGTGGTGAGGCTGGATAATGTGGTGAGGCAGGATAATGTGGTGATGCTGGATAATGTGGTGAGGCTGGATAATGCGGTGAGGCTGGATAATGCGGTGAGGCTGGATAATGCAGTGAGGCTGGATAATGTGGTGATGCTGGATAATGTGGTGAGGCTGGATAATGTGGTGAGGCTGGATAATGTGGTGAGGCTGGATATTGAGGTGAGTCTGGAAAATGTGGAGAGGCTGGATATTGCGGTGAGGATGGATAATGTGGTGAGGCTGGTTACTGAGGAGAGGCTGGATAATGTGGAGAGGCTGGATAATGTGGTGAGGCTGGATAATGTAGTGATGCTAGATAATGTGGTGAGACTGGATAATGCGGTGAGGCTGGATAATGTGGTGAGGCTGGATAATGTGATGAGGCTGGATAATGCGGTGAGGCTGGATAATGTGGTGAGGCTGGATACTGTGGTGAGGCTGGATAATGCGATGAGGCTGGATAATGCAGTGAGGCTGGATAATGTGGTGAGGCTGGATAATGTGGTGAGGCTGGATAATGCGGTGAGGCTGGATAATGCGGTGAGGCTGGATAATGTGGTGAGGCTGGATAATGCGGTGAGGCTGGGTATTGTGGTGAGGCTGGATAATGCGGTGAGGCTGGATAATGCGGTGAGGTTGGATAATGTGTTGAGGCTGGATAATGAGCTGAGGCTGGATAATGCGGTGAGACTGGATAATGTGGAGAGGCTGGATAATGTGGTGAAGTTGGATAATGTGGTGAAGGTGGATAATGAGATGAGGCTGGATAATGTGGTGAAGCTGGATAATGCGATGAGGGTGGATAATGCGATGAGGCTGGATAATGTGGTGAGGCTGGATAATGTGATGAAGCTGGATAACGTGGTGAGACTGGATAATGTGGTGAGGCTGGATAATGTGGTGAGGCTGGATAATGCGGTGAGGCTGCATATTGTGAAGAGGCTGGATAATGTGGTGAGGTTGAAAAATGTGGTGAGGCTGGATAATGTGGTGAGACTGGATAATGTGGTGAAGCTGGATAATGTGGTGAGGCTGGATAATGTGGTGAGGCTGGATAATGTGGTGAAGCTGGGTAATGTGTTGAGGCTGGATAATGTGGTGAGGCTGGAAAATGTGGTGAGGCTGGATAATGTGGAGAGGCTGGATAATGTGGAGAGGTTGGACAAAGTGGTAAGGATGGATAATGTGGTGAGACTGGATAATGTGGTGAAGCTGGATAATGTGGTGAGGCTGGATAATGTGGTGAGGCTGGATAATGTGGTGAAGCTGGATAATGTGGTGAGGTTGGATAATGTGGTGAAGCTGGACAATGTGGTGAAGCTGGATAATGTGGTGAGGCTGGATAATGTGGTGAGGCTGGATAATGTGGTGATGCTGGATAATGTGGTGAGGCTGGATAATGTGGTGAGGCTGGATAATGTGGTGAGGCTGGATAATGTGGTGAAGCTGGATAATGTGGTGAGGCTGGATAATGTGGTGAGGCTGGATAATGTGGTGAGGCTAGATAAAGTGGTGAGGCTGGATAATGCGGTGAGGCTGGATAATATGGTGAGGCTGGATAATGTGGTGAGGCTGGATAATGCGGTGAGGCTGGATAATGCGCTGAGGTTGGATAATCTGGTGAGGCTGGATAATGTGGTGCGGCTGGATAATGCAGTGAGGCTGGATAATGTGGTGAGGCTGGATAATGTGGTGAGGATGAATAATGTGGTGAGGCTGGATAATGCGGTGAGTCTGGATAATGCAGTGAGGCTGGATAATGTGGTGAGGCTGGATAATGTGGTGAGGCTGGATAATGCGTTGAGGCTGGATAATGCGGTGAGGCTGGATAATGTGGTGAGGCTGGATATTGCGGTGAGGCTGGATAATGTGGTGAGGCTGGATAATGCGGTGAGGCTGGATAATGTGCTGAGGCTGGATAATGCGGTGAGGCTGGATAATGCGGTGAGGTTGGATAATGTGTTGAGGCTGGATAATGAGCTGAGGCTGGATAATGCGGTGAGACTGGATAATGTGGAGAGGCTGGATAATATGGTGAAGTTGGATAATGTGGTGAAGCTGGATAATGCGATGAGGCTGGATAATGTGGTGAAGCTGGATAATGAGGTAAAGGTGGATAATGCGATGAGGCTGGATAATGTGGTGAAGCTGGATAATGCGATGAGGCTGGATAATGCGATGAGGCTGGATAATGTGGTGAGGCTGGATAATGTGATGAAGATGGATAACGCGGTGAGACTGGATAATGTGGTGAGGCTGGATAATGTGGTGAGGCTGGATAATGCGGTGAGGCTGGATATTGTGAAGAGGCTTGATAATGTTGTGAGGTTGGACAATGTGGTGAGGCTGGATAATGTGGTGAGACTGGATAATGTGGTGAAGCTGGATAATGTGGTGAGGCTGGATAATGTGGTGAGGCTGGATAATGTGGTGAGGCTAGATAAAGTGGTGAGGCTCGATAATGCGGTGAGGCTGGATAATATGGTGAGGCTAGATAATGTGGTGAGGCTGGATAATGCGGTGAGGCTGGATAATGCGCTGAAGTTGAATAATCTGGTGCGGCTGGATAATGTGGTGAGGCTGGATAATGCAGTGAGGCTGGATAATGTGGTGAGGCTGGATAATGTGGTGAGGATGAATAATGTGATGAGGCTGGATAATGCGGTGAGGCTGGATAATGCGGTGAGGCTGGATAATGTGGTGAGGCTGGATAATGCGGTGAGGCTGGATAATGTGGTGAGGTTGGATAATGTGGTGAGGCTGGATAATGCGGTGAGGCTGGATAATGTGGTGAGGCTGGATAATGTTCTGAGGCTGGATAATGTGGTGAGGCTGGATAATGTGGTGAGGCTGGATAATGCGGTGAGGCTGGATAATGCGCTGAGGTTGGATAATCTGGTGAGGCTGGATAATGTGGTGCGGCTGGATAATGCAGTGAGGCTGGATAATGTGGTGAGGCTGGATAATGTGGTGAGGATGAATAATGTGGTGAGGCTGGATAATGCGGTGAGGCTGGATAATGCAGTGAGGCTGGATAATGTGGTGAGGCTGGATAATGTGGTGAGGCTGGATAATGCGGTGAGGCTGGATAATGCGGTGAGGCTGGATAATGTGGTGAGGCTGGATATTGCGTTGAGGCTGGATAATGTGGTCAGGCTGGATAATGCGGTGAGGCTGGATAATGAGCTGAGGCTGGATAATGCGGTGAGACTGGATAATGTGGAGAGGCTGTATAATATGGTGAAGTTGGATAATGTGGTGAAGCTGGATAATGCGATGAGGCTGGATAATGTGGTGAAGCTGGATAATGAGGTAAAGGTGGATAATGCGATGAGGCTGGATAATGTGGTGAAGCTGGATAATGCGATGAGGCTGGATAATGCGATGAGGCTGGAAAATGTGGTGAGGCTGGATAATGTGATGAAGCTGGATAACGTGGTGAGACTGGATAATGTGGTGAGGCTGGATAATGTGGTGAGGCTGGATAATGCGGTGAGGCTGGATATTGTGAAGAGGCTGGATAATGTTGTGAGGTTGGACAATGTGGTGAGGCTGGATAATGTGGTGAGACTGGATAATGTGGTGAAGCTGGATAATGTGGTGAGGCTGGATAATGTGGTGAGGCTGGATAATGTGGTGAGGCTGGATAATGTGGTGAGGCTAGATAAAGTGGTGAGGCTCGATAATGCGGTGAGGCTGGATAATATGGTGAGGCTGGATAATGTGGTGAGGCTGGATAATGCGGTGAGGTTGGATAATGCGCTGAAGTTGAATAATCTGGTGCGGCTGGATAATGTGGTGAGGCTGGATAATGCAGTGAGGCTGGATAATGTGGTGAGGCTGGATAATGTGGTGAGGATGAATAATGTGGTGAGGATGGATAATGCGGTGAGGCTGGATAATGCGGTGAGGCTGGATAATGTGGTGAGGCTGGATAATTCGGTGAGGCTGGATAATGTGGTGAGGTTGGATAATGTGGTGAGGCTGGATAATGCGGTGAGGCTGGATAATGTGGTGAGGCTGGATAATGTTCTGAGGCTGGATAATGTGGTGAGGCTGGACAATGCAGTGAGGCTGGATAATGTGGTTAGGCTGGATACTGAGGTGAGGCTGGATAATGTGGAGAGGCTGGATAATGCGGTGAGACTGGATAATGTGGTGAGGCTGGATAATGTGGTGAGGGCTGGATAATGTGGTGAGTCTGGATAATGCGGTGAGGCTGGATAATGTGGTGAGACTGGATAATGCCGTGAGGCTGGATAATCTGGTGAGGCTGGATAATGTGGTTAATCTGGATAATGTGGTGAAGCTGGATAATGCGATGAGGCTGGATAATGTGGTGAAGCTGGATAATGCGATGAGGCTGGATAATGTGGTGAAGCTGGATAATGCGATGAGACTAGATAATGCGATGAGGCTGGATAATCTGGTGAGGCTGGATAATGTGGTGAGGCTTGATACTCAGGTGAGGCTGGATAATGTGGTGAGGCTGGATAATCTGGTGAGGCTGGATAATGTGGTGAGACTGGATAATGTGATGAGGCTGGATAATGCGGTGAGGCTGGATAATGTGGAGAGGCTGGATAATGTGGTGAGGCTGGATAATGTGGTGAGCCTGGATAATGTGGAGAGGCTGGATACTGAGATGAGGATGGAGAATGCAGTGAGGCTGGATAATCTGGTGAGGCTGGATAATGTGGTGAGGCTTGATACTGAGGTGAGGCTGGATAATCTGGTGAGGCTGGATAATGTGGTGAGGCTTAATACTGAGGTGAGGCTGGATAATGCGGTGAGGCTGGATAATGTGGTGAGACTGAATAATGCGGTGAGACTGGATAATGCGGTGAGGCTGGGAAATGTGGTGAGGCTGGATACTGAGGTGAGTCTGGATAATGTGGTGAAGCTGGATAATGTGTTGAGGCTGGATAATGTGGTGAGACTGGATAATGTGGTGAAGCTGGATAATGTGGTGAGGCTGGATACTGAGGTGAGGCTGGATAATGTGGTGAGGCTGGATAATGTGGTGAGACTGGATAATGTGTTGAGGCTGGATAATGTGGTGAGACTGGATAATGCCGTGAGGCTGGATAATGTGGTGAGGCTGGATAATGTGGTTAAGTTGGATAATGTGGTGAAGCTGGATAATGCGATGAGGCTGGATAATGTGGAGAGGCTGGATAATGTGGTGAAGCTGGATAATGCGATGAGGCTGGAGAACGTGGTGAAGCTGGATAATGCGATGAGCCTAGATAATGCAATGAGGCTGGATAATGTGGTGAGGCTGGATAATGTGGTGAGGCTGGATAATGTGGTGAAGCTGGATAATGCGGTGAGGCTGGATAATGCGGTGAGGCTGGTTAATGTGGTGAGGCTGGATAATGTGGTGAGACTGGATATTGCGGTGAGGCTGGATAATGCAGTGAGGCTGGATAATGTGGTGAGGCTGGATAATGTGGTGAGGCAAGATAAAGTGGTGAGGCTGGATAATGTGGTGAAGCTGGATAATGTGGTGAGGCTGGATAATGTGGTGAAGCTGGATAATGTGGTGAGGCTGGATAATGTGGGGAGGCTGGATAATGTGGTGAGGCTGGATAATCTGGTGAGGCTAGATAAAGTGGTGAGGCTCGATAATGCGGTGAGGCTGGATAATATGGTGAGGCTGGATAATGTGGTGAGGCTGGATAATGCGGTGAGGCTGGATAATGCGCTGAGGTTGGATAATCTGGTGCGGCTGGATAATGTGGTGAGGCTGGATAATGCAGTGAGGCTGGATAGTGCGGTGAGGCTGGATAATGTGGTGAGACTGGATAATGTGGTGAGGCTGGATAATGTGGTGAGGATGAATAATGCGGTGAGGCTGGATAATGCGGTGAGGCTGGATAATGCGGTGAGGCTGGATAATGTGGTGAGGCTGGATAATGCAGTGAGGCTGGATAATGTGGTGAGGCTGGATAATGATGTGAGGCTGGATAATGTGGAGAGGCTGGATAATGCGGTGAGACTGGATAATTTGGAGAGGCTGGATAATGTGGTGAGGCTGGATAATGTGGTGAGGCTGGATAATGCGGTGAGACTGGATAATTTGGTGAGGCTGGATAATTTGGTGAGGCTGGATAATGCGGTGAGGGTGGATAATGTGGTAGGGCTGGATACCGAGGTGAGGCTAGATAATGTGGTGAGGCTGGATAATGCGGTGAGGCTGGATAATGCGGTGATGCTGGATAATGTGGTGTGGCTAGATAATGAGGTGAGGCCGGATAATGTGGAGATGCTGGATAATGCGGTGAGACTGTATAATTTGGTGAGGCTGGATAATGTGGTGAGGCTGGATAATGTGGTGAGGCTGGATAATGCGGTGAGACTGGATACTTTGGTGAGGCTGGATAATGTGGTGAGGCTGGATAATGCGGTGAGGGTGGATAATGTGGTGAGGCTGGATACTGAGGTGAGGCTAGATAATGTGGTGAGGCTGGATAATGCGGTGAGGCTGGATAATGCGGTGATGCTGGATAATGTGGTGTGGCAGGATAATGTGGTGAGGCTGGATAATGTGGTGAGGCTGGATAATGCGATGAGGCTGGATAATGTGGTGATACTGGTTAATGTGGTGAGGCTGGATAATGTGGAGAGGCTGGATAATGCGGTGAGGCTGGATAATGCGGTGAGGCTGGATAATGCGGTGAGGCTGGATAACGTGGTGAGGCTGGATACTGCAGTGAGGAGAAAGTGAGGTCTGCAGATGCTGGAGATCAAAGTTGAAACTTTATTGCTGGAACAGCACAGCAGGTAAGGCAGCATCCTGGGAACAGGAGATTCGACGTTTCGGGCACAGGCCCGAACAGGATACTGAGGTGAGGCTGGATAATGTGGTGAGGCGGGATAATGTGGTGAGGCTGGATATTGTGATGAGGCTGAATACTGAGGTGAGGCTGGATACTGAGGTAAGGCTGGATACTGAGGTGAGGCTGGATAATGTGTTGAGGCTGGATAATGTGATGAGGCTGGATACTGAGGTGAGGCTGGACAATGTGGTGAGGCTGGATAATGTGATGAGGCTGGATACTGAGGTGAGGCTGGATACTGAGGTAAGGCTGGATACAGAGGTGAGGCTGGATAATGTGGTGAGGCTGGATAATGCGATGAGGCTGGATAATGTGGGGATACTGTATAATGTGGTGAGACTGGAAAATGCGATGAGGCTGGATAATGTGGGGATACTGTATAATGTGGTGAGACTGGATATTGTGTTGGGGCTGGATAATGTGGTGAGGGCTGGATAATGTGGTGAGACTGGATAATGTGGTGAGACTGGATAATGTGATGAGGCTGGATAATGCGGTGAGGCTGGATAATGCGGTGAGGCTTGATAATGTGGTGAGGCTGGATAATGTGGTGAGGCTGGATAATGTGGTGAGGCTGGATAATGCGATGAGGCTGGATAATGTGGTGATACTGGTTAATGTGGTGAGGCTGGATAATGTGGAGAGGCTGGATAATGCGGTGAGGCTGGATAATGTGGTGAGGCTGGATAATGTGGTGAGGCTGGATAATGTGGTGAGGCTGGATAATGTGGAGAGGCTGGATAATGCGGTGAGGCTGGATAATGTGGTGAGGCTGGATAATGCGGTGAGGCTGGATAATGTGGTGAGGCTGGATAATGTGGTGAGACTGGATATTGTGTTGGGGCTGGATAATGTGGTGAGGGCTGGATAATGTGGTTAGGCTGGATAATGTGGTGAGGCTGGATAATGTGGTGAGGCTTGATAATGTGGTGAGGCTGGATAATGTGGTGAGGCTGGATAATGTGGTGAGACTGGATATTGTGTTGGGGCTGGATAATGTGGTGAGGGCTGGATAATGTGGTTAGGCTGGATAATGTGGTGAGGCTGGATAATGTGTTGAGGCTGGATAATGTGGTGAGGCTGGATAATGTGGTGAGACTGGATAATGTGGTGAGACTGGATAATGTGATGAGGCTGGATAATGCGGTGAGGCTGGATAATGTGGAGAGGCTGGATAATGTGGTTAGGCTGGATAATGTGGTAAGGCTGGATAATGTGGTGAGGCTGGATAATGTGGTGAGGCTGGATAATGTGGTGAGGCTGGATAATGCGATGAGGCTGGATAATGTGGTGATACTGGTTAATGTGGTGAGGCTGGATAATGTGGAGAGGCTGGATAATGCGGTGAGGCTGGATAATGTGGAGAGGCTGGATAATGCGGTGAGGCTGGATAATGTGGTGAGGCTGGATAATGCGGTGAGGCTGGATAATGCGGTGAGGCTGGATAATGTGGAGAGGATGGATAATGTGGTGAGGCTGGATAATGATGTGAGGCTGGATAATGTGGTGAGGCTGGATAATGTGATGAGGCTGGATACTGAGGTGAGGCTGGACAATGTGGTGAGGCTGGATAATATGATGAGGCTGGATACTGAGGTGAGGCTGGATACTGAGGTAAGGCTGGATACTGAGGTGAGGCTGGATAATGTGGTGAGGCTGGATAATGTGATGAGGGTAGATAATGCAGTGAGGCTGGATAATGCGGTGAGGCTGGATAATGTGGTGAAGCTGGAAAATGTGGTGAGGTTGGATAATGTGGTGTGGCTGGATAATGTGGTGAGGCTGGATAATGTGGTGAGGCAAGATAATGTGGTGAGGCTGGATAATGTGGTGAGGCTGGATAATGTGTTGGGGCTGGATAATGTGGTGAGGCTGGATAATGTGGTGAGGCTGGATAATGTGGTGAAACTGGATAATGTGGTGAGGCTGGATAATGTGGTGAGGCAAGATAATGTGGTGAGGCTGGATAATGCGGTGAGGCTGGATAATGTGTTGGGGCTGGATAATGTGGTGAGGCTGGATAATGTGGTGAGGCTGGATAATGTGGTGAGACTGGATAATGTGGTGAGGCTGGATACTGAGGTGAGACTGGATAATGTGGTGAGGCTGAATAATGTGGAGAGGCTGGATAATGCGGTGAGGCTGGATAATGCGGTGAGGCTGGATAATGCGGTGAGGCTGGATAATGCGGTGCGGCTGGATAATGTGGAGAGGATGGATTATGTGGTGAGACTGGATAATGATGTGAGGCTGGATAATGTGGTGAGGCTGGATAATGTGGAGAGGCTGGATAATGCGGTGAGACTGGATAATGTGGTGAGGCTGGATAATGCGGTGAGACTGGATAATTTGCTGAGGCTGGATAATGTGGTGAGGCTGGATAATGTGGTGAGGGCTGGATAATGCGGTGAGGCTGGATACTGAGGTGAGGCTGGATAATGTGGTGAGGCTGGATAATGCAGTGAGGCTGGATAATGTGGTGAGGCTGGATAATGTGGAGAGGCAGGATATTGTGGTGAGGCTGGATAATGTGGTGAGGCTGGATACTGAGGTGAGGTTGGATAATGTGGTGAGGCTGGATAATGTGGTGAGGCTGGATACTGAGGTGTGTTGGATAATGTGGTGAGGCTGGATAATGTGGTGAGGGCTGGATAATGCGGTGAGGCTGGATACTGAGGTGAGGCTGGATACTGAAGTGAGGCTAGATAATGTGGTGAGGCTGGATAATGCGGTGAGGCTGGATAATGCGGTGATGCTGGATAATGTGGTGTGGCAGGATAATGTGGTGAGGCTGGATAATGTGATGAGGCTGGATAATGAGGTGAGGCTGGATAATGTGGAGAGGCTGGTTAATGTGGTGAGGCTGGATACTGAGGTGAGGCTGGATAATGTGGTGAGGCTGATAATGCGCTGAGGCTAGATAATGTGGTGAGGCTGGATAATGTGGTGAGGCTGGATAATGTGATGAGGCTGGATAATGAGGTGAGGCTGGATACTGAGGTGAGGCTGGACAATGTGGTGAGGCTGGATAATGTGATGAGGCAGGATACTGAGGTGAGGCTGGATACTGAGGTAAGGCTGGATACTGAGGTGAGGCTGGATAATGTGGTGAGGCTGGATAATGCGATGAGGCTGGATAATGTGGTGATACTGTATCATGTGGTGAGACTGGAAAATGCGATGAGGCTGGATAATGTGGAGATACTGGATAATGTGGTTTTACTGGATAATGTGTTGGGGCTGGATAATGTGGTGAGGGCTGGATAATGTGGTTAGGCTGGATAATGTGGTGAGGCTGGATAATGTGGTGAGGCTGGATAATGTGGAGAGGCTGGATAATGCGGTGAGACTGGATAATTTGGTGAGGCTGGATAATGTGGTGAGGCTGGATAATGTGGTGAGGCTGGATAATGCGGTGAGACTGGATAATGTGGTGAGGCTGGATAATGTGGTGAGGCTGGATAATGCGGTGAGGGTGGATAATGTGGTGAGGCTGGATACTGAGGTGAGGCTAGATAATGTGGTGAGGCTGGATAATGCGGTGAGGCTGGATAATGCGGTGATGCTGGATAATGTGGTGTGGCAGGATAATGTGGTGAGGCTGGATAATATGGTGAGGCTGGATAATGTGGTGAGGCTGGATAATGCGATGAGGCTGGATAATGTGGTGATACTGGTTAATGTGGTGAGGCTGGATAATGTGGTGAGGCTGGATAATGCGGTGAGGGTGGATAATGTGGTGAGGCTGGATACTGAGGTGAGGCTAGATAATGTGGTGAGGCTGGATAATGCGGTGAGGCTGGATAATGCGGTGATGCTGGATAATGTGGTGAGGCTGGATAATGTGGTGAGGCTGGATAATGCGATGAGGCTGGATAATGTGGTGATACTGGTTAATGTGGTGAGGCTGGATAATGTGGAGAGGCTGGATAATGCGGTGAGGCTGGATAATGCGGTGAGGCTGGATAATGCGGTGAGGCTGGATAACGTGGTGAGGCTGGATACTGCAGTGAGGAGAAAGTGAGGTCTGCAGATGCTGGAGATCAAAGTTGAAACTTTATTGCTGGAACAGCACAGCAGGTAAGGCAGCATCCTGGGAACAGGAGATTCGACGTTTCGGGCACAGGCCCGAACAGGATACTGAGGTGAGGCTGGATAATGTGGTGAGGCTGGAGAATGTGGTGAGGCTGGATAATGCGGTGAGGCTAGATAATGTGGTGAGGCGGGATAATGTGGTGAGGCTGGATATTGTGATGAGGCTGAATACTGAGGTGAGGCTGGATACTGAGGTAAGGCTGGATACTGAGGTGAGGCTGGATAATGTGTTGAGGCTGGATAATGTGATGAGGCTGGATACTGAGGTGAGGCTGGACAATGTGGTGAGGCTGGATAATGTGATGAGGCTGGATACTGAGGTGAGGCTGGATACTGAGGTAAGGCTGGATACAGAGGTGAGGCTGGATAATGTGGTGAGGCTGGATAATGCGATGAGGCTGGATAATGTGGGGATACTGTATAATGTGGTGAGACTGGAAAATGCGATGAGGCTGGATAATGTGGAGATACTGGATAATGTGGTTTTACTGGATAATGTGGTGAGGCTGGATAATGTGGTGAGACTGGATATTGTGTTGGGGCTGGATAATGTGGTGAGGGCTGGATAATGTGGTGAGGCTGGATAATGTGGTGAGGCTGGATAATGTGGTGAGGCTGGATAATGTGGTGAGACTGGATAATGTGGTGAGACTGGATAATGTGATGAGGCTGGATAATGCGGTGAGGCTGGATAATGCGGTGAGGCTTGATAATGTGGTGAGGCTGGATAATGTGGTGAGGCTGGATAATGTGGTGAGGCTGGATAATGCGATGAGGCTGGATAATGTGGTGATACTGGTTAATGTGGTGAGGCTGGATAATGTGGAGAGGCTGGATAATGCGGTGAGGCTGGATAATGTGGAGAGGCTGGATAATGCGGTGAGGCTGGATAATGTGGTGAGGCTGGATAATGCGGTGAGGCTGGATAATGCGGTGAGGCTGGATAATGCGGTGAGGCTTGATAATGTGGTGAGGCTGGATAATGTGGTGAGGCTGGATAATGTGGTGAGACTGGATATTGTGTTGGGGCTGGATAATGTGGTGAGGGCTGGATAATGTGGTTAGGCTGGATAATGTGGTGAGGCTGGATAATGTGTTGAGGCTGGATAATGTGGTGAGGCTGGATAATGCGATGAGGCTGGATAATGTGGTGATACTGGTTAATGTGGTGAGGCTGGATAATGTGGAGAGGCTGGATAATGCGGTGAGGCTGGATAATGTGGAGAGGCTGGATAATGCGGTGAGGCTGGATAATGTGGAGAGGCTGGATAATGTGGTGAGGCTGGATAATGTGATGAGGCTGGATAATGCGGTTAGGCTTGATAATGTGGTGAGGCTGGATAATGTGGTGAGGCTGGATAATGTGGTGAGGCTGGATAATGTGGTGAGGCTGGATACAGAGGTGAGTGTAGATAATGTGGTGAGGCTGGATAATGCGGTGAGGCTGGATAATGCGGTGATGCTGGATAATGTGGTGTGGCAGGATAATGTGGTGAGGCTGGATAATGTGGTGAGGCTGGATAATGCGATGAGGCTGGATAATGTGGTGATACTGGTTAATGTGGTGAGGCTGGATAATGTGGAGAGGCTGGAAAGTGCGGTGAGGCTGGATAATGTGGTGAGGCTGGATAATGCGGTGTTGCTGGATAACGTGGTGAAGCTGGATAATGCAGTGAGGAGAAAGTGAGGTCTGCAGATGCTGGAGATCAAAGTTGAAACTTTATTGCTGGAACAGCACAGCAGGTAAGGCAGCATCCTGGGAACAGGAGATTCGATGTTTCGGGCACAGGCCCTTCTTCAGTGAGGATGAATAATGTGGTGAGGCTGGATAATGATGTGAGGCTGGATAATGTGGTGAGGCTGGATAATGTGGAGAGGCTGGATAATGCGGTGAGGCTGGATAATGTGGTGAGGCTGGATAATGTGGTGAAGCTGGTTAATGTGGTGAGGCTGGATAATGCAGTGAGGCTGGATAATGCGGTGAGGCTGGATAATTTGGTGGGGCTGGATAATGTGGTGAGGCTGGATAATGTGGTGAGGCGGGATAATGTGGTGAGGCTGGATAATGTGGTGAAGCTGGTAAATGTGGTGAGGCTTGATAATGCAGTGAGGCTGGATAATGCGGTGAGACTGGATAATGTGGTGAGGATGGAAAATGTGGTGAGGCTGGATAATGTGGTGAAGCTGGTTAATGTGGTGAGGCTTGATAATGCAGTGAGGCTTGATAATGCGGTGAGGCTGGATAATGCAGTGAGGCTGGATAATGCAGTGAGGCTGGATAATGCGGTGAGGCTGGATAATGTGGTGAGGCTGGATACGGAGGTGAGACTGGATAATGTGGTGAGGCTGGATAATGTGGAGAGGCTGGATAATGCGGTGAGGCTGGATAATGCGGTGAGGCTGGATAATGCGGTGAGGCTGGATAATGTGGAGAGGATGGATAATGTGGTGAGGCTGGATAATGATGTGAGGCTGGATAATGTGGTGAGGATGGTGAATGTGGAGAGGCTGGATAATGCGGTGAGGCTGGATAATGTGGTGAGGCTGGATAATGCGCTGCGGCTGGATAATGTGGTGAGGCTGGATAATGTGGTGAGGCTGGATAATGTGGAGAGGCTGGATAATGGGGTGAGACTGGATAATTTGGTGAGGCTGGATAATGTGGTGCGGCTGGATAATGTGGTGAGGCTGGATAATGCGGTGAGACTGGATAATTTGGTGAGGCTGGATAATGTGGAGAGGCTGGTTAATGTGGTGAGGCTGGACACTGAGGTGAGGCTGGATAATGTGGTGAGGCCGGATAATGCGGTGAGGCTAGATAATGTGGTGAGGCTGGATAATGTGGTGAGGCTGGATATTGTGATGAGGCTGGATACTGAGGTGAGGCTGGATACTGAGGTTAGGCTGGATACTGAGGTGAGGCTGGACAATGTGGTGAGGCTGGATAATGTGATGAGGCTGGATAATGTGGTGAGGCTGGATAATGTGGTGAGGCTGGATAATGTGGTGAGGCTGGATACTGAGGTGAGGCTGGATACTGAGGTAAGGCTGGATACTGAGGTGAGGCTGGATAATGCGGTGAGGCTGGATAATGCGATGAGGCTGGATAATGTGGGGATACTGTATAATGTGGTGAGACTGGAAAATGCGATGAGGCTGGATAATGTGGAGATACTGGATAATGTGGTTTTAGTGGATAATGTGGTGAGGCTGGATAATGTGGTGAGACTGGATATTGTGTTGGGGCTGGATAATGTGGTGAGGGCTGGATAATGTGGTTAGGCTGGATAATGTGGTGAGGCTGGATAATGTGGTGAGGCTGGATAATGTGGTGAGGCTGGATAATGTGGTGAGACTGGATATGTGGTGAGACTGGATAATGTGATGAGGCTGGATAATGCGGTGAGGCTGGAAAACGTGGTGAGGCTTGATAATGTGGTGAGGCTGGATAATGTGGTGAGGCTGGATAATGTGGTGAGGCTGGATAATGCGATGAGGCTGTTTAATGTGGTGATACTGGTTAATGTGGTGAGGCTGGATAATGTGGAGAGGCTGGATAATGCGGTGAGGCTGGATAATGTGGAGAGGCTGGATAATGCGGTGAGGCTGGATAATGTGGTGAGGCTGGATAAAGCGGTGAGGCTGGATAATGCGGTGAGGCTGGATAATGTGGAGAGGATGGATAATGTGGTGAGGCTGGATAATGATGTGAGGCTGGATAATTTGATGAGGCTGGATAATGTGGAGAGGCTGGATAATGCGGTGAGGCTGGATAATGTGGTGAGGCTGGATAATGCGCTGAGGCTGGATAATGTGGTGAGGCTGGATAATGTGGTGAGGCTGGATAATGTGGAGAGGCTGGATAATGCGGTGAGACTGGATAATTTGGTGAGGCTGGATAATGTGGTGAGGCTGGATAATGTGGTGAGGCTGGATAATGCGGAGAGTCTGGATAATTTGGTGAGGCTGGATAATGTGGTGAGGCTGCATAATGCGGTGAGGGTGTATAATGTGGTGAGGCTGGATACTGAGGTGAGGCTAGATAATGTGGTGAGGCTGGATAAAGCGGTGAGGCTGGATAATGCGGTGATGCTGGATAATGTGGTGTGGCAGGATAATGTGGTGAGGCTGGATAATGTGATGAGGCTGGATAATGTGGTGAGGTTGGATATTGACGTGAGGCTGGATAATGTGGTGAGGCTGGATAATGTGGTGAGGTTGGATATTGACGTGAGGCTGGATAATGTGGTGAGGCTGGATAATGCGGTGAGACTAGATAATGTGGTGAGGCTGGATAATGTGGTGAGATTGGATATTGTGATGAGGCTGGATAATGAGGTGAGGCTGGATACTGAGGTGAGGCTGGACAATGTGGTGAGGCTGGATAATGTGGTGAGACTGGATAATGTGGTGAGGCTTGATAATGTGATGAGGCTGGATAATGAGGTGAGGCTGGATACTGAGGTAAGGCTGGATACTGAGGTGAGGCTGGATAATGTGGTGAGGCTGGATAATGCGATGAGGCTGGATAATGTGGTGATACTGTATAATGTGGTGAGACTGGAAAATGCGATGAGGCTGGATAATGTGGAGATACTGGATAATGTGGTTTTACTGGATAATGTGGTGAGGCTGGATAATGTGGTGAGACTGGATAATGTGTTGGGGCTGGATAATGTGGTGAGGGCTGGATAATGTGGTTAGGCTGGATAATGTGGTGAGGCTGGATAATGTGGTGAGGCTGGATAATGTGGTGAGGCTGGATAATGTGGTGAGACTGGATAATGTGGTGAGACTGGATAATGTGATGAGGCTGGATAATGCGGTGAGGCTGGATAATGTGGTGAGGCTTGATAATGCGGTGAGGCTGGATAATGTGGTGAGGCTGGATAATGTGGTGAGGCTGGATAATGCGATGAGGCTGGATAATGTGGTGATACTGGTTAATGTGGTGAGGCTGGATAATGTGGAGAGGCTTGATAATGCGGTGAGGCTGGATAATGCGGTGAGGCTGGATAATGCGGTGAGGCTGGATAATGTGGTGAGGCTGGATAATGCAGTGAGGAGAAAGTGAGGTCTGCAGATATTGTGATGAGGCTGGATACTGAGGTGAGGCTGGACAATGTGGTGAGGCTGGATAATGTGATGAGGCTTGATAATGCGGTGAGGCTGGATAATGCGGTGAGGCTGGATAATGCGGTGAGGCTGGATAATGTGGTGAGGCTGGATAATGCAGTGAGGAGAAAGTGAGGTCTGCAGATATTGTGATGAGGCTGGATACTGAGGTGAGGCTGGACAATGTGGTGAGGCTGGATAATGTGATGAGGCTGGATACTGAGGTGAGGCTGGAAACTGAGGTAAGGCTGGATACTGAGGTGAGGCTGGATAATGTGTTGAGGCTGGATAATGTGGTGAGACTGGATAATGTGGTGAGGCTTGATAATGTGGTGAGGCTGGATACTGAGGTGCGGCTGGGTACTGAGGTAAGGCTGGATACTGAGGTGACGCTGGATAATGTGGACAGGCTGGATAATGTGGTGAGGGCTGGAATAATGCGGTGAGGCTGGATACTGAGGTGAGGCTGGATAATGTGGTGAGGCTGGATAATGCGGTGAGGCTGGATAATGTGGTGAGACTGGATAATGCGGTGAGACTGGATAATGTGGTGAATCTGATAATGTGATGAGGCTGGATAATGTGGTGAGACTGGATAATGTGGTGAGGCTGGATAATGCGGTGAAGCTGGATAATGCGGTGAGACTGGATAATGTGGTGAGGTTGGATAATACGGTGAGGCAGGATAATGTGGTGAGGCTGGATAATGGAGGGAGGCTGGATAATGTGGTGATACTGGATAATGTGGTGAGACTGGATAATGTGGTGAGGGCAGGATAATGTGGCGAGGGCTGGATAATTTGGTGAGGCTGGAAAATGTGGAGAGGCTGGATAATGTGGTGAGGCTGGATAATGCGGTGAGACTGGATAATGTGATGAGGCTGGATAATGCGGTGAGGCTGGATAATGTGATTAGGCTGGATAATGCGGTGAGGCTGAATAATGTGGTGTGGCTGGATAATGCAGGTAGGCTGGATAATGCAGTGAGGCTGGATAATGCGATGAGGTTGGATAATGTGGTGAGGCTGGATAATATGGTGAGGCTGGATAATGTGGAGAGGCTGGATAATGTGGAGAGGCTGGAAAATGCGGTGAGGCTGGATAATGTGGTGAGGCTGGATAATGTGGAGAGGCTGGAAAATGCGGTGAGGCTGGATAATGCGGTGAGGCTGGATAATGTGGAGAGGCTGGATAATGTGGTGAGGGCTGGATAATGTGGTGAGACTGGATAATGTGGTGAGGGCTGGATAATGCGGTGAGGCTGGATAATGCAATGAGGCTGGATAATGCGGTGAGGCTGGATAATGTGGTGAGGCTGGATAATGCGATGAGGCTGGATAATGTGGTGATACTGGTTAATGTGGTGAGGCTGGATAATGTGGAGATGCGGGATAATGCGGTGAGGCTGGATAATGTGGAGAGGCTGGATAATGCGGTGAGGCTGGATAATGTGGTGAGGCTGGATAATGCGGTGAGGCTGGATAATGCAGTGATGCTGGATAATGTGATGAGGCTGGATAATGAGTTGAGGCTGGATAATGTGGAGAGGCTGGATAATGTGGTGAGGCTGGATAATGTGATGAGGCTGGATAATGAGGTGAGGCGGGATAATGTGGTTAGGCTGGATAATGCGGTGAGGCTGGATAATGTGGTGGGACTGGATAATGTGGTGGGGCTGGATAATGCAGTGAGGCTGGATAATGCGATGAGGTTGGATAATGTGGTGAGGCTGGATAATATGGTGAGGCTGGATAATGTGGAGAGGCTGGATAATGTGGAGAGGCTGGAAAATGCGGTGAGGCTGGATAATGTGGTGAGGCTGGATAATGTGGAGAGGCTGGAAAATGCGGTGAGGCTGGATAATGCGGTGAGGCTGGATAATGTGGAGAGGCTGGATAATGTGGTGAGGGCTGGATAATGTGGTGAGACTGGATAATGTGGTGAGGGCTGGATAATGCGGTGAGGCTGGATAATGCAATGAGGCTGGATAATGCGGTGAGGCTGGATAATGCGATGAGGCTGGATAATGTGGTGAGGCTGGATAATGTGGTGCTACTGGATAATGTGGTGAGGCTGGATAATGCGGTGAGGCTGGATAATGCGGTGAGGCTGGATAATGTGGAGAGGCTGGATAATGTGGTGAGGGCTGGATAATGTGTTGAGACTGGATAATGTGGTGAGGGCTGGATAATGCGGTGAGGCTGGATAATGCAATGAGGCTGGATAATGCGGTGAGGCTGGATAATGTGGTGAGGCTGGATAATGTGGTGAGGCTGGATAATGTGGTGCTACTGGATAATGTGGTGAGGCTGGATAATGTGGTGAGGCTGGATAATGTGGTGAGACTGGATAATGTGGTGAGGCTGGATAATGTGGTGAGACTGGATAATGTGGAGATACTGGATAATGTATTTTTACTGGATAATGTGGTGAGGCTGGACAATGTGGTGACGCTGGATAATGTGGTGAGGCTGGATAATGTGGTGACGCTGGATAATGTGGTGAGGCTGGATAATGCGATGAGGCTGGATAATGTGGAGAGGCTGGATAATGTGGTGAGGCTGGATAATGTGGTGAGGCTGGATAATGAGGTGAGGCTGGATAATGTGGTGAGGCTGGATAATGTGGAGAGGCTGGATAATGTGGTGAGGGCTGGATAATGTGGTGAGACTGGATAATGTGGTGAGGGCTGGATAATGCGGTGAGGCTGGATAATGCAATGAGGCTGGATAATGCGGTGAGGCTGGATAATGTGGTGCTACTGGATAATGTGGTGAGGCTGGAAAATGTGGTGAGACTGGATAATGTGGAGATACTGGATAATGTATTTTTACTGGATAATGTGGTGAGGCTGGACAATGTGGTCAGGCTGGATAATGTGGTGCTACTGGATAATGTGGTGAGGCTGGAAAATGTGGTGAGACTGGATAATGTGGAGATACTGGATAATGTATTTTTACTGGATAATGTGGTGAGGCTGGACAATGTGGTGACGCTGGATAATGTGGTGAGGCTGGATAATGCGATGAGGCTGGATAATGTGGTGATACTGGTTAATGTGGTGAGGCTGGATAATGTGGAGATGCTGGATAATGCGGTGAGGCTGGATAATGTGGAGAGGCTGGATAATGCGGTGAGGCTGGATAATGTGGTGAGGCTGGATAATGCGGTGAGGCTGGATAATGCAGTGATGCTGGATAATGTGATGAGGCTGGATAATGAGTTGAGGCTGGATAATGTGGAGAGGCTGGATAATGTGGTGAGGCTGGATAATGTGGTGAAGGTGGATAATGTGGTGAGGCTGGATAATGTGATGAGGCTGGATAATGAGGTGAGGCAGGTTAATGTGGTGAGGCTGGATACTGAGATGACGCTGGATAATGTGGTGAGGCTGGATAATGCGGTGAGGCTAGATAATGTGGTGAGGCTGGATAATGTGGTGAGGCTGGATAATGTGATGAGGCTGGATAATGAGGTGAGGCTGGATACTGAGGTGAGGCTGGATAATGTGGTGAGGCTGGATAATGTGATGAGGCTGGATACTGAGGTTCGGCTGGGTACTGAGGTAAGGCTGGATACTGAGGTGAGGCTGGATAATGTGGACAGGCTGGATAATGTGGTGAGGGCTGGAATAATGCGGTGAGGCTGGATAATGCGGTGAGGCTGAATAATGTGGTGAGGCTGGATAATGCGGTGAGGCTGGATAATGTGGTGAGGCTGGATAATGTGGTGAGGGCTGGATAATGCGGTAAGGCTGGATACTGAGGTGAGGCTGGATAATGTGGAGAGGCTGGATAATGTGGTGAGGCTGGATACTGAGGTGAGGCTGTATAATGTGGTGAGGCTGGATAATGTGGTTAGGCTGGATAATGTGGAGAGGCTGGATAATGTGGGGAGGCTGGATACTGAGGTGAGGCTGTATAATGTGGTGAGGCTGGATAATGTGGTTAGGCTGGATAATGTGGTGAGGCTGGATAATGTGGTGAGGCTGGATAATGCGGTGAGGCTGGATAATGCGGTGATGCTGGATAATGTGATGAGGCTGGATAATGAGGTGAGGCAGGTTAATGTGGTGAGGCTGGATACTGAGATGACGCTGGATAATGTGGTGAGGCTGGATAATGCGGTGAGGCTAGATAATGTGGTGAGGCTGGATAATGTGGTGAGGCTGGATAATGTGATGAGGATGGATAATGAGGTGAGGCTGGGTACTGAGGTAAGGCGGGATACTGAGGTGAGGCTGGATAATGTGGACAGGCTGGATAATGTGGTGAGGGCTGGAATAATGCGGTGAGGCTGGATACTGAGGTGAGGCTGGATAATGTGGTGAGGCTGGATAATGCGGTGAGGCTGGATAATGTGGTGAGGCTGGATAATGTGGTGAGGGCTGGATAATGCGGTAAGGCTGGATACTGAGGTGAGGCTGGATAATGTGGAGAGGCTGGATAATGTGGTGAGGCTGGATACTGAGGTGAGGCTGTATAATGTGGTGAGGCTGGATAATGTGGTTAGGCTGGATAATGTGGAGAGGCTGGATAATGTAGTGAGGCTGGATACTGAGGAGGGGCTGTATAATGTGGTGAGGCTGGATAATGTGGTTAGGCTGGATAATGTGGTGAGGCTGGATAATGTGGAGAGGCTGGATAATGTGGTGAGGCTGGATACTGAGGTGAGGCGGGATAATGTGGTTAGGCTGGATAATGCGGTGAGGCTGGATAATGTGGTGGGACTGGATAATGTGGTGGGGCTGGATAATGTGGTGAGGCTGGATACTGAGGTGCGGCTGGGTAATGTGGAGAGGCTGGATAATGTGGTGAGGCTGGATCATGTGTTGAGGCTGGATAATGTGGTGAGACTGGATAATGTGGTGAGGCTTGATAATTTGGAGAGGCTAGATAATGTGGTGAGGCTGGATACTGAGGTGAGACTGGATAATGTGGTGGGGCAGGATAATGCGGTGAGGCTGGATATTGCGGTGCGGCTGGATAATGTGGCGAGGCTGGATAATACGGTGAGGCTGGATAATGCGGTGAGGCTGGATAATGCGGTGAGGCTGGATAATGTGGTGAGACTGGATAATGCGGTGAGACTGGATAATGTGGTGAATCTGGATAATGTGGTGAGGCTGGATAATGTGGTGAGACTGGATAATGTGGTGAGGCTGGATAATGCGGTGAGGCTGGATAATGCGGTGAGACTGGATAATGTGGTGAGGTTGGATAATACGGTGAGGCAGGATAATGTGGTGAGGCTGGAAAATGTGGTGAGGCTGGATAATGTGGTGATACTGGATAATGTGGTGTGACTGGATAATGTGGTGAGGGCTGGATTATGTGGTGATGGCTGGATAATGTGGTGAGGCTGGAAAATGTGGAGAGGCTGGATAATGTGGTGAGGATGGATAATGCGGTGAGACTGGATTATGTGATGAGGCTGGATAATGCGGTGAGGCTGGATAATGTGATTAGGCTGGATAATGCGGTGAGGCTGGATAATGCGATGAGGTTGGATAATGTGGTGAGGCTGGATAATATGGTGAGGCTGGATAATGTGGAGAGGCTGGATAATGTGGAGCGGGCTGGATAATGTGGAGAGGCTGGAAAATGCGGTGAGGCTGGATAATGTGGTGAGGCTGGATAATGTGGAGAGGCTGGATAATGTGGTGAGGGCTGGATAATGTGGTGAGGGCTGGATAATGTGGTGGGGCTGGATAATGTGGTGAGACTGGATAATGCAGTGAGGCTGGATAATGCAATGAGGCTGGATAATGCGGTGAGGCTGGATAATGCGATGCGGCTGGATAATGTGGTGAGGCTGGATAATGTGGAGAGGCTGGATAATGCGGTGAGGCTGGATAATGTGGAGAGGCTGGATAATGCGGTGAGGCTGGATAATGCGGTGATACTGGTTAATGTGGTGAGGCTGGATAATGTGGAGAGGCTGGATAATGCGGTGAGGCTGGATAATGTGGTGAGGCTGGATAATGCGGTGAGGCTGGATAATGCGGTGATGCTGGATAATGTGATGAGGCTGGATAATGAGGTGAGGCTGGATAATGTGGAGAGGCTGGATAATGTGGTGAGGCTGGATAATGTGATGAGGCTGGATAATGAGGTGAGGCAGGTTAATGTGGTGAGGCTGGATACTGAGATGACGCTGGATAATGTGGTGAGGCTGGATAATGCGGTGAGGCTAGATAATGTGGTGAGGCTGGATAATGTGGTGAGGCTGGATAATGTGATGAGGCTGGATAATGAGGTGAGGCTGGATACTGAGGTGAGGCTGGATAATGTGGTGAGGCTGGATAATGTGATGAGGCTGGATACTGAGGTGAGGCTGGATAATGTGGACAGGCTGGATAATGTGGTGAGGGCTGGAATAATGCGGTGAGGCTGGATACTGAGGTGAGGCTGGATAATGTGGTGAGGCTGGATAATGCGGTGAGGCTGAATAATGTGGTGAGGCTGGATAATGCGGTGAGGCTGGATAATGTGGTGAGGCTGGATAATGTGGTGAGGGCTGGATAATGCGGTAAGGCTGGATACTGAGGTGCGGCTGGATAATGTGGAGAGGCTGGATAATGTGGTGAGGCTGGATACTGAGGTGAGGCTGTATAATGTGGAGAGGCTGGATAATGTAGTGAGGCTGGATACTGAGGAGGGGCTGTATAATGTGGTGAGGCTGGATAATGTGGTTAGGCTGGATAATGTGGTGAGGCTGGATAATGTGGAAAGGCTGGATAATGTGGTGAGGCTGGATACTGAGGTGAGGCGGGATAATGTGGTGAGGCTGGATAATGCGGTGAGGCTGGATAATGTGGTGGGACTGGATAATGTGGTGAGGCTGGATAATGTGGTGAGAGTGGATAATGTGGTAGGGTGGATAATGCAGTGAGGCTGGATAATGTGGTCAGGCTGGATAATGTGGTGAAGCTGGATAATGTGGTGAGGCTGGATAATGCGATGAGGCTGAATAATGCGGTGAGGCTGGATAATGTGGTGAGGGCTGGAATAATGCGGTGAGGCTGGATACTGAGGTGAGGCTGGATAATGTGGTGAGGCTGGATAATGCGGTGAGGCTGGATAATGTGGTGAGGCTGGATAATGTGGTGAGGGCTGGATAATGCGGTGAGGCTGGACACTGAGGTGAGGCTGGATAATGTGGTGAGGCTGGATAATGTGGTGAGGCTGGATACTGAGGTGAGGCCTGATAATGTGGTGAGGCTGGATAATGTGGTGAGGGCTGGATAATGCGGTGAGGCTGGACACTGAGGTGAGGCTGGATAATGTGGTGAGGCTGGATAATGTGGTGAGGCTGGATACTGAGGTGAGGCTGGATAATGTGGTGAGGGTGGATAATGTGGTTAGGCTGGATAATGAGGTGAGGCTGGATAATGTGGTAAGGGCTGGATAATGTGGTGAGTCTGGATAATGCGGTGAGGCTGGATAATGTGATGAGGCTGGATAATGAGGTGAGGCTGGATAATGTGGAGAGGCTGGTTAATGTGGTGAGGCTGGATACTGAGGTGAGGCTGGATAATGTGTTGAGGCTGGATACTGAGGTGAGGCTGGATAATGTGGTGAGGCTGGATAATGCGGTGTGGCTAGATAATGTGGTGAGGCTGGATAATGTGGTGAGGCTGGATAATGAGGTGAGGCTGGATACTGAGGTGAGGCTGGATAATGTGGTGAGGCTGGATAATGTGGTTAGGCTGGATAATGAGGTGAGGCTGGATAATGTGGTATGGGCTGGATAATGTGGTGAGTCTGGATAATGCGGTGAGGCTGGATAATGTGGTGAGGCTGGATAATGTGGTAAGGGCTGGATAATGTGGTGAGGGCTGGATAATGCGGTGAGGCTGGATAATGTGGAGAGGCTGGATAATGCGGAGAGGCTGGATAATATGGTGAGGGCTGGATAATGCGGTGAGGCTGGATAATGCGGTGAGGCTGGATAATGCGGTGAGGCTGGATAATGCGGTGAGGCTGGATAATGTCGAGAGCCTGGATAATGTGAGACTGGATAATGCGGTGAGGCTGGATTATGTGGAGAGGCTGGATAATGTGGTGAGGCTGGATAATGCGGTGAGGCTGGATAATGCGGTGAGGCTGGATACTGAGGTGAGGCTGGATAATGTGGTGAGGCTGGATAATGTGGTGAGGCTGGATACTGAGGTGAGGCTGGACAATGTGGTGAGGCTGGATAATGTAGTGAGGGCTGGATAATGCGGTGAGGCTGGATACTGAGGTGAGGCTGGATAATGTGGTGAGGCTAGATAATGTGGTGAGGCTGGATACTGAGGTGAGGCTGGACAATGTGGTGAGGCTGGATAATGCAGTGAGGGCTGGATAATGCGGTGAGGCTGGATACTGAGGTGAGGCTGGATAAAGTGGTGAGGCTGGATAATGTGGTGAGGCTGGATACTGAGGTGAGTCTGGATAATGTGGTGAGGCTGGACAATGTGGTGAGGCTGGATACTGAGGTGAGGCTGGATAATGTGGTGAGGCTGGATAATGCGGTGAGGCTGGATAATGTGTTGAGGCTGGATACTGAGGTGAGGCTGGATAATGTGGTGAGGCTGGATAATGTGGTGAGGCTGGATACTGAGGTGAGGCTGGATAATGTGGTGAGGCTGGATAATGTGGTGAGGGCTGGATAATGCGGTGAGGCTGGATACTGAGGTGTGGCTAGATAATGCGGTGAGGCTGGATAATGTGGAGAGGCTGGATAATGCGGTGAGGCTGGATAATGTGGTGGGGCTGGATAATGTGGTGAAGCTGGATAATGTGGTGAGGCTGGATAATGTGGTGAGGCTGGATAATGTGGTGAGGCTGGATAATGTGGTGAGGCTGGATAATGTGGTGAAGCTGGATAATGTGGTGAGGCTGGATAATGCGATGAGGCTGGATAATGCGGTGAGGCTGGATAATGTGGTGGGGCTGGATAATGTTGTGAGGCTGGATAATGCGGTGAGGCTGGATAATGTGGTGAGGCTGGATAATGTGGTGAGGCTGGATACTGAGGTGAGACTGGATGATGTGGTGAGGCTGGATAATGTGGTGAGGCTGGATAATGCGGTGAGGCTGGATAATGCGGTGAGGCTGGATAATGTGGAGAGGCTGGATACTGTGGTGAGGCTGGATAATGAGGTGAGGCTGGATAATGTGGTGAGGCTGGATAATGTGGAGAGGCTGGATAATGCGGTGAGGCTGGATAATGTGGTGGGGCTGGATAATGTGGTGAAGCTGGATAATGTGGTGAGGCTGGATAATGTGGTGAGGCTGGATAATGTGGTGAGGCTGGATATTGAGGTGAGACTGGATAATGTGGTGAGGCTGGATAATGTGGAGAGGCTGGATAATGCGGTGAGGCTGGATAATGCGGTGAGGCTGGATAATGCGGTGAGGCTGGATAATGTGGAGTGGCTGGATAATGTGGTGAGGCTGGATAATGAGGTGAGGCTGGATATTGTGGTGAGGCTGGATAATGTGGAGAGGCTGGATAATGCGGTGAGGCTGGATAATGTGGTGAGGCTGGATAATGCGCTGAGGCTGGATAATGTGGTGAGGCTGGATAATGTGGTGAGGCTGGGTAATGTGGTGAGGCTGGATAATGCGGTGAGACTGGATAATTTGGTGAGGCTGGATAATGTGGTGAGGCTGGATAATGTGGTGAGGCTGGATAATGCGGTGAGACTGGATAATTTGGTGAGGCTGGATAATGTGGTGAGGCTGGATAATGCGGTGAGGCTGGATACTGAGGTGAGGCTGGATACTGAGGTAAGGCTGGATACTGAGGTGAGGCTGGATAATGTGGAGAGGCTGGATAATGTGGTGAGGGCTTGAATAATGCGGTGAGGCTGGATACTGAGGTGAGGCTGGATAATGTGGTGAGGCTGGATAATGCGGTGAGGCTGGATAATGTGGTGAGGCTGGATACTGAGGTGAGGCTGGATAATGTGGTGAGGCTGGATAATGTGGT
The DNA here is from genome assembly GCF_037043375.1 of Chiloscyllium plagiosum. Taxonomy (NCBI): domain Eukaryota; kingdom Metazoa; phylum Chordata; class Chondrichthyes; order Orectolobiformes; family Hemiscylliidae; genus Chiloscyllium; species Chiloscyllium plagiosum. The sequence goes on along the minus strand of NW_028270151.1, from coordinate 2,583,792 downwards.
GAGGGCTGGATAATGCGGTGAGGCTGGACACTGAGGTGAGGCTGGATAATGTGGTGAGGCTGGATAATGTGGTGAGGCTGGATACTGAGGTGAGGCTGGATATTGTGGTAAGGGCTGGATAATGTGGTGAGGGCTGGATAATGCGGTGAGGCTGGATAATGTGGAGAGGCTGGATAATGTGGTTAGGCTGGATAATGAGGTGAGGCTGGATAATGTGGTAAGGGCTGGATAATGTGGTGAGTCTGGATAATGCGGTGAGGCTGGATAATGAGGTGAGGCTGGATAATGTGGTAAGGGCTGGATAATGTGGTGAGGGCTGGATAATGCGGTGAGGCTGGATAATGTGGAGAGGCTGGATAATGCGGAGAGGCTGGATAATATGGTGAGGCTGGATAATGCGGTGAGGCTGGATAATGCGGTGAGGCTGGATAATGCGGTGAGGCTGGATAATGTCGAGAGCCTGGATAATGTGAGACTGGATAATGCGGTGTGGCTGAATCATGTGGAGAGGCTGGATAATGTGGTGAGGCTGGATAATGCGGTGAGGCTGGATAATGCGGTGAGGCTGGATACTGAGGTGAGGCTGGATAATGTGGTGAGGCTGGATAATGTGGTGAGGCTGGATACTGAGGTGAGGCTGCACAATGTGGTGAGGCTGGATAATGTAGTGAGGGCTGGATAATGCGGTGAGGCTGGATACTGAGGTGAGGCTGGACAATGTGGTGAGGCTGGATAATGTAGTGAGGGCTGGATAATGCGGTGAGGCTGGATACTGAGGTGAGGCTGGATAAAGTGGTGAGGCTGGATAATGTGGTGAGGCTGGATACTGAGGTGAGGCTGGATAATGTGGTGAGGCTGGATAATGTGGTGAGGCTGGATACTGAGGTGAGGCTGGATAATGTGGTGAGGCTGGATAATGTGGAGAGGCTGGATACTGAGGTGTGGTTAGATAATGTGGTGAGGCTGGATAATGTGGTGAGGCTGGATAATGTGGTGAGGCTGGATACTGAGGTGAGGCTGGATAATGTGGTGAGGCTGGATAATGTGGTGAGGGCTGGATAATGCGGTGAGGCTGGATACTGAGGTGTGGTTAGATAATGTGGTGAGGCTGGATAATGTGTTGAGGCTGGATAATGTGGTGAGGCTGGATAATGCGGTGAGGCTGGATAATGTGTTGAGGCTGGATACTGAGGTGAGGCTGGATAATGTGGTGAGGCTGGATAATGTGGAGAGGCTGGATACTGAGGTGTGGTTAGATAATGTGGTGAGGCTGGATAATGTGGTGAGGCTGGATAATGTGGTGAGGCTGGATACTGAGGTGAGGCTGGATAATGTGGTGAGGCTGGATAATGTGGTGAGGGCTGGATAATGCGGTGAGGCTGGATACTGAGGTGTGGTTAGATAATGTGGTGAGGCTGGATAATGTGGTGAGGCTGGATACTGAGGTGAGGCTGGATAATGCAGTGAGGCTGGATAATGTGGTGAGGCTGGATAATGTGGTGAGGGCTGGATAATGCGGTGAGGCTGGATACTGAGGTGTGGCTAGATAATGTGGTGAGGCTGGATAATGTGGTGAGGCTGGATAATGCGGTGAGGCTGGATAATGCAGTGAGGCTGGATAATGTGGTGAGGCTGGATAATCCGGTCAGGCTGGATAATGTGGAGAGGCTGGATAATGTGGTGTGGCTGGATAATGTGGTGATGCTGGTGGGGTTTGCTGCTGCCAATTTAGATGGGCACTGGTGAAGGTGACTGGTTGTGGTGGAACAGGCTGGGACATTAGTTTGGAAAAGCAGCTGGATGGTGGACTGGACAAGAATTCAGCGAGCTGTATCTGCTAGGTACACACTCTGATTTACACAGTGAGAATTTGTGTCCTCTAGTTTTTCCAGCAAGGAGAGGGGCACTGGGAGTCATGTATAATGTTTGTTGTATATGATGAGTGCAGGTATAAAGGGTATGTTGTGTAATAGGATTTGGGTATTATGGATGTGTGGTATAATGGGAGTAGTGTATCATGCATATGGGGTTTAATGAGAGTGATGCACAATGGGTGTGGTGGACAATGGGAGCTGTGTCTAATGAGAGTGATGTATCCTCAGAGTAATGTATCATGGATGTGGTGTATAATGGGACGGGTGTGTAATGTGTGTAGTGTATAATGGGAGTGCTGTTCATTGTGTGTGGTGTGTAATGGGTGTGGTGTGTAATGGATGTGGTGTATAATGGGAGTGGGGTGTATTGGGTGTGTTGTATAATGGGAGTGGGGTGTAATGTATGCCGTGTTTAATGCAGTGAGGTGTAATGGGTGTGGTGTATAATGGGAGTGCTGTATCATGCAAGTGGTGTTTAATAAGAGTGGTGTACAATGGGTGTAGTATCTATTGGGAGTGCTGTTCATTGGGAGTTCTGTTCATTGGGTGTGGTGTGTAATGGGAGTGGGGTGTAATGGGTGTGGTGTTTAGTGCGAGTGAGGTGTAATGGGTGTGGTGTGTAATGGGTGTGGTGTATAATGGGAATGCTGTATCATGCAAGTGGGGTCTAATGAGAGTGGTGTACATTGAGACAAGTATATAATGGGTCTGGTGTATAAAGGGTGTGGTGTATAATGGGAGTGTTATATGTTGGGATTGAGATATTATGGGTGTGGGGTATAATGGGAGTGGTGTATAATGGGACAGGTGTGTAATGGGTGTAGTGTATAATAGGAGTGCTGTATCATGCAAGTGATGTTTAATGAGAATGGTGTACAATGGGTGTAGTGTATAATGGGAGTGCTGTTCACTGGGGGTAGTGTGTAATGGGTGTGGTGTGTAATGGGTGTGATGTGTAATGGGTGTGGGGTGTAATGGGTGTGGTGTATAATGGGAGTGGGGTGTAATGGGTGTGGTGTTTAATGCGAGTGAGGTGTAATGGGTGTGGTGTGTAATGGGTGTGGTGTATAATGGGAGTGCTGTATCATGCAAGTGGGGTCTAATGAAAGTGGTGTACATTGAGACAAGTATATAATGGGTCTGGTGTATAAAGGGTGTGGTGTATAATGGGAGTGTTGTATGTTGGGATTGAGGTATTATGGGTGTGGGATATGATGGGAGTGGGGTATAATGGGAGTGGTGTGTAATGGGAGTGGTGTATGTTGGGATTGGGGGATGATGGGTGTGGTGTATGATGGGTGTGAAGTATAATGGGAGTGGTGTATCATGCAAGTGGGGTTTAACGAGAGTGGTGTACAATGGGTGTAGTGTATAATGGGAGTGCTGTTCATTGGGAGTTGTGTATAATGAGTGTGGTGTGTAATTGGTGTGGTGTGTAATGGGAGTGGGGTGTGGTGTATAATGGGAGTGGGGTGTAATGGCTGTGGTGTATAATGGGATTGAGGTGTAACGGCTGTGATGTGTAATGGGTATGGTGTATAATGGGAGTGTTGTATAATGGGTATGGTGTATAATGGGTGCAGTATGATGGGAGTGGGGTGTAATAGGTGTGGTGTATAATGGGATTGGGGTGTGGTTTATAATGGGAGTGCTCTGTATGTGTGGGATTTATAATAGGAATGGTGCCTAATGGGAGTGGTGTATAATGCAAGTGGGGTTTAATGGGAGTAGTGTGTAAAGGGTGGTGTGTATGATGGGAGTGGGGTATATTGGGAGTACTGTATAATGGGAATGGAGTATGTTGGGATTGGGCATGATGGGTGTGGTGTACAATGGGAATGGGGTAAAATGGGTATGGGGTATAATGGCAGTGGTGTATCATGCAAATAGGGTTTAATCAGAGTGGTGTACAATGGGTGTAGTGAATAATGGGAATGCTGTTCATTGGGAATAGTGTGTAATTCATGTGCTGTATGATGGGAGAGCGTATAACCGGTGTGGTGTGTAATCGGAGTGTTATATAATGGGTATGGTGTATCATGCAAGTGGGGTTTAATGAGAGTGGTGTACAATGGGAGTGCTGTTCATTGGAATCGTGTATAATGTGAGTGGTGTGTAATGGGAGTGGTGTATAATGTGAGTGGTGTGTAATGGGAGTGGTGTATAATGTGAGTGGTGTGTAATGTGAGTGGTGTATAATGTGAGTGGTGTGTAATGGGAGTGGTGTATAATGTGAGTGGTGTATAATGGGAGTGGTGTGTAATGGGAGTGGTGTGTAATGGGAGTGGTGTATAATGGGAGTGGTGTGTAATGGGAGTGGTGTGTAATGGGAGTGGTGTGTAATGGGAGTGGAGTATATTGGGAGTAGTGAAACATGCAAGTGGGGTTTAATGAGAGTGGTGTACCATGGGAGAAGTGTATGTGGTTGGCAGTGGTGTGTAATGGGTGTGGTTTATACTAGGAGTGATATGTAATGGGTGTGGTGTATAATGGGCATGGTGTATAATAGGAGTGGGATGTAATGGGAGTGCGGTATGATGGGAGTGGGGTGTAATGGATGTGGTTTATAAGGGGAGTAGTGTATAATAGGATTGAGTCGTAATGGGTGTGGTTTATAAGGGGAGTAGTGTATAATAGGATTGAGTTATAATGGGTGTGGTTTGTAAGGGGAGTGGTGTATAATGGATATGGTGTATAATAGGAGTGGGGTATAATGGGTGTGGTTTATAATGGATATGGTTTGTAACGGGAGTAGGGTGTAATGGATGTACGGTCTGATGGGAGTGGGGTGTAATGGGTGTGCGGTCTGATGGGAGTGGGCTGTAATGGGTGTGCGGTCTGATGGGAGTGGGCTGTAATGATTATGCGGTGTGATGGGTGTGGGGTGTGTGGTGTGATGGGAGTGCGGTCTGATGGGAGTGGGGTGTAATGGGAGTGCGGTCTGATGGGAGTGAGGTGTAATGGGTGTGCGGTCTGATGGGAGTGGGGTGTGATGCGAGTGGGGTGTGATGGATGTGCGGTCTGATGGTAGTGGGGTGTAATGGGAGTGGGGTGTAATGGTGTGTGGTCTGATGGGAGTGGGGTGTAATGGGTGTGCGGTCTGATGGGAGTGGGGTGTAATGGGTGTGCGGTCTGATGGGAGTGGGGTGCGATGGGTGCGGGGTGTGATGGGTGCGGGGTATAATGGGTGTGGGGTGTAATGGGAGTGGGGTGCGATGGGAGTGGGGTGTGATGGGAGTGGGGTGCGATGGGTGCGGGGTGTAATGGGAGTGGGTGTAATGGGTGTGGGGTGTAATGGGAGTGTGGTGTGATGGGTGTGGGGTGTGATGGGAGTTGGGTGCTATGGGTGCGATGGGAATGGGGTGTAATGGATGTGGGATGTGATGGGTGTGGGGTGTGATGGCAGTGATGAGAGTGGGGGGTAATGGGAGTGATGGGTGTGGGCCATGATGGGTGTGGGGTGTGATGGGAGTGGGGTGTGATGGGTGTGCGGTCTGATGGGAGTGGGGTGTAATGGGTGTGCGGTCTGATGGGAGTGGGGTGTAATGGGAGTGGGGTGTAATCTGAGTGGGGTGTAATGGGAGTGCGGTCTGATGGGAGTGGGGTGTAATGGGAGTGGGGTGTAATGGGAGTGCGGTCTGATGGGAGTGGGGTGTAATGGGTGTGCGGTCTGATGGGAGTGGGGTGTGATGGAAGTGGGGTGTGATGGGAGTGGGGTGTGATGGGTGTGCGGTCTGATGGGGGTGGGGTGTAATGGGAGTGGGGTGTAATGGGAGTGGGATGTAAAGGGTGTGCGGTCTGATGGGAGTGGGGTGTAATGGGAGTGGGGTGTAATGGGAGTGGGGTGTAATGGGAGTGCGGTCTGATGGGAGTGGGGTGTAATGGGAGTGCGGTCTGATGGGAGTGGGGTGTAATGGGAGTGGGGTGTAATGGGAGTGCGGTCTGATGGGAGTGGGGTGTAATGGGAGTGCGGTCTGATGGGAGTGGGGTGTAATGGGATTGGGGTGTAATGGGAGTGCGGTCTGATGGGAGTGGGGTGTAATGGGTGTGCGGTCTGATGGGAGTGGGGTGTTATGGGTGTACGGTCTGATGGGAGTGGGTTGCGATGGGTGCGGGTTGTGATGGGTGCGGGGTGTGATGGGAGTGGGGTGTAATGGGTGTGGGGTGTAATGGGTGTGGGGTGTGATGAGAGTGGGGTGTGATGGGAGTGGGGTGTAGTGGGTGTAATGGGTGTGGGGTGTGATGGGAGTGGGGTGTGATGGGAGTGGGGTGTGATGGGTGTGGGGTGTAGTGGGTGTAATGGGTGTGATGGGAGTGGGGTGTGATGGGAGTGGGGTGTGATGGGTGTGAGGGGTGTGGGGTGTGAGGGGTGTGGGGTGTGATGGGAGTGGGGTGTGAGGGGTGTGGGGTGTGATGGGTGTGGGGTGTGATGGAAGTGATGGGAGTGCGGTCTGGTGGGAGTGGGGTGTGGTGGGAGTGGGGTGTGATGGGTGTCAGTGTAATGGGTGCCATGGGAGTGGGGTGTGATGGGAGTGGGGTGTGATGGGAGTGGGGTGTAATGGGTGTGCGGTCTGATGGGAGTGGGGTGTGCTGGGAGTGGGGTGTGATGGGTGCGGGGTGTGATGGGAGTGGGGTGTGATGGGTGTGCGGTCTGATGGGAGTGGGGTGTAATGGGTGTGCGGTCTGATGGGAGTGGGGTGTAATGGGAGTGGGGTGTAATCTGAGTGGGGTGTAATGGGTGTGGGGTGTAATGGGAGTGGGGTGTAATGGGAGTGCGGTCTGATGGGAGTGGGGTGTAATGGGTGTGCGGTCTGATGGGAGTGGGGTGTGATGGGAGAGGGGTGTGATGGGAGTGGGGTGTGATGGGTGTGCGGTCTGATGGGAGTGGGGTGTAATGGGAGTGGGGTGTAATGGGAGTGGGGTGTAATGGGAGTGCGGTCTGATGGGAGTGGGGTGTAATGGGAGTGGGGTGTAATGGGAATGTGGTCTGATGGGAGTGGGGTGTAATGGGTGTGCGGTCTGATGGGTGTGGGGTGTTATGGGTGTGCGGTCTGACGGGAGTAGGGTGCGATGGGTGCGGGGTGTGATGGGAGTGGGGTGTAATGGGTGTGGGGTGTGATGGGAATGGGGTGTGATGGGAGTGGGGTCTAGTGGGTGTAATGGGTGTGGGGTGTGATGGGAGTGGGGTGTGATGGGAGTGGGGTGTAGTGGGTGTAATGTGTGTGATGGGAGTGGGGTGTGATGGGAGTGGGGTGTGATGGGTGTGAGGGGTGTGGGGTGTGAGGGGTGTGGGGTGTGATGGGTGTGGGGTGTGATGGAAGTGATGGGAGTGCGGTCTGGTTGGAGTGGGGTGTGGTGGGAGTGGGGTGTGATGGGAGTGGGGTGTGATGGGAGTGGGGTGTAATGGGTGTGCGGTCTGATGGGAGTGGGGTGTAATGGGTGTGCGGTCTGATGGGAGTGGGGTGTAATGGGTGTGCGGTCTGATGGGAGTGGGGTGTAATGGGAGTGCGGTCTGATGGGAGTGGGGTGTAATGGGAGTGGGGTGTAATGGGAGTGGGGTATAATGGGAGTGCGGTCTGATGGGAATGGGGTGTAATGGGTGTGCGGTCTGATGGGAGTGGGGTGTGATGGGAGAGGGGTGTGATGGGAGTGGGGTGTGATTGGTGTGCGGTCTGATGGGAGTGGGGTGTAATGGGAGTGGGGTGTAATGGGAGTGCGGTCTGATGGGAGTGGGGTGTGATGGGAGTGGGGTGTGATGGGAGTGGGGTGTGATGGGTGTGCGGTCTGATGGGAGTGGGGTGTGATGGGAGTGGGGTGTAATGGGGGTGGGGTGTAATGGGTGTGGGGTGTGATGGGAGTGGGGTGTGATGGGAGTGGGGTGTAGTGGGTGTAATGGGTGTGGGGTGTGATGGGAGTGGGGTGTAGTGGGTGTAATGGGTGTGATGGGAGTGCGGTGTGATGGGAGTGTGGTGTGATGGGTGTGAAGGGTGTGGGGTGTGAGGGGTGTGGGGTGTGATGGGAGTGGGGTGTGATGGGAGTGGGGTGTGAGGGGTGTGAGGGGTGTGGGGTGTGATGGGTGTGGGGTGTGATGGGAGTGGGGTGTAATGGGTGCGATGGGAGTGGGGTAATGGGTGTGGGGTGTGATGGGTGTGGGATGTGATGGGAGTGATGGGAGTGGGGAGTAATGGGAGTGATGGGTGTGGGGGGTGATGGGTGTGGGGTGTGATGGGAGTGGGGTGTAATGGGTGTGCGGTCTGATGGGACTGGGATGTAATGGGTGTGCGGTCTGATGGGAGTGGGGTGTAATGGGAGTGGGGTGTAATCTGAGTGGGGTGTAATGGGAGTGCGGTGTAATCTGAGTGGGCTGTAATGGGAGTGCGGTCTGATGGGAGTGGGGTGTAATGGGAGTGGGGTGTAATGGGAGTGCGGTCAGATGGGAGTGGGGTGTAATGGGTGTGCGGTCTGATGGGAGTGTGGTGTGATGGGTGTGCGGTCTGATGGGAGTGGGATGTAATGGGTGTGCGGTCTGATGGGAGTGGGGTGTAATGGGAGTGGGGTGTAATGGGAGTGGGGTGTAATCTCAGTGGGGTGTAATGGGAGTGCGGTCTGATGGGAGTGGGGTATAATGGGAGTGGTGTGTATTGGGAGTGGGGTGTAATGGGAGTGCGGTCTGATGGGAGTGGGGTGTAATGTGTGTGCGGTCTGATGGGAGTGGGGTGTGATGGGAGTGGGGTGCGATGGGTGTGCGGTCTGATGGGAGTGGGATGTAATGGGTGTGCGGTCTGATGGGAGTGGGGTGTAATGGGAGTGGGGTGTAATGGGAGTGGGGTGTAATGGGAGTGCGGTCTGATGGGAGTGGGGTGTTATGGGTGTGCGGTCTGATGGGAGTGGGGTGCGATGGGTGCGGGGTGCGATGGGTGCGGGGTGTGATGGGAGTGGGATGTGATGGGAGTGGGGTGTGATGGGAGTGGGGTGTAGTGGGTGTAATGGGTGTGATGGGAGTGGGGTGTGATGGGTGTGGGGTGTGATGGGAGTGGGGTGTGTGGGGTGTGATGGGTGTGATGGGAGTGGGGTGTAATGGGTGCGATGGGAGTGGGGTGCGATGGGAGTGGGGTGTAATGGGTGCGATGGGAGTGGGGTGCGATGGGAGTGGGGTGTAATGGGTGCGATGGGAGTGGGGTCCGATGGGAGTGGGGTGTAATGGGTGCAATGGGAGTGGGGTGTAATGGGTGCGATGGGAGTGGGGTGTAATGGGTGCGATGGGAGTGGGGTGCGATGGGAGTGGGGTGTAATGGGTGCAATGGGAGTGGGGTGCGATGGGTGCGAGGTGTAATGTGTGTGATGGGAGTGGGGTGTGATGGGAGTGGGGTGTGATGGGAGTGGGGTGTAATGGGTGCGGGGTGTAATGGGTGCGATGGGAGTGGGGTGCGATGGGAGTGGGGTGTAATGGGTGCGATGGGAGTGGGGTGCGATGGGAGTGGGGTGTAATGGGTGCGATGGGAGTTGGGTGTGATCGGTGTGGGGTGCGATGGGAGTGGGGTGCGATGGGAGTTGGGTGCTATGGGTACGATGGGAGTGGGGTGTGATGGGAGTGGGGTGCGATGGGTGTGGGGCGTGATGGGTGTAATGGGAGTGGGGTGCGATGGGTGCGGGGTGTAATGGGAGTGGGGCGTGATGGGTGTAATGGGAGTGGGGTGCGATGGGTGCGGGGTGTAATGGGAGTTGGGTGCTATGGGTACGATGGGAGTGGGGTGTGATGGGAGTGGGGTGCGATGGGTGTGGGGCGTGATGGGTGTAATGGGTGCGATGGGAGTGGGGTGCGATGGGTGCGGGGTGTAATGGGAGTGGGGCGTGATGGGTGTAATGGGTGCGATGGGAGTGGGGTGCGATGGGTGCGGGGTGTAATGGGAGTGGGGCGTGATGGGTGTAATGGGTGCGATGGGAGTGGGGTGTGATGGGTGCGGGGTGTAATGGGAGTGGGGCGTGATGGGTGTAATGGGTGCGATGGGAGTGGGGTGCGATGGGTGCGGGGTGTAATGGGAGTGGGGCGTGATGGGTGTAATGGGTGCGATGGGAGTGGGGTGCGATGGGTGCGGGGTGTAATGGGAGTGGGGCGTGATGGGTGTAATGGGTGCGATGGGAGTGGGGTGCGATGGGTGCGGGGTGTAATGGGAGTGGGGCGTGATGGGTGTAATGGGTGCAATGGGAGTGGGGTGCGATGGGTGCGGGGTGTAATGGGAGTTGGGTGCTTTGGGTGCGATGGGAGTGGGCTGTGATTGGTGTGGTGTGTGATGGGTGGGGTGTGTGATGGGAGTGGGGTGCGATGGGAGTTGGGTGGTATGGGTGCGATGGGAGTGGGGTGCGATGGGAGTGGGGTGCGATGGGAGTTGGGTGCTATGGGTACGATGGGAGTGGGCTGTGTGGGAGTGGGGTGCGATGGGAGTGGGGTGCGATGGGAGTTGGGTGCTATGGGTACGATGGGAGTGGGGTGCGATGGGAGTGGGGTGTGATGGGAGTGGGGTGTGATGGGAGTGGGGTGCGATGGGAGTGGGGTGCGATGGGAGTTGGGTGCTATGGGTACGATGGGAGTGGGGTGCGATGGGAGTGGGGTGTGATGGGAGTGGGGTGGTATGGGTGCGATGGGAGTGGGGTGCGATGGGAGTTGGGTGGTATGGGTGCGATGGGAGTGGGGTGCGATGGGAGTGGGGTGCGATGGGAGTTGGGTGCTATGGGTACGATGGGAGTGGGCTGTGATGGGAGTGGGGTGCGATGGGAGTGGGGTGCGATGGGAGTTGGGTGCTATGGGTACGATGGGAGTGGGGTGCGATGGGAGTGGGGTGTGATGGGAGTTGGGTGCTATGGGTACGATGGGAGTGGGCTGTGATGGGAGTGGGGTGCGATGGGAGTGGGGTGCGATGGGAGTGGGGTGCGATGGGAGTTGGGTGCGATGGGAGTGGGGTGCGATGGGAGTTGGGTGCTATGGGAGTGGGGTGCGATGGGAGTTGGGTGCTATGGGTACGATGGGAGTGGTGTGCGATGGGAATGGGGTGCGATGGGAGTTAGGTGCTATGGGTGTGATGGGAGTGGGGTGCGATGGGAGTGGGGTGCGATGGGAGTTGGGTGCTATGGGTACGATGGGAGTGGGGTGCGATGGGAGTGGGGTGCGATGGGAGTGGGGTGCGATGGGAGTGGGGTGCGATGGGAGTTGGGTGCGATGGGAGTGGGGTGCGATGGGAGTTGGGTGCTATGGGAGTGGGGTGCGATGGGAGTGGGGTGCTATGGGTACGATGGGAGTGGGGTGCGATGGGAATGGGGTGCGATGGGAGTTAGGTGCTATGGGTGTGATGGGAGTGGGGTGCGATGGGAGTGGGGTGCGATGGGAGTTGGGTGCTATGGGTACGATGGGAGTGGGGTGCGA